>NC_022017.1:31470413-31604348 GCF_000317375.1 Microtus ochrogaster | reverse complement strand
CAGCACAATTTGTTGAAGATGCTCTCTTTTTTCCATTGTATACTTTTAGCTCCTTTATCGAAAATCAGGTGTTCATAGGTTTGTTAAACAAAGCGTTTTTTCAGTACCTAAGTTAGCAACACACGCTGTGCACTGCTGCTAGCATCTCTTGGTCACACAGCTGCAACTATGAGACCTGCTGGCTAATAATGATTATTATACCAACTCCAATTCATTGTAATTTTGTTACAACAGGTAATACGATCTGAAAAACTACAAAAAATGACTGATAACATCCAGGAGTTCAATAATTATTTTGCTTATATTATGGAAGGTATTGTGCAAAACTTATGCTATTTTCCTTGCTATTCTTTGATTCTAGGAATTTGCTTCATTTTTAATATTATATTATTAAAAATGGTTAAATACTATGGAGAAAAATAGCATCAATTTGACAAAATGAAAGAATTTATGCTGTTGAATATAACTGTTGGAATCTGTTAAAGTTATATGTCAAAGATGAGACATTATCTTTACAGAACAAGTTGGAATCCTCAGTGAGGACATTAGAACAGAACATTGGACAGGAGATTCAGACTTTAAAAAATGCAGAAGTGAAAAGATTTTAAAAGATTGAGAAATTTATTAATATTGATGAGCAGGGACAGAAGGTGTACAAGAATAGGATTTAGCCTCATCAGTACATGCCAGACCCCTGGATGACTTATACAGAGTTTCAACTGCATATCCAGTAATTTTTTCAGAAAGACCATCTGGCACAAAGTACCCTAAGAAAGTCAAAGAAATATGCATGGAAACCAATATGTATGAGTGATCTAAAAGAAAGAAAACAAGCAATAGTTTCTTATGGGCTACACTCACCATTTGTCAGAGAAATGGTGAAAACATGGGCTTCAAGCACTAAGGCAACCCCACACGATTGGCTTCAATTAATCTCAGTCATCCTAGAATATGGACCTCAGCTGCTTTGGAAGTCAGCATATCCTTGAAATATACTGGCTGATTTAATTCAGAAGTTTTTTTCCATTATCCAATGCTTCTCTGAGGCTGTTGTTCCTTTCTCATTAGCATTAAGAAAATTCAAGGTTAATAAAACATTATGCAATCTATTTCTGGGGATATTTTCCTTTCTTTAAGAATGGTGGGGGAGCCGGGCGGTGGTGGCGCACGCCTTTAATCCCAGCACTCGGGAGGCAGAGGCAGGCGGATCTCTGTGAGTTCGAGACCATCCTGGTCTACAAGAGCTAGTTCCAGGACAGGCTCCAAAACCACAGAGAAACCCTGTCTCGAAAAACCAAAAAAAAAAAAAAAAAAAAAAAAAAAAAAAGAATGGTGGGGGGCTGGAATATCTGTAGCACAGAATCCTGGCAGGCTCACTATCCATCTCTTGACTGCCTTTCAATGTGAGTCTAGCCCTAACTGCAGAGCTTGCTGTGAATCCTGACCTGAAAGTAAGGGAATGTCAGCACTCAGATGTCGAAAGAAAATAGCCATGTTCCCAGCTGGGTAGCCTGAGAAGGAGTAAAAGAAAGCACTGAGTTCTTACCTGCATGCCCCTCTGAGGAAGGGTTGCCACTTTCCCCACTTTCAGCCTCAAAGTGTCAGAGGGGTCATGCATCCCACTGAATCGTGCTCAAATACCATATGCACAAGAGTGGTCTACAACCATACTCCAAATGCTCTCGGCAGGTCGTTCTGTTTACACTGCCTCTCACTCAGCATCCCATCAGCGGTTAGCAAGTTTATGAGGAGTATTTTAAATTCCTTTTCTGTTGCTGTTGCCAAACACTTGCAAGGGAAATAAAATTTTATTTTAGCTTACTGTATCTGGTGGATAGGACTCCTTGTTGAGGAGGCATAGCAAGCAACAGGCTGGGTCGTAAAAGCAGGAATTTGAGAGCTCACGCCTTGTATGGGAAGTGTGAAGCAGAGAAAAGGAACTGAGATGGTGTGAGACCTAGAATGTCAAAAGCCCATCCCCAGTGACATAGTCCTTCAGCAAGGTGACACCACCCAAACCTTCTTAAGCAGTGCCACCAACTGGGAACTAAACATTTTAATAAATGAGTCAATGGGGGAAATTCTCATCCAAACCCCTACAGTTGGCGTCCTCTTTTTAAGAACAAAGAGAAAAGCAGCCAAGTCAAGCCTGTAGGATCACACAGGGTGACTATTTGGTTCTGACAACAGGTCTACCTGACTGAGACTATTATGGGTATCCCTGGGTATTCTCATGAAGCAACCCACAAGGACATGACACACTTGTAGGGCGACTGATGCGGTGTCCACACTAAGTATCCTCTGTGACTCTGCCAGTTGGATGTGGTGATATGGGGACTTGCTCTCTGTCGTTAATGGAGAGGGGTCTAGGAGGCATATTCATATGCATCCGGAAAGGTAGCTTGTTGCTGGCTGAAAGGTAGAATTACTTTTGTCGCCTTTTAATGTGCCTTTTTCATTGCTTACCTGGCATGACATTAATCATGGTAAGTTTTAAATGACTTTAAATTCAATTTTCCTTCCTCTCTAATGCCATCCACATAGCCTTGTTTACAGGGAACACTAAACAAAGTGGAGGAAGAAAAAAAGGTTTAATCCATTTTCCTTATCGCTAATTGGGGATTTATTACTGGCTCATTCGCTTTCAACAGAGGGAGCAGGTACACCCTTTAGTGTGTGGCCCCTGGGAAGCTGGTGATGTGGCAATTCTGTGGTCACTCATCAGGGAGCAGAGGGAAGACAAAATGATATCCTTATGGTCTTATTTCCTCAGAGGGATGGGACAAGCCATGTGGAGCATGGCAGACTGCCCTTCAGCGTGCTAAGCTTAGGCAGAAGTGGAAGGGGATCGTCTCCAGTTGTTTGCAGAAGAGTTGGCCACCCCCAAGGACTTGTGTTTGTTCATTCACTCCACTACGCACAGACTGATGATGAATCCCTACTAGGAGTGAGCCCTGTTGGGTATGTGGGAGTAGAAGGTGCTAGGGAGACAGTTTAACAGCAGATGGAGGTAGTGGGGCCTTCTGGTATTATACTGTGAACTGTACAAGGACCTGTCGGGGAGGGCAAATCGGTTACTCTTCATCCTCAGAGAAGGACCAGCTGCTGAATTTTGAGGGGGCCTTGTTTGTGGGGATTGTCACAGGGGCAGTGGACTTCAAGGTTTTCAAAAGCCCCAGAGAAGCCTAGTCTCTCTCCTCCCCCTCTTCCCCATTTCTTTCCTCCCTTTTCCTCTCTCTTCTCCCTCCCTCTCCCTCCTCACTCCCTCTCCCCTGTCCCCTCGTCTCATCTCCTCCCCCTTCCTCTCCCCTCCTCCCCCTCTCCCCTCTCTCTGCCTGCAACTTGTGGATCATATGTGAGCTCTCAGTTACTGCTCCAACACCATGCCAACCTGCCTGCTGCCATGGTTCCCACCATGATGATCATGAACTCACCATCTGAAACCTTACCCCCCCCCACACACACACACCATGCCAATTAAATCCTTCCTTCTTTAAATTGCCTTGGTCACAGTGTTTAATCACAACAGAACAGTAACCAAGATGGGGAGAGAGTGTTATCTGGAGTTGTTTCACAGGAAGAGGGCAGAAGATAGAAGCTTGAGCTTAGAAGGTAGAGAACAGCCAATAAGATTGTCTTCCTTCCAGGTTGCTGGGCTCAGATCCTGAGGGGTGACTTCTTCCTCCCAGCATTCAGTTTAATTTTCCCTGCCTACCTCTATTCCCTATGCAGGCTCAAGACAGTTTCTTTATCAACCAGTGGTATTCACAGCATACAGAGGGGAATCTCACATCAGGCCCTCTAGCCCAGTCCTATTGTAGTCCAGTTTAATGACCTCATTTAGCCTTAATCAACCTTAGCCATCACATCTTAAGCTTTAGCTAAGACAGTCCAGTCCACAGCATTCACAAGGCCTTTGCAACGGTCTTCCAGCAATTAGCTAGAGTCACTTGAGTGCCACTTGAAGTGATCCTTTGGTGATTATTAGTAACATCTATTCAAAGGCTTCCATTTTTGAAGCATCTTGTTAGATGTTCCTTTTTATTCAAGGAGGATGCCATGAGAGTATCTAGGGACACTTAGCATCAGTTCCAGCTGCCTCGGATATGTCCCGGTTTTGTGGTTATCTCCCAAAGTATCATGATGTTTCTGGAAGGATCCCTCATCTTGGCCCACAGATCCAGCCCCTATGCTGGTACCCAAGCTTTATTTCTCTTAGTCCTATGAATCTTAGAGACTAAAAGTCCAGGGAACCCACTTGGGATTTGGTGTTTGTTAAAAAATCCCATGGTGGCCCATTGCCCCTTTCTCCACTTTTCTCTGCCCCTGACCTTCTGAGAACCAGGTCTCCAGGATTCTAAAGTTTGAGGTGCCTGTCATGAAAGAACTCTGGTAAAGAAGAGGAAGGGAAGAAGATTACATCTTTGCCCTTTCTGGAGCTCTCAGCTGTAATTGACATGCCCCTTGTGAACACGGAGGACATTTACTGCTGCAACTTGGAACAATAGAAAACTAAAAATTCCCCTGAAACAACTCATTTAAGAGCAGTGGACACTGTGCTTGCACCCAGAGTGGTATAGGTTCTTGGCTCAGATCCCTCACAGGTTGGCATACCCATATTCTACCTGCTGAAGGTTCCCAATGTCCTTTTAACCTGGGACCAGCTCGACTCCTCAAATTTGCTTTCCTTGAAGCCTTTAAGATGTCTCTTGAGCATCATGCCCTGGAAAAGCTACATAATTCCAAATCAAATTTTCATTGCCCGTGTGTGTGTGTGTGTGTGTGTGTGTGTGTGTGTGTGTGTGCGCGCGCGCGCACGCGAGCGCGCGTGCTCAGGGAAGCTGCTCTAAAGCAGACTCCCCCTGAATGCAAAATGCAGTAGAATCCTCATGCTTCATTTTCTCTGTCAAGCTCTACACCATGGGGCAACTTGAAAGTTTTCCAGAATTTAAAGAAACTAAGAGCCCTGAGAGAAGTAGTTATGAGCTGATCTCAGACAGCTCTCTTCTATACATTGTCCCAGAGGCTCTGAGAGGCTACTTGAGGTTCTGTATGCCATGCATTTATAACCTGTGAAAGACGGTGCTAGAATACTCCCTGGAAGGATGGTAGCCATGATGAGTCTGGCCTCTGAATTCCTCCCAACTATGTGCAAGGAGTTATAGAAGACCAGCTCATCCGATTAAAAACAGCCATCTACTGTCTAACTGGAGGTCTTACCAATCAGAAACTACCAATTCACCTCCAAGTAGGTTCTTTCCCTTTCAACTGATCAAAGCCAGCCATTGTCTTGTCTTTGCAGATGCCTCCTAATCTATCTTCCTTCTGGTCCCCTCCATGGAGGGTGGAATCTTTAATTCCAGTTGTTGGTAGGTGAGGACAGGGCTGACTGCAACCTGAGTAGCTATAGGTGAATGATATCTGGTACCCCAGCCCCCAGGAACAGAGATAGGTGGTGGTGGTGGGGAAACTAAACAGAATACCAGGAGAAAGGAGGCAGAGTCAGGGAGAAGCCTTGTAGCCCCCCTGGAGACAGACACTGAAACTTTAGCCAATAAGCCATAGTCACATGGAGATATGCAGATTGATGGAAATGGGTTAAATTAATATATACGAGTTAGCCGGTAGGAAGCTAGAGCTAATGGGCCAAGCAATGATTTAATTAATACAATCTGTGTAATTATTTTGGGATTGATCAGCCAGGAACCAACAAGTGGCCTCCCTCTACAGGGGCCTAATAAGAGCAGGAAAAGAGGAGAGAGAGTCCTGTCTCTTGGTCATGTGAAGATACAACAAGAAAGCTCTAGTTTGCCAACCAGGAAGTAGTTCTCATATCCTCCATCACATTGGTACATAGATCTCATACATATGGCCTCCAGAATCATAAAAAATAATGTCCCTTGTTAGACTCACCAATTGTGTGGTACATGGTTGTGGCAGCCCAAGCAGACTGAAGAGGTTAGGAGATGAATGTGGTTCAGGAGTGTCAGCACAGATATTCTATTTGCACAGATAAGGGGCTGGAGAGAATGATCTACCGAGTTGATCTTCGGAGCTATGGGGCTTTGACTGATGCTGTTGAGATAGGGAAGCTCTCTGTAAAGGGAACACACCACAAATCAGAGTAGGTATTTATTGAGTCTTCTGTGTGGTAGGACCCAATAGTGGTGGAGAGAGGCAGTGCAGTAAGAGTCTAAGAGGTAGTCTCAAGAGAAACAACTGAGCCATGACTTCAGCAGGCTATGCAGGAACATGCTCACACCTGGGTTCACATGGCCACACAGGAAGTGGCTCTGTTTTTGTATTCTGTCTACTTCACTTAGGAATCTAGAGTTCTTGGCCATCACCACCTTCAATACAATAAGGTTCATCTAGAATTTCTCTAGTACGTGGGGCGTTCCAGGGTGAGCTCTTCCAGGCAGCATTTGTGCCTTAAAGGTATTCAGAGTACATACTGGGATAGAAACATGGATAAATAAGATCATAATGCCAGAATGTGAGGCAAAGGGAACTCAGCAGGAGAGGCTAATGGTGGAGAGACAGGCCAAGAGTTCTCATTCATCAGTGCCATAGAGAAGAGTTTGAGAAAGTGTCCTAAACAATGCACATCTTCGTTTAGACTTGGCCTTGGGCAAGAATTCTTTGAACAAAGGAAGGCCTGGATGCTTGAGCGCTTTTGCATTTGGGTGGGAGGGTGTGTACCGTAAGTTTGAACACATTAGTGATAAACCCTGAGTCACCAATAATGCACCAGTGTTACATTAAGGAAAGAAATCAAAGCATTTCCCTCTTGCTGCCATTTAACCAAGGTTGAATCCAGATTCGAACTCCCTACCTCACACTCTGTTTCCTATCCTCTCCGTGTCTGCTGGAAGGCTGTCTTGTGACTCTGTCCCTGTGTCTGTTTCTATCCCTCTGTGTCTGTGCCTCAAAAGGGCTTCGCTCTATCTTTATCAACCAGCACAGAAAGCATCACATGGGGAAGGAATGAGGGATACTTTGCAGAAATTTTTAAGAGTTTTACAAGGAGCTAAACCACTGGCCCCCAACTCACCCAGATAACAAATAGTGCCACAAACACCAATGCTTTCAAGAAACACACTGAGACAATGGGGATGTTCTATCGGGAACTCACCAAGGCCAGCTGGCCTGGGTCTGAAAAAGCCTGGGATAAAACCGGACTCGCTGAACATAGCGGACAATGAGGACTACTGAGAACTCAAGATCAATGGCAATGGGTTTTTGATCCCATTGCACGTACTGGCTTTGTGGGAGCCTAGGCAGTTTGGATGCTCACCTTACTAGACCTGGATGGAGGTGGGTGGTCCTTGGACTTCTCACAGGGCAGGGAATCTTGATTGCTCTTTGAGCTGATGAGGGAGAGGGACTTGATTGGGGGAGGGGGAGGGAAATGGGAGGCGGTGGTGGGAAGAGACAGAAATCTTAAATAAATAAGTAAATAATTTTACACATTAAAAAAACATTCCAATGTTATGTGAAACACTTATGATGGCTATTAATTTTATAAGATTGCTTTCAACCTCTATTTTTGGTGTTTTCAGCAAATGACTATTAGAACACATGCATTACTCTGAGGCGCATGAAAGAATACATAACTTAAAATCCCAGCTATACCCTAGCTTAGGTTATAACAGTCGATTCCATGGGCAATGTAAGGCAACTAAGGTTGGTTGTGGCATTGTTGTCTTCAAGGCAGGTTAAAACAGGCTGAGTGCCCAGCAGGACAGCCGTCTCAAGGTTTATTATTGACTCTGGCTATGAGGTCCAGCAAAATTTCAGTCTTATAATGTAAGATATTTTTATCATAAGGCATTGCCACAGGGGTGAGACTGAGGAGGTGCCAGAGATGAGACTAACGGGGCGAGGCGTGGAAGATTTGACCTCATGCTGCATCATCAGGTAGCTGAGGGAACAGTGCTCATTTTCCTTAACTCTTGATCACCGCCTCCCAAAGCAAGACGGACAGCGACAGCCTCCCCTCTGCTCACATCTTTTCTTTCTGCTGACTGCTTTTGCAACTAAACGTGGCAAATTTGATTCATTTTCTTCAAAACCAGCAAACAATGGGGAAAGTGAGCTGGCAAAGCACAATGGGCTCCTGCAGGTGGCCTGGTGGGCTCCAGTGTGACAGGGTTTTGCCTGAATAAGTTCCTCCGGGGTTTCTGTATGGGTGGTGAGAGCTCAGCATGGCAACATTTAGCATAGCAACATTTAGCATGGCAACATTTAGCATAGGCATCTCTGACTTAGGAAGTCTAGGCAAGCATCTCGTTTAGAAACATCCACCCTGCTCCTCCAGTAGCCCTAGCCCAGGAAGCGGCTCCCACTGTAGTGAGGAACTTCAAAGGCATGCTTGGTTTAAAATGAACCCCCTTTGTGTACTGTATCAATCGCTTGTTTTAATCTAATTCTGTTTCCTGGCTGCCATACTTGCCTCAGGAGGAAGTCTGCTTTGTTAGCTCTTAGCCTCTTGTTTGTGGTTATTTCTCATCTGCCACTACCTGTCCCCAAAAGACACAGACACACACACCAAGGGGGTGGGGGAGGATATATAATGTTCCAATAAAGCACTGTATGATTTATCTTTTTATAAATGGTACTTTTCTATTTTCACTTTACTTTGTAATGGTGCCACGTTTATGCCTCCACCAAACCCACCTGACACACTCTTTAAAATGTTCTGCAACCTATTCAGGTGCATCTGAAATTCCCTGTCTGATGCCTTCTGTGATGGCTGAGCCTCTCTCGAGTTGCTCATTGAGTACATGCTTGCATGCTATGTCCATGCTTGCCCACTTACTCAAATTGGTTGCTCCCTGGATACAGGATCAGCATTAGGCTTGTCTATGTTTTCCAGGCTCAGAAGCAGGCAAGGTGGCTGTGGAGTATTTGTTGAATTGAGATAATCGAGACAGGACTAGCCATAGACCGTAACTGTCACAGAAAAATCCACCCAAATCCTGGAAAGGAAAGAGGTGTGGAATGCAGACCCTCCCATGTTCCCAGCACAAGGAGTAACATTAGGGCTGCAGGCAGACGCCATGATTCTCCTGTCTGTGATGGACGCTGGTTAGACTCATGCCAGGAAGCCACAGTCAAGTGGCAATACACATTAATGGAAATGGGTTAAACTAATATGGGAGAGTTAGCCAATAAGAGGCTGGAGATAATGGGCCAAGCGGTGTTTAAATGAATACAATTTCTGTGTAGTTATTTTGGGTGTAAGCTGGCCGGGCGGCGGAACGCAGCCCGCCACTCCTACAACAACAAGAGATGGTAGATGTGGTTGAGAACCCAGAAGTGTGCTCTCACCAGACAGCCCTTATGAATTCCCAAACTTCCCAGAGACCAGGGGTTATGAAAAAGGCTAGATACATCCTTGAACCCTATGAGTGCTGGCGGTGTGTGTGTAAAATGGAAAATCATTCATCCTGCATGTATCCTGGGAAAGTACTCAAGAAGGCTGCCCTACTGAAGCTTTCAGTGCACCATTTCTTCTGTCTTTGTCCCATTTCCTGGGGGAAAAAAGGATTGAAAATGAGAAGTAGTGTGTACAACCTTGACTTCTGCCACTGGTACTCAAGAACGCCTAGATAGGTTGGAGACTGAGTGAGTAGTGTGTCTTCGGGAAATTGCCTCCATTTTTCTGCATCCCTTAAATCCCAGCATGGTCAATTAAAAGCAAAGGCATCATCCATCCCACAATGCAGTGCAAACCTGTCTGCCCCATCCATCACCCTAATTAGCAAGGATGAGAAGGACTTGCCTACATTCAAGGCTTGCATTCTAAAACTAGCAAAAGTCTCAGGAGAATGGGCCTGGCTGAGCCTGGCATGGGGATCTATTGAAAACTTGAATTCTGAAATAAGATTCTGGAGCCATTTTAGCCCTTAGTCTCTAAGTTATAAAGAACAGTGATCATTATGCCAACAATACCAAGGGCAGATGTCACTTCTAGTGCCTATCAAACTGTGTTCCAAATGTTCTAGTTCTGTAAGATGCTCCAGAAAAATAAAAATGCTTGAGATGGCCAGATGTGGTTACGGTGTCTCCATGGGAGACTTAGCATATCTGGCCAGTCAAGGGAAGCTCTGGGAATCTCTCCGATTAAAAAAAAAAGTAGTAAGTTTAGACTTACTTGAAAATGGAATTTGTTTGCACACTATTTCATATTTCTCCTTCTTAATAAATCTTTAATTATAAAACACCCAACTAGGTGACTTCCACATGACAGATAAGAAAGATGAGGTCTGGCATGATTGGTCCCAAGGTATGCACAAATCCTTACAAATTGAACTCAAATTCCAAGACTCTACATGCTCCAGTCTCTCCTGCCCCGGGCTTTTAGGAAATCCTGAGTCCGTACCCAGACAGACAGATCCATAAAGTTCGTGCCTCTCTGTTACTTCCTTAGGCTGATTACCAGCCCCACGGTACTGGGGGCACCAGGAGGAACAGAGAAGATGATCAAAGAATAAAATAGCATGCCCTGGAACCAAACACTGTGCTGAGCCGAGAACATAGTATTGTAAGTGCCACAGCTCTTATTCTGAGTTCTCCCAGCTGGACAGAAAGGTCCAGAAGGCTGCACAGCTGGATGGCTCTGAATCCCACCGAGTATAGGCTATGTGTCAAGTATTGTTCTGAGCATACATATTTTCCTAGAAAAGTATAAACTCAAGTTCCTAGAAGTGGCCACTCCAGGGTTAAAGATTCTACGAGGCTGATTGGCTGGTTGGAGCTTCTGTGATGATGGAAATCAGCTTAGGCTGTTGATAGCTCCATCAGTAGCCATCGGCTGCCTACCCAGTTCTGACCTAACATCTTTGAGACTCTCATGTGAAATTTTGAGATACATTAAGTTAATAGAACCACTAACTTCCATTAACCCTAAAGCTAAGAATGTCCTCAGATAGCCCCTGAAAACTATAGCAAGGACTTCATTATTCTATTGTTACCTCCTGGTATTCCTACCACTGCATTTGAAAAATGCCTTGATTTAAGCCTCATTTGTTCTGTTACTATAAAATGTCATCAATTAAACTGTGACCACACTAGAATGCTGTGTTTAGGAGAACCTGAATCCATATTCTGAGTCACAATCGCATTTGGCTTCAGAATAAACTCTCAATCCCTTTGTGTCGAGAGCTGTGTTTTGATGTTAAGGAAATGAAGAACACATCCCTCTCCAGCTTCTACAAGAGGTCATTTCTTTAACAAGGAATAAGAAATGCCAACGACTCCACCCACTCCAGTGGGCTATGCCTCTGAGAAACTTTTGGAAATACATTTATTCTTTTAGACCGGTGGAATAAGTGGAAAATTATCAAGATATCTTCAAATCAGAAGGGAGGCCACAGCAACTGGCCAGTTGTGATGCCAGGAGATGAAAGGTTTGGGATGAAGATGAGATGATTAGTTCCTTGACCACTTTGACCTCTTCCTTACTGTCATAAAAGATCCTTAGGGCAGTGGGTGAGCCATTTATTGAGACTGTCCTACCTGAAGTCACCTGCAAGGTTCTTGGCCTTGAACTTATTCTTCTACCCAGCCCTGGACACTAGCTGTAGTTCATTACATTTGGCCCAGCTAGCACAAACACCCCGTTAATCTAGAATAATTTTTCATTCCTTCTCTACATGTAGCCATTGAAATTTTGAACTGTGCTTTATGTGTATCATCTTGAAGATAATTAATCCCAGTAAGAGGGATCAATCCCAATCCAGATTTTCACTAGATAGCTGAGAAGGCTCACTGGGAGGGGCAATAACTAACAAAATAGACAGCCACTCGTACAGAGGACAGCCACCTGCTAACTGTGTGTAACAGAGCCCACAAGTCTAGAAGGAAAAGTTCAACATCAAAGTCTTTCAAAGAATCAGTCCACTCTGCCCACCTCAGTCTTCCTCCCTCACCAGGACATGGCATTTTCTTCTTAAGAGTCACACTATAGCTCCAGAAGTAAATTTTATACTTATTAGTTCCTTCAGTGTTCATATAGTAACCATTAAGAGCTGGGTAAGGGGCTAGATACAGGTGATACAAAGCATCTTTTAAACTTGAACTTCATCACAGCCATGTGCACCCGCTACCAGAGAGACGCTCCTCTATCGGGGGCCCTGTAAAGCTCTCAGATGAAGCAGACACCTGACAAGGTCTCTTCTACAAGCTATAAGGAACTCTTGTCCCTGTCAAGATCTTGACACATACCACCCCTACCCCCTACCATTTCTAGGCAAGTGGTAGGGGTTATATTTTAGGATGGGCTGCATAGGGAATTGTAGGACCTTCTCTGGGGAAAATGGCTCACAGACAAACCAATTTAAAATATGACAGTAAGAAATAAGGAATTGGATGTTTGGATGGAGCTTGATAGCATTGGGTGTAGAGGAAATACAAGGTAGGAAGGGGGAGATTTGCCAATAAGGGGTATACTCCTACAGGTTGTGGATCGATGCTGACATTCCCGAGTCCGCATCCTAATGCCCACTGGGATGACTACTTAGAATTTTGATCTACTAATGACCCAGAAATAAAAATAAAGGAGAATAAGAGTAAAGTGAGAGAGTGAAAAAAAAATGGAGGGAAGGGAGGAGGAGAAGAAAAGTGTAGGCAGGGGTGGGGGGAAAGGAAATCTGAAGAGAAGCAAGAAGAATAAGTAAATTAATAAAATGTGGCCAAGGAAAGAAAAGGCTCATAAGTCAATGATATTAAAATTACTAGTATGAAGCCAGAGAACACAGCACCTGTGTTCACCAGCTACCCAAAAGCAAGGCTGCTTCACTAAGGCAACAAGCTACCACTGATGACAGGTGATGCTGGCTGTCTCTGCAAACC
Organism: Microtus ochrogaster; assembly: GCF_000317375.1. Classification (NCBI taxonomy): domain Eukaryota; kingdom Metazoa; phylum Chordata; class Mammalia; order Rodentia; family Cricetidae; genus Microtus; species Microtus ochrogaster. Next base: position 31,591,490 of record NC_022017.1, on the reverse strand, counting down.
TGGGGACAGTTGGCCTCTGAGCATTGTACTGTCATAGAACCCGTTTCTGGTGTTTGCGGAAATGGGAATCCATAGGAACAGAGGTAAGGAGACAGGCAAGTTCACATCCTCAAAATGTTAGGGGCCATAAAGATTATTCAAGATCTTTGGTCTACAGAGGCCTTTTGTAATGTCTAATAGATCACAAGAGCCCTGTGGGAAGAACCAGTGGGAAGCTGTTTAAAGTATAAGAAGTGGAAATAACAAAGAAAGAAACTCAAGAGCTAGGAACAATGTCATTCAGCTTAGGCAATAACAAAATTTGAGAGCTGATAACCGAAGACTGATCTCCAACTCAATGGAAAATTGAAATGTTTATATCAGCTGTCTGCACAAAGTACCTGTTAAAATGCCAGGGAAGTAACCTTTAAATCAAGAAGTATCAGCAGCTATATTATCTGTCTAATAGAGACATTCAACAGCTAGACAGCAGGCATACATCTGTATGCATGCAATGTCCTAGTTTTGAAAAATGTTTAAAGCAAAATCTGATAGATTGAAATAAGTCAGTCAGTGCACAATCTACTTCTAGGTGCATTTATGCAATTGTCTGAGGTCACCCACTGAGGAATATTTTAATATAACTTTCTCAATAATTGGTAATAGACTCAGCCAACCATAGCCCAGTAACTACACAGAAGATCTAAGCCACATCGTTAACTTGCAATGAATGTGACCAGCAACATAAAACTTCACCTTCTCTCAAATGCACTGAAGTCATCTGTGTATGATCTAGAGTGGGCATACATTTGTAAAGACTGACTCTGGCTTCACAGGACATGTTTAATAGGATCCATGAATGTATGCTGAGATTACATAATAGAAAACTCAAAGCACATGAGAGAAAAACATTTAAATTTGGTCAGATAAAGGTAAAAATAGAAATTTTGTTTTTGTTTTCTTTGCTCATTTTTCCCCTTTGAAGCAAGTTTTTATGTATACCAGGCTGGCTTTGAACTCATAATTCTGATACCTTCAATTCCCATATTCAGTATGAAAATTTAAATTTCTATCTCAAATGTCTAGAAAACAACAGCAAACAGGATAGAAGAAAAGTTGGGGGGGAAGAATGATTAAAAGTGAAGATAAACCAATTATAACACAAATATAAAACAGCAAAGCTCAATGAAGCCATTAAAGTACATGCAAAACTCTGGAGAGCAGGAAGTCCTCATCATGACCTTATCTTCTAATCGGGATGCATGCCTTTGCCAGCACAATGGATCCCCAGAAAACAGTCACTATAACTACTCTCTCTCTCTGTAGACAGAACAGAATCTGAAAGTTCTAACCCATCCAGATGAGCAAATGACATGGCTATGCATTTTCATGCCTGCAGTGGGGTGAGCAGTGGTTGTGGGATGCCCTTCTGTGTATGTGTTGTTTGAATGGCTTAGCAAAGCCAAGCCAGGTGGAAATCTGAACAGAGATCTATAGAGAGGGTAGGTGGAGTCAGAGAGATGCCATGTAGCTGCTGCTGGATAGATGCTGGAACCTTACCAGTAAGCCACAGCCTCATGGTGATACATATATTAATAGAATTGGGTTAATTTAAGATGTAAGAGCTAGTTAATAATACACCTGAGTCATTGGCCTAGCAGTGTTGTAATTAATATAGTTTGTGTGTGATTATTCAGGTCTGGGTGGTGGGAAAATGAACAAGCAGTCTCTGTCTACAAGCAGTACTAATTCTTTGGAAGAATGGGTTCCAAAAGAACAAACTGGAGCATTGGGGCAGCCTGAGTGCCCACACCCTACTTGAACCTAGAAGAAGCCCATATCTACACATGTAATTCTCCAGCAAGTATGGTTGGGTACCAAACCCTGAGAGGATCTTTTCAGCTTGGAGACCTAGAACTTATGATGACTTAGTCTTTCACTGCACCATTATAAGCTAGCCGTAAAAGTCCCGTGGCTTACAAAAGACAAAATATTTAAAAATCTTAAAAAATGTTTTACCACCTTAACTACTAAATTTGTTAAACAATTATGTCCAGAGGTACCGCCATTTTTACTGCTCCGACACTTGGACGCAGAATGAGAAGCTGAGAGTCGGAGACTCTATCGGCTTCCATCGGGTCACGCAGACCCTGCCAGAGCCACTGCCTCTATGGATGATCAGGAGGGTCTGGTGTACCAGGCGAAGCTGGCAGAGCAAGCGATACAAGGAAACGGTAGAATCAATGAAGAAAGTAGCAGGAATAGATGTGGAGCAGACAGTTGGAGAACGAAACCTTATATCTGTTGCATATAAAACAATGATTGAAGCCAGAAGAGCATCCTGGATACTCAACTAAAGATGATTCGGGAGTACCAGCAAATGGTTGAAACTGAGCTCACATTAATCTGTTGTGACATTTTAGATGTACTGGACAAACACCTCGTTCCAGCAGCTAACACTGGCGAGTCCAAGGCTTTCTATTATAAAGTGAAAGGAAACTACCACAGGTATCTGGCTGATTTTGCCACAGGAAGGAGGCGCAGAAAACAGCCTCCTGGCTTACAAAGCTGCTAGTGACATTGCCGTGACAGAACTTCCTCCAACGCACCCCATTTGTTTAGGTCTTGCTCTCAACTTTTCCGTATTCTATTAGGAAATTCTTAATTCCCCTGACTGTGCATGCAGGTTGGCAAAAGCAGCTTTTGATGATGCTATTGCAGAACTGGACACGCTGAGTGAAGAAAGCTATACGGACTCTACGCTTACCGCGCACGCAGCTGCTACGATAACCTGACGCTTTGGACCTCAGACATGCAGAGCGATGGTGAAGAGCGGAATCAAGAAGCGCTGCAGGATGTGGAAGATGAAAATCAGTGAGCCATACTAAAGCCAACAAGAGAACACATCTCTGATCACCCTCTCTCCCCACCCTCCCCTCGGAAGTTCCCCATTGTCACCAAGAGCCACCAAATTTGACTTTCACATTTGGTCTCAGAATTTAGGTTCCTGCCCTGTTGTTGTTTTTTTCTTTCTTCCTTTTTTCTCCCCTCCTTTTGAAAACAAACAGTTTTCAGAAGTACTTAAAGCAAGAGTGAATTTCTGTGGATTTTACTGGTCCCAGCTTTGTTTACGCCACTAACAGGACTGCATAGAGGCTTTTTCAGCACTACTGTATTGTCTCCACCCACACGGGCAAGATCATCATTAGAAATGGAAATGACATTTGAAAGCCATCAGACTTCTAGATGATGCATCTAAGTAAGATTAATCACATGATAGAGGCATATGTGCTGGTATTTTTCCTTTTAATTGTTTAAATGGATTTTATACCAATGTTTAAACCTAATTGGATATTAGCATGAGGTGTTTGGGGGGAGTTTGTTATAATGGTCTTGCTGTCAAATGCGTTTGGAACTCCGCTAAAGTGTTGCGGAAAGACATGATGCTGGTAACAGTTCAACAATCTGTGGCTGCTCATTCTTGCTGACCCCCCCCGCCCCGGAAGCAGGTTAGCATTGAAGTTGGTATGGAAGCTTGCATGCATGTTCAACTCTTCCTCTTCCCTCGCTCCTCAGCCTCCTTCCCCCCTCCTCCTCTTCTGCTCGCTCAGCCTCTTTTTTTCAGTATGTGTAACTTGAAGCTAATTTGTACTACGGGATGTCTGACTGGAGCCACAGATGCAGCATCTGTGTTGTTCTTACTGAGACACAGCATGGAATTAACATTAAACTTAAATAAAAGAAACCTAAATTAAAAATGCCCCCCAAGAAACCAATTATGTTCGAAGGTGACCACAATCCACTGTGGAGGGTTGGTTCTCTGATTCCACCACATGGGTCTGGGAATTGAACTTGGGTCATCCGAGTTGATGACAATCACCTTTACCCACTGAGTCTCATCTGAACTGCTTTTAAATTTTATTGTACATATTTCCAGGGTGCAGCATGGTTATTTGATCAATTATAATATGAAATGATGAAGTTTGGGCAACTAACATTTTGATCTCCTAGCCCTCCGTGACCTCTAGTGACCACTATTAGTGGACAATTAGTGACGCTGGACTAGACAGGGATCTCCCTAATGAGATGCAGACAGTTTTGCTTTTTTTTATGGATGCTTTGAAAGTGAGTTTTTGTTCACTAAGAATAGAACAAAAGAAAAGAACCAGCAAAAAAATATATAAGTCCAGACCTTGTAGGAAGACGGAGGTCTCTGAATGGTGGCTCTCCTCTCGGCAGCAATGTGGAAGTCCTTTGTACCACATGCTCTGGGCATGTGGAGTTGGTCCGCAGCTGCTTGACCATTGCTGCTGAGGCAACAGAATTCTCTGTGCACCTGCAGCTGCAGCAGATCCCAGCCACCTGCCTGCTGCAAGAGGGAACAGAGGAAATGTTTGGCATGGAGGCACACTTCAGGAGGGAGAGGACCACAGTGGCGGGGAATGAAGCTTGTTGCTAACACTGCAGCGTGCTGAGGGCTGAGGGAAGGCTAGGAGCCACCTCACTAATCAAGGCTGTGACTTTCATGGAGGCTATGATGCTAATACTTTATTAATTGGTGAGCTCGTTCACACAAGCCTCCTTTTGACCTTTCAGTCTGCTGAAAAGGCTTCTTGCTTTTCTCCATACCAATGGGGTTGAAACACAAGTTTCTGTGGGTCTCTGTGATAACCACTGGTGAGACATAAAAGGACCCACTGTGGAATGTGGCAGGAAAAGCATGCTTAGTGGATTGGGCCTTGTTGGGGATCTGTCCTATGGGTCTTCTAGCCTTTGTAGCCAGCTATCAGTGGCTGAGTCTTCCTGAGCTTTCATCTGTGTTTGTTGGAGAGACTCACCAGAGAAATAAAGACTGTTCTGCTGTCCCCACATGGCGCATCCTGTTCACTAAACACTGAGCCATCCTCAGGGTGGAGCTTCCACATCTACCATAGCAGCGGCTGAACCAGGGCCAGGTGGTAACTAACCCACCATCAGCTGGGCTGGTGGGGAATGGTCAAGGTTCAACTTCATTGTCCACGTGCCTAGATTTGGAATCACTTAGAAGACACACCTCTGGCACATCTGTTAGGCACTGCCTAGGGAGGTCTAACAGAACAGGGAAGACCTGTCATCCATGGGGTGGGGGCGGGAGACAGACTGGATAAGAAGGGAAAAGGGAGGAAGTGAGAGCAAGCTGGGCACCAGCACTTGCCTCTCTTCCTCACTCTTGATGCCACGTGACCAGCTGCCTCCAGCTTCCACACCTTCCCCTGTGGTGCAAGAATGTACCCATCTGTGAGTCAAATGATCCCTCCCTTCCTTTAAAAGGATTCTTGTCAGGTACTTGGTCATGGCCATGAGAGAAGTAGCCAATTTCAGAATCGGTAAAAGAAGCCGGGAAGTTCCTCAAGGTCTTGCTTGAGATTTATAGGAGTTTAAACTTCTCCACACCCATGGAGCAGAACACCAGAGGCAAAAAGGCTTAGCCACATGTGACACTGAGCTCTTTGATAAATGACTTAATTTTCCTCTACCCCCAGTGTAGCTTTAGCTTGATCATAGATAATAGATCTTAAATAAGTTTTGTCTCTACATTCATGTGTAGTTTGGCTTGAATTTTTCCTCCTCATATTGTCACTGTCTAGATACTAAGATGATAAGGGAATGAAGTCATATGCCGGAGTTGTTAAAACCTACAGAAATTGTTGGTCTCATGCTTTATTTAGAAATCATTTAAAGGGTAAATGTTGTGTATCCTAATCATAGAGCTCCCCGAATCTTGTTATTCTAGGAATAGTCTTGGTTTTATACTGATTTGAAAGTTCTTTGGCATGGTACATTGGTATACCCTACTATGAAAGTCTTAGCCCTTATGTGTATGATATGCTTCTTTGCATGTGTATATGCACAGGTATGTGCGGCTGCACATGCATGTGAACATGCGGAAGACAGAGGCTGATATCAGAAATCCTTAATTGCTCTTCTACCTTATTCACTGATGTAGGGTCTCTTAACTGAACCCAGAGCTGAGAGGTAGGGATGGTCTTGGCATCCAGCTCATTCTGGGATATCCTCTATGTCCACTTCCTCAGACCGGAATTACAGATGCATCTCCACACCTACCCAGCTTTCATGTAGGTTCCTGGGGCTCTGAACTCCAGTCCTTAGCCTTCTATAACAAACACTTTAACAGAGTCATCTCCCAACCCTACATTTGTGCCACATCGCTTTTTAATTTTGTTTCTGTTTATCCTCTATCATTTTGCTTGATCAAGCTTATTGGATGTTGTCCAAAGTGTTTGTGATGCAAATAAGCAACACCTTTTCCATTTCTACTTGATAGCCTTATATGTATACCTCATGCATGCTAAAGGGGACAGGAAAGAGATAACTGTGTTCCTTGTCAGCTTTTTTCACACTGCAGTCAACAATTGTTAAAGCTCTCTTTGTCCCTAGTAGAAAACAGATTTTTATCTAAAATTTCCATTCTTAGCCACTTGCACAATATTGACAGATGTCAATCACAACTTCTTCCTTGAAATCTGAGTGATTATCTTCTTTAGGATATAGAGGAAGCTGGTTCCCCTTCCCTGCTAGGCTCCATCTATCTGATTTCTAGAGAAGACTGTTAGGTGTAACTCTTTCAGTTGGCTCTTCAACAGAGCTGAGAGGAATGTGGCAGCGTGCCCAGACTCCCCGCTCATTCTTCTGTTTGTTTTCAGAGCACACCCTATACTTGAGATCCCTTGCCCAGCTCCCCTGTTTTCTGTCTCCCCATTGAGGAAGTAAATCTCACAAGCCAGCAACCCCAGCATCAAGGCCACAGTCTAGGTGGCTCAAGTGGTCCCTCTTGTGCTGGGTCCTGAAGGTGATGGCTGAGAGGCTCACTGCTTCTGGCAGATCAGGAGAAAACGAGACCGGAGAGATGAGGCAGGCGACTCCCAAAAGAATAAGTTGTTATTTGGAGACAGATCCTGAAGTCACTTAGCCCCTAGGTTCATGGTAGCATAGCACAAGGTCCCGCTGAGGAAGACAGGGGAGGACAAGGCAAGGCCCAGGCCTGTAGAACGGACATCCTGATTGTCAGAGCAAAGGAGGTGTCAGCCACACATCCGAGCTGCCGGTTCAGTTTCTTCCTTTGAGCTCCACAAATAACCTGTGATTTCTGAGCCTCTACTATCATACCTGTTCAGCTGCTTAGTTAATTAAATGAGGCCACCATGGACAAATGGCCTGGAAAGGCCTGTCAGACCTCAGACATCTTTATAATAGAGACTTCGGGAATAGCATAAAACTAACCGAGAAGCTGGGGAAAAGTTTTGGGCCACATGGAGGTCAAACGCCATACCAAATGGGAACTATCTGGTAGAAACAGACATCCAAGGCACGATGACTCCAGAGCCCCGAGGTTCACTGAAGTTATCCTGAAGGCAGGTGCCAACTCCTGTCCATATTCCTCTTCTACAAACCCTTGGGATCCTGTACTGAGCCGGAGCCGTGAAACTTCTTGGAAGAAACCACAATGGCTGCAGTAAGGAGGTGGAGCCTCAAAAGTATTGCAGTGTGGAAGAAGGTGCTCCAAGAAGCAGATTCCATGAACTCATATAAGCTGTTGACAGAATGATTTCTAAAGGACGGGAACACTGACCAAGTCCCAGCCCACTTGGCTCCCATGCACTATGACCTTGCTTCTAGCAGTGCATCTCCAAGATGCTTCTGTCTACACCACATCCTTAAATCCCAGCAACTCTTCCAGATAAGAACCTGCAGTACCCTGTACTTGACTAAATCATTTCAGGAGCTTATGTTTCATTTTCTCCCACCATGAGATCAACTGAGGCCCACGGAGGTCAAGTTGACTATCCAAGTTTAAGATGGTGGAAGCCAGGGCTATCTCACAGTGCAGCAGCTTCATAGCCAACTTACCTGTCTCTAGCTGTGTGTAGGCCAAAGTGTAGAAAACCATGATTTAGGGATATACCAAATGCATAACTTAATCAAGGCATGCATCCGCAGTCTTCATTGGTTTGACATCTACCATATAGAATGCAGGAATCTCTTGGCTATGTATGACTTACATGATGCTTCTACCTTGACAAGTCCAGGTGGCCTTTTGCAATGAATATGTATTTGATAATGTCATGTTCTGAGGGAATCTTATATGCTCTAGATCCCTTCATACTGTGTAATGGCAGGAGATGCATTAGGTAAGAATGTACATGTATGATATTGTCTCTCTCCTGTGAGTATAAACACGTATGAGGCTGCTTTTTGCTTTAATAATGGCCAAGGTCACTATATCAGTGGGCCTTTTGGGGGTACATAAAGTCAAGCAGCTTTGAATGCAATAGGGGAACAGAATGGTGTAGGAGGTATTTATATATAGGAAGGAATGTAAGAAGGATCCATGCATGAATGCACCCATGCACGGAAAGCAACAAAGCTCTAGAGCACATCAGTAGTGTTAGTGATGCCCACGTTCCAGGAACTTAGAAACCCCATGGGATCGATCATCTTGCTCACTGGAGGACCCTACCTCTGTATACCCCTGGACGCCTTAGAACCAGAGAACTTATCAAGAAATGAGGATGGCGTGGGTCAGTTGGTCTCATTTGCCACCCCCAGCACAGATGCCCCCTAAGCTACACTTCGGTGGCTAGCATCAACAGCCCAGTTTCCAGGGAAAGGTGAAGCTGTGAGGACAGGTGAAGGCAGCTGTGCAGAATGAAGAGCACAGCTGGCCCAGCAGAAAGCCCTGAAGAAGGCAGGTCCTTTGAGAAAGAAAGGGAATGAGAAGCTCTTTCAAGAAAAAAAAAAAACAATTCCTCAAAAGCATTCGAGTGCCCAAGGGATTATAGCACAAAGAAGAGATCCAGAACAGGAAGGGGCATCAAAGCTTGAGCCAAGGGCAGCTACACAGGGGGCCAGGGCTGCTGGAAGATGAAGGCCGAAAGTGCTTCTCAAACTTGAGCAGTGGTGTTTTGCTCTTATCACAAGGTAAAGCAGCAAATGGGTTTAGGGGAACAATAGAGACCAGAACAGTCTCAGAGAGCCCACTGGTCATCTCTCTGGCCCTGTGATGGTTAATAATGATCAGGGAAACCTAATATAGACTCCTAGCAGTGTTCCACCGCCAGCTACATGTTGGGTCCCAAATGCATGCCTGAAGAACCTCCCTGGTCTCTGGTTTTACTGTGTATGGGATAGGTGTGCTAACTACTGGTAGCTTGCAAGGTCCTGTAGTTCTGGAGGGAAAGGGGCAATGTGAAAGCCGCCTTTGAACTTAGTGCTTTGAACACACAGGGTGAGGCTAATAGGGAGACTTTGCGACAAACTGCTGACGGCAGATGTGAGCCCGGGACTTTGATAGGCACTCACTTCCCTCAGTGCCACCATAGACATCACAAAGCCTGTGTCATTGTCCAAACTGATAAAAGGGGCTTTGAAGAGTCAGAAAAACTAAGTGCCCAGAGTGTACTTTTGAAAGCCCTTGTATTCTCCCAACCCAGAGCTACCCTGAGCAGCCGGGCCCTGAATTCACTTACTCTTAAAGCCCTCTGGAACCTGCTACCCTACAGGGACATGACCAAGGCTCACTCACTGTTTATCTCCAACCTAGTGAGCAGCACACACTATGGCATATGGGATATGGGCAGGAATGAGAAAATATATGCTAATAAGGAACAAAGGAGGAGGGTCATCCCTGAGAAAACAGGAACGAGTTTGTGGTGTGGAAAGCAACTGGGCAGAACTTCAAACAAACAGGAGACCAGATGGGTACCAAGCAGAAAGAGAAGCATATCAGTTTATGTCTAGACAAGAAGGTAAGCAAGAATACCAATTGGGGCTGATTAAATGGCTCACTGAGTAAAGCTGCTTGCTGCCAAGCCTCGTAACCTGAGTTCGATCCCTGGGACCCACACAGCACACAGTAGATAAATATAACACAAGCTAAAACTGAAAAAATGATACAAACAAAAGCACAGGTTGCAAATAACACAGACAGTAGCTGAGCATCTGTGTGCTTTCTGGCTCATCTTGGGGAAAGTTGTGCATCAGATACTTTCTCCTCATCACCATCCAGGAACTTTACAACATATGACCACATGACCTCTGGATAGTCTAGTCCGAGCTCCACCACCGACCAAGAGGGTGACCTTGGGATGCCTTAAGAAGTAGCTTTAGGCCTCTGGGGCCTTATCTGCCCAACGAAAGCATCTTGCTCATTCAGGGAATTGTGTGGAAGGAAAATGACATGAACATGAGTCCCACCCATGCCCAGCAATGACCCTAGTGGGTATGCTCATCATGCCATCCTGTGCTTCCAGGTAGCCTGGGACTGAGGTGCTCAATGGTTCCTGCCACCCTGGGACAGAGAGGAGCATGGGAATGCAAGAAGCCAGAAATGCAGAAAAGCACTATTTTTCTCCAAAGTTGAATCTGTATGCCAGCCTTAAAATGGTGCCGAATCCCAGGGTGTCATCATCTCTTCCCAGTCTCTATTTTTGCCTTGTCTCACTTGGTCTTGTTCATGGGATTCTGCCTCTTGCTGCAATGACAGATGTGAGACTGGGCTGGGAGCAAACAGACAGATGAATAAGACCTGCTGGAAGAGACCTTGAAGCTAGAATGCATCTTCCTCACTGGGACTCCTCCAGAGCCCTGTGGGTGAGGATAGAAGGGAGCACACACCTCTGCCTACCTGTGGGTCAGTGTCTAAGGATCACATGAGAGAGAGAATTTTATGCAGAGTACACTGTCATTGGAAAAACATGTTTGGCATTCTTACTACTAATGAATCAGTTTTCATTTGTCATTTTGAATAAACACTTTAAAATCATTTGAAAAGTTACTCACCAAATTTGTATATAAAAGGAATGTTCTAGATATAAACCCACACTGGGCATCTGCTTTTAGAGTCCAGTGCTTGGGTGAAATATGGCCTTGGGCTGGGAAACATGTAACTTCAAACTAGAGCACGGAAGTACAGGGACTGAAATCAATCCTGTTGTCATTGACTTTCTGTGCATCTTTATCAACTGTATATCATCTATCACTCACAACAGGCATGCAGAGAAAGGAGGAATAGAGAGTTGTTGCTTCCACAACAAGTCCTGGGTCCAGCAAGATTATAGGATATGGTTGCCATGGTGAATCCCACTCATACAAAGAAAAAGTACCAAAGCAGAGAAGCAAGTGTGTTCTTGATAGAAGAAAATAGAAACTTGACAGGCACCCTAAGGAAGAAGGTTAAAGGCAGTGTAGGGATTTGAAGGCCTCAGTTTTGCTTCCAAGGAAAGCAGACCCCACCCATGCAAGGAAGATTTGTCTGTGGCAAATTCAAATTCATAGTGGACTGCCCTCCCTGGGGCCAGCTATTTAAATGGGATAATAAAAAGACCATCCCAAGGTGATCTAGTTGACAAGATGAAGGGCTCAGGGGGAAAAATTAAGAGGACCAAAACACATAATGGAGTAGATTCTTCCACCTTTATTCGTTCTTTGAAAATTTCATGCAATGTATTTTGATATTCACCCCAGCTCCTCCAAGATCCATCCTACCCTTGCTTCTACTGTAGAAACATGTGGATGAGACCTAATTTGACCAAAGAGCTGTAGGGAGGAGCCTTCAGGGTACCCTCAAACTCTGTTTCGTCTCCAGCTCCTCTACCATTTAGTCCCCTATATGTTGGTGAATGACTTTCCCTATGTTCTAGAGCTTAAGGGAGCTTTTCCTCTCCGCAGGTATGCTTGGAGATGGGGTAAGATAGGGCATACCACAACTCTGGATCCTCAGTCCTCTCGGCTATCCATAAGGGTTTATCACCAAGCTGGTAGCTACAGTTGGCCCCAAACCACGAAGGAATGAATTTGCATTTTCTAAAGAGACATTTGGACATATTCTGCCCTATAAGCCTTGAAAGTGTCTTCAGGTCTGGGTTTTTCATCCAGAGATAAGCATGGCTTGCTGTTATCTACAGCCTTGTAGTCTACTTCAGAACAGCTATGTGGGGAGAAGCCTGCCTTGGACACAGAGCTCTGTGAGGTACGGCCTTGACCCTGCCACTTGGGCTTTCACAAGTGATGGATATGCACATTTAATAGATGCCCTACCTCCATTGGCAGATCACACAAGCTCACAACTCAGTGATTTAGCAAGGACCTTTACTGATAACGGCCATCTATCTCTACAGCTATTGTGTACAATGTGCCCCACCTCTACCTGTTGCAAAAACAATCTGTAACTGGAAAAAAGGGGTACTGTCCCCATGGATTCATGTTTTGAAGGCTTGCTGCTCAATGAGTGAGATTTTAGGGAGCTCATGGAAACTTTGGGAGGCAGGACCTTAGATGGTTATTTGAGTAAGGGCATGTGTTTGAAGTTTATACCAGGTCCCCAGTCCCTCTCTCTCTTTCCCAGTTGACCAAGGATTGAACAACCTCTGTCACAGACTCTCTGGAGACACTGGGCCTGGCTTGGACTTTTGACACCTCAAAACCCACCTCCAGTGATGAAACACTTCCTCCAACAAGGCTACATCTCCTAATCCCTTCAAGTAGTGTCATCCTCTGGTGACCAAGCATTTGAATCTATAAGCCTATGGGGACCATCATTACTTAAACCACCACAGAGTTCGCATGTGCATTATGAGCTTTTGGCTCTTTTGTATACATGGGCATTTTTTTTTCCCACATGGCTCAGATTACTTATACTTTTACCTATAGTCTCGTGTGTGTGTGTGTGTGTGTGTGTGTGTGTGTGTGTGTGTGTGTGTGTGTGTGTGTAGAGGAGGAGCAAGCCAGTATGTGGAGTCTAGAGGTCAAAATCAAGGATCATCACCAGGAGACATCTGCTTGGTTCTTATGAGACAGGGTCTCCACTTATTTGGGGCTCAAGGGTTCAGCTAGACTGACTGGCCCCAGAGATCCGCACATCTCCACCTCCCTGACAGTAGGATTACAAATGTTCACCACCATGCCTACTTTACAAACTTGGGACCTCTTGCCTGTGTAGTAGCATCTTATTAATAGAACCATCTCCCCAGTGCACTCTGAAGGACTTCATGTATTGTTTATCTCATTAGCATCTTAGATCTCCACCCAGGGCTGTGAACCTCAGTATTAGGAAGTAGTCCATGTCAGCTCCAGTCACTTGGAGTGCGTCTGTGCCAGCACCAGTGTCTGGACTTAGTCTAGCCTTCCTTTTTGCCATTTTTATATAGACACTAATTTGGTAAAGCTTTTCACAAGGCTTCCCAGATCTCACTCCATACCCCATTCTTCTCCCTCATCACTAACAGTAAGTTCGCTGTGAACGTGGGGCTAGTTCTCTCTAAAGGTAATTTAGGATGCAAAATCCCTAAGGCAGCCATGGGTAAAACAATCTCGGAATTTCAAAAAGCTGAAGTTTCACAATGTAAAGCAGCAGCATTTGAAAGGGGCTTAGCGAAAGACAGACAGAATAAAGTGAGCGATGGCGTGGTAGTTAATTTGTTATTTGGCAGCGTGATGGTAAAAGGAAAAAGCTTTTTCAACAATGGATACACAAGAAAGAAATCAACTCTCTCTATTCATGTAATACTACAGAGTTAGCTCAAGCCAAACGTTAAATGCTTCTAGAATAATATATACTTTAAGCCAATAAAGATAACTTTAATAGGACACATGGACTCAAAGCATGAATTGGATTTCATTAAAATTATAAATTTACCAAACACAGCACTAATATAGTGAGGTCAATAACATATTGGGAAAAATAATCAAAACCTCTCTTCCAAATGCAGAATATATAAAGAGCTCATTCAAATCAACAACAAAACAAAAGACCACACTTAAAAATGATCAGAACACTTGAGCAGACACTTGACAAAACAACAGGTAAGAATGTCAAATTAAGCATATGAAAAGACTCAAAACCTTTAGTCTAGTTGCCGTGGGAACACAAATTGAAATCACAATGGAAGCCAAGCAATGTGGTTCTTAGGAGGCTGAAACTAAAAAGGAATAGCCAGAAAATTTAAAGCCACCTGAGCTATACAGTGAGTTCTAGTTCAGCTTGCAACCTGCCTCAACAAGCAAAATAAAATAAAACCACAGAAGACTTGAGTGCCGGTGAATGCCAGTGTCCAGTGTGTTCTGGGTACACTATGCTGACAGTCCCACCCCACAAGTGAGACAGGCAGATATAGGGAAAGTTTAGCACCCCAGGATTCAGCTGGACTTGTGTCACACATGCCCATTTCCTAACAAGGCATTGTGTGACCCGGAACCCTTGCATGCGGGCTCCAAATAATGAAATGTGTTACTTCTCCATAAAAACTTGTTGGGAACTGCCCCTGGGTTCACCTTCCATTCAGACAAACCTATCTGGGAACAGGACACAGGGAGTTGACCTGACCTGAACTGGTTTTAAACCTGTGTACAGTAAGGCAAATTGTGCCCTTAAAGTGAACTTTTAGGGAAATTTTTCTGTTTACTATCTTAGGCCTGTGCAGAACTGGGTGTGTGCACAATTAAAATCAGATGCATTATGGGGAAGAACAGACACAATGAAGAGAAAGCTTTTACGACCCGAGACTGTCCTTCAAAACAGGGAATCATCCACATTCATGTTATGTCCCTTTGTAACCAACTCTCCTTCTAACCCCATAAAAGGAAACCCCAAATAGCGATGGCCACTCTGCCTCAGGGAGCCTGCTGCTCATTTGCAGTGTATTTGAGCTACACTGCCACACTGTTCCTGCTCACCTAACAGTCTGTATGTGTCTTCATTTGTTTGACCATGGTCTGGAGGGATGGCTCAGAGGTTAAGAGCACTGGCTGCTTCTTCCAGAGGTCCTGAGTTCAATTCCCAGTATCCTCACAATCATCTATTAATGAGATCTGGTACCTTCTTCTGGCATGTATACAGAAAACACAGCATACATAATAAATAGATAGATCTCTTTTAAAATATTTGAACAATGTACTAAGACCATGAAAACATGTGGTCCACATTGGGGCTACTGGTAACAGAATCCCCCATTAATGCCTCTTATTTTTTTCAAATCAAGAGACAAACTGAAAAGGGCCAAATCCCAGATTTAACATCACACAACTAGTATATGATAGAGTCATAGTTCGGTAGGAATTTTATCCTCTGCCTTGAGTCCCTTTTCTGCACTGCCCCCCAGTGAAACTTAGTGAGATGCCCACACCCCAAGTGAGAACACAGCCTACATGGCCAAGCCTCTTCTCAAATCATATATACAAAATAGGAGAGGAAACGGGGATGGTTTCTAAGGAGCATCACACTGGGAGGAACTAGCCCTGAAGACAAGCTAGCGGTGGACCACTCACCTTTGCAGGCACAGCTTGGTTGGTCATACCAGCTTGCCCCTGAGAGCTGCCTCCACCCTGCCAGCTGGCAAGGAATGAATGGGTCCCACACTGGAGCCCTCAACAGTTCTTGTCATTTTAGAGAGAGAGTCAAACATACCAAACAGACCTCAAGGGGTCACTTGCTATATTTCGGATCACCTCTTGCTGTGGCCTTGAAATCAATTAGACATGATCTTCAAATTCAGATGTGACAGCCTTTCTCCAAAGTCACCAGAACTTATGAATATGATTCCTTGGTCTGCCAACCCCTAGGCCTCCCCCAAAGAGTGGCTCTGCCTTCTCGGCAAGGGCCTGGTCCTCTCTCACTAAATCAACTTCCTCCCAGGCCTGCTGTGACCACTGCCATCACAGAGCAAAGACTGTTGAAGTCCATGTGACCACGACAATGAAATAAGCACAGTGACTACAGCATGAGAACTATTTCTGAGGCGAAATGATGGTATAATGAACATGCCCCTGTGGAAGGAGGAGTGGGTCAACAAACCCTCCTGGGATCCTATCAACTGGTCCCTCGAACACCTAGATGCTGGTGACCTTGGGTTCTACATGCTATGACAGGAGGTAGGTTGACTGGGCTGGGAATTCCAGTGGTGTAACTTTCCTACATCTTCACCCACCCATGCTGGGATTCAGCTGTCTTTGAGTCATCCGTGCTCCTTTCGCCCGTGTTTCTGTAATGAACCCTGAAATATGTACTGGTTCACCAAGATGTGCTTTGAGGAAATTGCCCTTTGGTCTCTTGGTACTTAATGTGAGATGAATAGATGTTTCCTTGCATCTCCCCAGGAAAAGTCACTTAACAGGTGCTGTGGGCTAATCCCCAAGGTTCCAAGAACCCCATCCACTCTAGACAGTATATCAGACCATAAGGGGCAGCAGAGGCAGGGCTGACACCTAACCATGTGTTTATCTACAAAGGGAGGCAGCCTCATCTGGTGGGGAAGGATAATGACATCTATAAATCAAAAACATTGCCTAGAAAGTTACTAGGTGCTACCCAGACAAAGACGTGGAGCCAACATGATCTGTCATTGCCCTCGAGTGTCAGACCAGGTGAAGTCAACAACAGACTTGGTGACAAGCATGTGAGTCCTGCCTCAAAAAGGACCAAAGCCTAAGGCTCATGATTGGATGGTGGGGGTGGGGGAGTGGGCAACAGGATCTACAGTAGAGGGCGCACCTGCCCAGAAAGATGGGGATCTGGCTACAGCCTGGTTCTTCAGCTGGCACCAGAAGGCTTAGCATGAGGAATGATGGGAAGGAGTGAAACACAAGGTCACAGGGGCAGGAGGGATTACAATCACCTGAACCTGAGCTGAGAACTATAAAGGACGTACATAGGTGAAGCTGGAGCAAGGACCAGGAAGATGAGAGGCCAGGGAGCTCCTGGGTGCTGGGACTCCATCCCAAATCCATGGGAGAAGCCTGGAGGCCTTGAGCAAGGGTGACCATGGAGGTACATCCTGTATCTGCCTCTCAGGACAGGATGTTTGTTGACGGTAGACAGATGCACAAATAATCAAAGCAACAAAAGAGAGTGGGAAATGGCCCTTGCATTGATTAGCGTGGTCCTCTCGCTGAGATGGGATTTCAGAATGATGTTGCTTTTCCCCCGTACACATTTCTACATCTTACCTATATTTTACATCAGAACATTTTGTGTTCCCTGAGAGGAAAATCAAGTGCACTCTGCTTTCATTTTTTTTTAAAACAAAATCTTTGCAGACAATGCCTGCTCAGACCATAAGAATAAATTGCAGAGGGAATTGCCCTCGTGTGACCCAGACAGGGGCCGGGCATGCTTTAAACCAAAATAGGCAGCTTTCCTGATGATGTAATGTCATTCTTAAAGTGTCCTTGACATTCTGGAGGGTTTTAGCGGGTCCTAAGAAAAGAACAATATAGAACTACAAGGCTGTAAGGGACCTTTCATTTCCAACAATTCAATCCATGTATTTTACCGCAGTGGGAAATATACAGTTCTGAGAAACGGATTCCAAGGTGGCATGCTCCCCCAAATCAACAGCCTTTCTGGACACGGATACAACCACTCTCACAGGAAGTTCTGAAAAAGGCTTGATCATGAGCAAGTTGATGATTAAAAAAAAATGAGAGAAACTAACTCAAAATACAATGCAAACACAAACGAAGATTTTTGTGTCAACATGTATATACATATATGTATACTACTTTCACATATACAGATGCATACAAACATGTATTTTATGTATCTCCCGTAATGGAGACGGGGATGGTTTTCTTACAGGATCTGCAGTGGGCTGACAACTGTAAGTCCTCCATGCTGAAGGCATGGAACTAGATCAGCTCTTTTACACATCAATCATACATTCACCGTCATTCCAGAACAAACCTTTTTACCTGCATGTGGGGTGTCAGGTAGGGTGTCTTCCCCAGTTCCCTTTCACCTTCCTTTTTGAGACAGGGTCCCTCATTGAGCCTCATTCTCACCCATTCAGCTAGACTGGCTGATCAGTGAGCCCCACAAATCCTTCTCCAACTCTGAGATTATAGGTGCACGGTGCAGCGTGTGACTTTCCAAAAATAGATGGGTGATAAGGATTAAGCTGTGGTCCTCGTGTTTACATGGCAAGAACTTTACCAACTGAGCCATCTCCCCAGCTCATTTTCTCTCTTACAGTTAATTTTATTGATAAATAATGTACAGCAAATGCTCCTTATGCCAAGCTCACAGGTGTAAGAGTTTGGACAGGCATCCCTTAGGATTGTCCCCACCGCAGTCAAGGCTTCTGTTACCCGCAGGAAGTAACCGGCAGCTATAGCTATGCTGTTGAATTATTGATGCTCTTCTCTCACTGTTTGCTCCCTCTTATATCCCACACAGTCATTTTATGCCTCTAATGTCTGCATTTATATTAAACATTGACTCTGTTCTATCCACTATGACCACAGTTCCATGTGAGGTCACTTTTTTTTTTTCTGCTGGGAGAGCATCCTTTGGTGCCTAGTGAAAATGGGCTGTTGAGCTGGGGGTAAATTGTCTCTCTCTCTCTGTAAAATGCTTTCATTCACCTTCCGTGTTTACTTTTGCTGACTGTGCTTGTTCCCTTTCTGCTTCCTATACACATTTGACTATGCACAAGATACAAATTCTTCCTTCTGTCATGTCTCCCAAGATGCTAGAACCCTGGAATATTCATGCTCCCATTATTGCCTTTGTGTTTCTGTCATTTTCGTCCAGAATAGAACAAAGCCCCAAATCCTAATCACTTTGCACCCAGTAGAACAGAGAGATGTGTGACTAGACACACTGAGAAGGGGACAATGATGACCACAATAAGACAGGGAACAGAAATCCTTTTAGTCTAAAAGAAGGAAAAGGGGGGAAGATTGAGGAACAGGAGCAAATTGTGACCCAGAAAAATCCAAAAGGGAATAGCTAAAAAGAAGACAGAACCCCATGCACCACTGTAGCGTTTAATCCAGGTGGATTGAAGATCACCAGAGCTGGTATAAAAGCAAACCCAATGCCATTTTGCTTACCGTCATTAAAAATTCAGGAATATACTTAGCAGAAGAGTATCATGAAATTATTAACCCAAAGAAAATGAGCTCAGCTAAACTAATAGCAGTCAAAGTCATATATTAAAAAATACACAGGGCTGGAGAGATGACTTGGTCGTTAAGAACATGCATTGCTCTTGCAGAGGACCCAGGTTCGATACCCAGAACTCACAGCAGGCACTTCACAACTGTTTATCTAGTCAAGGAAAAATGAGCATATGGGACAGCATCAGGACCAAATAGTAGTCAGGTCCTCACAGGTCACACATGGGAGATGAATTGGGAAAGCTATTTATAAAATAATTCGATCAAAAGTGCAAAATTTCAAACCACTGTGACTGGGTGAAGATCTGTGGCTGGGGATTGTGCCTCTGAAAGCAGCTGTGCACTAGAATTACCTGGCAAGTGAACTAAAACAAACAGAAGCAAGCAAAACACAAAAGAGGCTAATGAACCCAGATGTCTGGAAAAGAGCCTGTGTGGGTATAAATTTTTAAATCCAACATTTAGCATTCCACACAGCTCAGAAACATCGCCCAAGGCCTTTTGTTGTTGTTATTGTACTGAGTTATGTTTTTACTTCAAAATGTCTATAAGGAGGCCTGTTCCTAGGAAGACAAAATGTGCTTGTACTACCTGTGAGGGGGAAAATGGAAAATATGCAGACATCTATCAACTGATGAATTAATAATGAATTTGAAAAAAAAACATTCATTGTTGAAAAGCTGGGCAACATTTAAAAATAAATGAACCGTGACAGATGTATTTACATGGGAATCTCATAGAGTAGAAAGAGTCCCCTATATCAAAGCTAGGGCTGCATGTTACCCTTCTGTATCCAGTTTGGACAGATGCAAGAGGGGCATCTGAAGTCATCAGAGCAGGATACAGTCCCGAGTTTAGCATCTGCTTCAGAGAGCAGCCTCTCTACCAGCAAGAACGGCCTTGGAGATTGCTATGCACCTTGCTTTCTCCTTGTCTAAACTGAGATGCTGTTATTGCCTGCCTCCCAGGATTGTGTGGGGATGGAGCATGCTGATTGTGATGCATGGAGAGCCCCTGGCACAGCACACCGGTGATTTGTAGCTGACCGCTGTTGCCACTGCTGTAGAGCAGGCTTCTGCCCGATCTGTAATGTACCATTGCTTGAAAATCCTCTGTAGCAAAAACCATAAGATGTTAGAACTTAATAGAGTTGGTTGTGGGGTGTAGATGTTTTTGTTCTACAGTGAAAGTACTCTAGAGTGAATGGTCTTAATTCTCCTTCCCTGCGGTAGCCGGCCCAGGGTGCATGATCATAAGGCAAGCCCTTTGTGTAGATGCTACCTGTGTTCTGTTGCTCTTATTGTCTCTGTCACCAAATATCTGACAAGAAACAACTTAAGGGAGAAAGGATAACTTGTGCTTCAGTTTAAGAAGGGATGTGGTCTGTCGGGTGAGGAAGGCATGGTGGCAGGAGCATCGTTGCAGCCACACTCAGGGAGCAGAGAGAGACAAATGCTGGTCTCAGCCCACTTTCCTCTTTTGATCCAATCTGGGACTCCAACCCATGGAACTATGGAACCCACATTAGCATGGGTCTTGCCTCCTCATATAAAAGCTTTTGGGACACGGCATCATAGACCTCCCTTATACATGTTTCCATTGCAATTTTAAAACCAGTGAAGTTGGCAATGAAGATGAACAATCACACTGCCTAACCTCACCCTCTGCTTCCTGGCAAATGCAGGTGTCATCCTCAGAGGCTCAGTCCACAAGGAATACTGTCCAGTGATCCAAGACTCATCTTGCCACCAATATCTTGCTGCCAGTTTACCAAAGATGATGTAATCAAATATACTTACAATATATATTGGAATGATCTCTGTTCTTACTGACTTCAAAGGACCTTTGTTATTCCTGAATGTCATTGTGCTGACTTACATTTTTTATTTTTCGCATCTCTCTTTCATTGACTTATAACCAGAAATCTCAATAGCACAAGTCATTCGAGCCATTTGCTATCCTAGTATTATTGGGAATAAGTTGTGAGCTCAAAATATATGGCTCTAATGTATATAACCCCCCCCCACACACACACACTCCCTTTGTATCCCAACTCTGGCCACACTCCCAACATCATGTCTGCCTGGCACTGCCATGCTAGCTGACTCTTCTTCAGTTTATCCTATGACTCTGCTGTTCTTCCTTGAGGTCTCCGCTCAGACAGAGCCTCTCCACCCACAACTATGACCCTCTACTAGCCTGGGTTTATTTTTCCCCAAGCTCTGATCCAGGCCAGCTTTCAACAAGCACAAGACAAAAGGTGAAGATACATCTGGAGGCCCCCATCTGGTCCTTGCGAGTTCAAAAGGCTTGTTCTCGCTAACGCATTGCACAGTACCCTGCACTGAGAAGTGGCCAGTCATAGATGAGGTGAATCAAGAATTTTCAGGTTTCTCAGAGTCTCATATCAGAAAATAGGAAAAGTCAGACACCTATTGTCTTCTCCTTCATTCGGCCCTGTCTCTCTCAAGGAATAGGGACCATCTGGGCAGTCCAGCTCATACATTCAAGGTCCAAATACACCTTCTTTATTCTGTATTCAGAACCTCTCGGGCACAGAGTATGTAGCAACCAAAGGTAGCAGGCCCTAATACAATTCGTATAGAAGGATGGCTGCTGTTCTTGCCGTAGGCAGAGATTTTTAGAGTCCCGATCCTGCTACTCTCCTACTCAAAGATGCAGGAAATTGTTTATACCTCCAAATAAGCTGGATGCCCACTTGAGAATGGCATGAATGGCATGTCTGTATCAAAATGGAGCCTTGACATCGTCGGGAGGCCTGCCAAGTTGCTTGGTAAAGATGGTCAGTGAGATGGCAAGGAGACGTAGTGGGCTTATGGACAGGGACCCTGTGTTGCTGGGCTGGTGTCACGGCAACCTGTCTTTCCTGAGGTTGGTTCCTCGGAACCAGTTACATAACTGTCCCTGCCTGCGCAGAGGGTGTTCTGGGTGAGAGCTTGCGTTCGGCAGTGATTAGACCAGGGCCAGGCCCTGATTAAACCCCTAAGAGGTGTTAGGTAGCTGCAGTGGCAATCGCCTTCAAAGGACTCACTCGTCCTGCCACCAAATCCTAGCGGCTTATAATAGAATCAGGACCTAACATCCAGATTAAATATCTCCTTGGAAATGGACTCTGGGCTGAGCACTTCATATCTCATCAGCTTCCAGAGGAAGGGCAAGAGAGTGGGCAGCACAGTCACTAAGAAAAGCTCCTGAGAAGAGGAGGTCAAGCCAAGGGGAAGCCAGGGACTCGGGGATTTCGCAGGACAGGGCCTTTCAAGGCCATTCATCCCAGGGCTACCATCTCATTGCTGTTTTGGATGCAACAAGCATGGGTGTTTAAGCCCACCCTTGGAGGGACAGTCAGACGATGCTGTAATTACAGCCTGGTCAGTCTGTTCATTCTGAGGTGCTGCCTCAGACCCGGGCGCTCCTTTGTTGGTGCCATTTCCAGAGAGCTTCTTAGAAGCCTGCCTGGGATGCTAGCTAGGCTTTGTCCATACACAGCTCAGCTTTCCGACCTAATTGGAGTTTGCTAACAATGCGCAGGCAGCTCAGACGACACCACATTGATTTCAGCCTGTTCCTGCAGCCCGCCCACCTTGTGCCCACATTCTAATTAAGCCTTGGTGTTCTTGAAGTAGGGCTCCATCCAGAGGCTCTTTCTGCTTCTCTCCACTTATCTCCTCTTCTGTTCTGAAGACAGACACAAAGGCCACCCAAGGACAGCTATCTGGAAAAACGAAAAAACAAAAAAACCTTGTAAGTGCAAGATGAAGGACTGGAGAAATGGCACAGCGTATAAAGGACTTTCTTCACAACCCTGGGAACCTGAGTTTGGATGCCCAGAACCATGTAAAATCTAAGAGCAGCAGCACACACATGTAATCAGCACAGGAGGACCCCCTAGGGATTCATTGATCAATAGCAGAAACTATGAGCTCTGAGTACAGTGAGAGACCTTGACTCAAAATACATACATACACACACACACATACATACATACAAACAAACATACATACATACATACATACATACATACATACATACATACATAAGGTGGAGCATAAAAAGGAGGGTACCAGCATCACCCCCTGGCCTCCTGCTTGTATAAGCTATAAGCAAAGCTGCTTATACACATGTGACTATACACACATACACACAGAAGAGAGAACATTGAATTTATCATGCACACATACAAAGAACATAGTGAATTTATAGTGTGAAAGCTGGCACATGGAGCTGGAGGGTTGACCCAGCACATAGCAGGCTCTTGGGTTCCTCAGCATCACATAAACCAAAGCTGTGGCACACTGGTCTGTAATGTCGGTACTCCAAAGGTGAAGGCAGTGGGATTGGAAATCCAACCTTAGCCTCCACCACTTTGTAGCCAACCTACGCTACATGAAATGCTCTCTCACTGGGCAGTGGTAGTTCACGCCTTTAATCCCAGCACCAGGAGGCAGAGGCAGGCAGATCGGCGATTTCCAGGACAGCCTGGTCTACAAGAGTTAGTTCCAGGACAGGCTCCAAAGCTACAGAGAAACCCTGTCTTGGAAAAAAAAAATCCTCTCTCAAAACAAAAATAAAGTTAGGTCTTTGGTCTTTGTTCTCTCTTCTGGCTCTCTTTTAAAAAGAAAGACATACATACGCAAAAAACAAACAAACAAACAAACAAACAAACCCTGATCCTAGGAGTCACACAACTGTACTCAAGAAATTCACTGCAGGATTACAATATGCTAACAAAACATTATGAATTGTTACTAGAGAGAACATCATCTTATTGCTACAGCATGCAGCAATTGCCGTGCAATCCCCTAGAACATTTTAAAGTAAGATTTATTTATTTTTATCTGACGCATACAGATGTTTCCCCTGCAGGTATGTCTGTGCACTACATGTGCATATGCCCTTGGATAACCGGGAGAGGGCATTGAATCCCCTGGAACTGGAGTTACAGATGGCTGTGAGCCACTGTGTGCATGCTAGGAACTGAACCCAGGTCTTCTGGAGAGCAGCTGGGGCTCTTAACTACTGAGCCATCACTCCATCCCCTGATACATTTTAGTAGTTCTCTGATAGTCGTTTCCACTTGGAAGTGGATCAAACCCTGAAAGGAAGCCCTGTCCCTTTCACCACCTTTCCCAGTACCTTCTGGTACTTTTGTTCTGTTTAGTAAAGTGTCTCCCCACGCTTTCACTCTTCCTCAACGTTTTTCTCATGTCTCTCCTCTCTATTCTAATAAGCACTTGTATCCCCGAAATGAAGAAGCTGTAGTTAATGTGTGGTGATGTTGATGTGGTGAAGTTGTAGTTGATGTGGAGGTCTTCAAGTGAGGAGCTCACAGGGACTGGCCTCGACTTTGTTCCTCTATCTGCCCTCTCCTTTTCCCTGATTGCTGATCTCATTGGTCCTCCATTTTCCATCTTGCTCCCTGGCCACTCAACTTGCATAAGCATTTCTGTATCCAGCCCATCCTCTCCATTTCTGCTACTCTGTTCTGGACCAAGACCTCATCTCCTCTCGTATGAACGTCGGCTTTCAAGCTACTCTCTCTGTTCTAGACAGCAGTGTGAACCTCCAGGCTGCAATGAGCAGCTGGTTTGGTCTATGTGTAATACAAAGCAGATTGATTGCCTGTCGCCCACAATTTGTAGACTGATCAATAGTTCCCTTGCCCCATAAGAGCACAGGCTCTCAGAGCTGCTTCTCATGCCTTAACCTCATCCCGTCTTCGCAGGGTCCTGCATCAATCCTTCAGCCACACTTATGGCAAAGCATCGGCAGCTTCACGTCTAAGCCAAGAGCTGTATCCACAGCTTCCAGATTTATTCCTTCCTCTGCTAGGAATACCTTCTCCTCTTCCAAACTCAGCTTGCTCTGACTCAGCAGACATCATCTTTCTCAGAAATCCTTGCCCAGCCTCTCCATTCCCTGCACCTCCATTAGGCTCTGTCGTGCCCACTTCCCATGCCTGATTTCAATGTGCTCCTACCCAGCTTGCCCAGTCATCACAATCCCCCATTTACTGTACTCAGCCCCAGTTCCTGCCTCATCTCTGGCGCCAGCACTAGGTCTGACCCTCTGCCCTTAACCCTTCTGCTGCACAAATTACACTCATGTTTGAGGAAGGTCAAGTCCACCATGGATGAATTTTGTCCACTCAAAAGATACATAAAAGTCCAAATCCCCAGTGCCAGAAAATGTGACCTTACTTGGAAGTTTACAGAGTCTTACAGATAGAATCAGGCCAAGATGAGTTCATGAGATGAATCCCGTCTGTATGAGAACAGGAAGGGAGACCCAGACCCAGAGACAGGCAAGAAGAGTATTCTGTAACAATGAAGAGGCAGAGATCTCTGTATCTAGAACACCCAAAATTGAAGCAACTACCAGAAGCTTCTAGAAGGTGTTGGAATAGATTTCCCCTCCAGCCCCACAAAAGGAACCAACCTTATTGGCACTGAGCTTTGAACACTTAACTTTCCTTAAACATAATATTTTAATTTTCATTAATAATCTAATATTTACCTGCAAATTTCAAGATGTCATTATTTTTTACTGCTGAGTAGTACTCCATTGTGTAAATGTACCACATTTTCTTTATCTATTCTTTGGTTGAGGGGCATCTAGGTTGTTTTCAGGTTCTTGCTATTATTAATAATGCTGCTATAAACATAGTTGAGCACATGTCCTTGTGGTATGATTGAGCATCTTTTGTGCTGGGTCTTGAGGTAGACTGTTTCCTAATTTTCCGAGAAATCGCCACACTGATTTCCAAAGCAGCTGTACAAGTGTGCATTCTCACCAGCAGTGAAGGAGTGTTCCCCTTACCCCACATTCTCTCCAGCATAGTCTGCCATCAGTGTTTTTGATCTTGTCCATTCTGACAGGTGTCAGATGCGAATCTCAAAGTTGTTTTGATTTGCATTTCTCTGATTGCTAAGGATGTTGAGCATTTCCTTAAGTGTCTTTTAGCCCTTTGAGATTCATCTGTTGAGAATTCTCTGTTTAAGTTTGTCCCCAATTTTTTATCGGATTATTTGCTCTTTTGATAAGTTTCTTGAGTTTTTGTATGTTTTGGATATCAGTCCTCGGTCCAGTGTGGGGTTGATAAAGATCTTTTCCCAATCTGTAGGCTGCCATTCTGTCTTGTTGACCATGTCCTTTACTTTACAGAAGCTTCTCAGTTTCAGAAGGTCCCATTTATTGTTTCTCTCAGTGTCTGTGTTACTGGGGTTATATTTAGGAAGTGGTCTCCTGCGCCAATGTGCTCAAGTGTACTTCCCATTATCACTTCTATAAGGTTCAGTGTGGTTGGTTTTATATTGAGGCCTTTGATCCATTTGGACTCGAATTTTGTGCATGGTGATAGATATGGATCTATTTGCATTCTTCTACATGTTGATATCCAGTTATGCCAGCACCATTTGTTGAATTGCTTTCTTTGGATCTAGCTAGAAACATTGAGTGAGGTAACCTAGATACAGTAAGACAAATATAATATGTATTCCCTCATAGGTGGCTTTTAGACATAAAGCAAAAAAAAAAAAAGCCTACAGGCCACAGTTCCAGAGAAACTAGGCAACACAGAGGACCTTAAGAAAGACATACACTTATCTACATAGGAAGGTAAAAAAGACAAAATCTCCTGAGTAAACTGGGAGCATGGGGATCACGTGAGAGGGTAGAAAGGAAGAGGGGAGGAAGAGAAGAGAGTGGAGAAAAAATGTATAGCTTAATAAAGCAATTTAAAAAAGAAAAAATTAATATTTATATGATCAGACAATACATATCTATTTCTGTGAGTCACCCAATGTGGTGGGTTTTTTTTTTTCTTACACCACATCAGGAGTCATACATGGTCTGCTGCTCATTCTCAACACCATGTGCCTCTAAAGTTCCTCCTCTGAGGACCATCTAGAAGGGCTTCATTGCAAGTGCTTCCCTTTATACTTCTTGTGATTGCTCTAAGTGTATGTTGAAATGCCCTTTTCTACGGTGCCGATCTATTTAACTAAATGGCAAATCACCATTTACTTTAACTTGAAGAATCAAAAGCCTATTGCATAAAAGAACTGTTGCGGGAGGTCCTTCCGCTAGAACAGCTTACCCAAGTGAGGACAAAGCCTCCCAAATGATCTCTGAGGTTCTTACCTCATCAAACCCACTGTCAGTAAAGTCATTCTCTGGTTGAGATATGCTCTTCTGGCATCGTTGACACCCCCCCCCCCCACACACACACACCAGACCTGTCTCTTGTGCCCGACTTTCTCATTCATCCATTCAAAAAGCTTTTATCAAGGGAATATTGTCTGTTGACATTGTCCTAACTCGTGTCACTCTGGGATATATAGCCAGGGACAACACAGGCAACAGCCATAGCCTGCTTGGATCTTACACAGTAAACACACCAGTAATGTAAAAATGATGACATTATTTTATATAGATTAGTGTGTACCTTGTCATAGACAGTACAAATTACAAGGGGGTAACTAATCAGAAAGAAGAACTACAGACTCAGCTCGAAGTTGATTCTGTAAGATTAAGGCTTTCGCACCTTTTCTGCAGTGACAACCAATCTCAGTGACTTAATAACACAAGCAATTCTTCCTCATGGGCTGGTCTCGATGCGGGTTGCAATTCTGGATTCTTTTAGGCTAACCTGGGTTCTGCTGATCCTCTGGTGTCAGAACCCAAAGGTGAGAGTCGCTTCTAAGATGGCATCAACAGCCTGGACCCTGACCCCAGACACTCCCTCTTCCCCCGAGTGAGACCTGACTGCAGTGACTCACTGGTAAACACGGGCAGAGCAGGAGCAATGGGGACAGCACCCCTTCTTAGGCCTTAAAGGACTATGTCTCCAGTCTCCCCTCCATCTCTCTCTGGAGGCAGTGTGGTGGGCTGTCCCATGTGCTGGTTCCAAGGCCAATGAGGACCTGCATGTCTGCCTCAGAGCTGCAGGGACCTAAGACTCTGCTCAGCAGGGAGGAAGAGGGAAGATGCTGAGCATAGGGAATGTGGATAGAAGCAGAGACCCTACTCAGGAGGTAGCATACTGAAAGGCAGAATAAATAACATATTTTGCACAGATTTATTCCTGAAGGTGCTGGTTTATTTCTTTTTCTTGAGGGGGAGGAATGAAATACAGTGAAAGCAGGAGGCTTTTTCAAGATTATCCACCAAGGAATCTCTACTATTTTGATTTCCCTGATTATTTTTTACTGGTCTGGAACCTCAGGTATTTCATTTGCTTTTGTACTGTGTTTTTATTATTGTTTTTCTTTCCTTTGACACTATAAGTACAACATTCGCTACTTTCTCAAATGTTGTCAGGGTTTCCGTCCTGCCTGGTTCCCACAGTCGTTAAGTCCCAAAGAAATCACACAGAGGTCTACATTAACTATAAACTGGTTTTCCCATTAGCTCAGGCTTCTTATTAACTCTTATAACTTATATTAATCCATTATTCTTGTCTATGCTAGCCACGTGGCTCAGTACCTTATTCAGCAAGACAGTCACATCTTGCTTCTTCTGTGGCTGGGTCACAGACTGCGTCCTCTTCCCAGAATTCTCCTGTTCTTCTTGACCCGCCTCTACTTCCTGTCTGGTTGTCCTGCCTATATTTTCTGCCTGGCTACTGGCCAATCAGCGATTATTTAAAATATAATTGACAGAATACAGACCATTGGCTCATACCACTCAAATGCCTAAGGTTCCATACAAGACTGTTTAGATGTCCCTTTAAAACAAATCTCCATGTATGCTTGCTCATTGTGCCCATTGGAGTGAAGGAAGTAGACCCTGAGGGTGCCAGGCTGTATGTGGACTAGCATGGAGCTATCAGGAGATATCTGAAGCCTCTCAAAGATTCTAGATTCATCTTAGAGAGTTTATATTGCCTTTAGTTTTCCACTTACTGGCTGTGTGGGCTTTGGCAAGCTCCTCAACTGTTATGACTTAGTTTTGTTACCTTGAAAACAAAATTTGCATCTCAGAGTCATGAGAAACTTTGGAAAATCTGTTACATGACAGAAACTAGAGAGAAAGGCTCAATACACCAATGTCACAATGTGGTTAAAATTTAAGGTAAATGAAAACTCTTACAAAAGTAGGTCTTGCTCATGGCTTATTTCCTGATGTTATTATATTGGTCTATGAAATGATTGCTTTCTCCTTCTCCAGGGGCACAGTAGAAAACAATGAGAGTTTCCACGGATGAAGTAAAGAGCAAACATGAAACTTTATGTTCCCAGGTCATGATTAACCTTGCTCACCCCTCTTTTCTTTGCCTTCTTTTTGGCACAGGGTTTCTCTGTGTGGCTCTAGCTGTCCTGGAATTTGCTCTGTAGATCAGGCTAGCCTCAAACTCAGAGTGCTGGGATAAAAGGCGTGTGCTACCACTGCCTGACTTATTCTATTACACTACTGTTATCTTTCTCTGTGACAGCCATGGAGAGACATTGTCCAGACCTTCCGCAGCAAAGGAGGAGCTTACTCATCACACCACAGCACCTTCAGGTTCCACCACTCACCTAAGCTGGCAGCTGACGCCATGAAGGCAGATGGGTCATGAACCTGTGTTCCCATCCTGCCATGGGCCTCCTCTCATGGAAGGTTTTTGCCCCAAAGCTCCCTTGGGGTTGTTTGAAATGTTATCAGCTAACCTGGCAGATGGACAGGCTCCTTTCTCAAGACCTCTTCCTTCTGGCTTTCTTTTCTCAGCCATCAGTATATCATCCATCACTAGGATGGACCAGAAGCTATCTTTGCCTTTATGTCCCCTTTTCCATTGCTGCATCCCTTCTTAAATCACTTTCTTTCTATGCTGCTATTGTTTGAATGTGAAACGGTCCCCTTAGGCTCATGAGTTTGAACATCTGGTCTCCAGCAGATGGCACTATTTGGGGAGGGTATGAAACTTTTAGGAAGCAGGGTCTCACTGCAGAAAGTAGATAGGTAAGAACGTTCCTTAAGGTTGTTAGTCACCATGGGCTGAGCCCTCCTGGGTTGATCACTAATTGAGAAAATACCTTACAGCTAGTTCTCATGAATGCATGTCCTCAACTGAGGCTTCTTTGTCTTTGATGACTCTTGCTTCTGCCAAGTTGACATACAAAAACCAGTCAGTACAGTGCTAGCTTGACTGGAATGCAGTGACCTTAATCATTATACATTGTTCTTTGCTGCTCTTATTCTCTACCAGTAGAGCTCATTGGTTTTATAATGCAGGCCATGGGACCCACACAGCCTAAGGTAGCTATGATGTGACCTTATTCACAAAATGTCTATGAGCTCTCGCTATGAGGACATAATTTCCAGTATTACCACTGGGATCACCTGAGGGAACCCTGAAGCTTCCCCAAGCCTAAAAATCACCCCCATCAAATTAAGTACTCATTTCTGTAGTTGGAGTTCTGGTAAGACCCTTAGACCCCAACATGTTTTTGAGCCCAGGGTTGTTGCAGCCCACAGCGAAGCTTGGGAGCTAGGAGACTGAATACACACATGGATGATGGACATGGATGATGGACATATCACCTGGAACTGCACCTCTACGGAAACCCCAGGGAAGCCAGATGACAAGCTCGGAAGCAATCCTTTTCTCACAGGCAGGGCTTGATTGATGTCTGCCAGCTTTCTTTGTGTGTGCCTCATTTTTCTGCTCAGTTCTAACCAGGAGAGTTGAATGCGGCTGCAAACCAGTAGCATAGGATGCCCTCCTGTTGGTCAGCTGCCTACTGCTTCCCCGGGCTGACAACTTCCAGAGCGGCTGCTGGAGCATCTCTTTCATGCAACTCACCTGCCTCCCAAAGGCATGCCATTATGCTGGATGGGAAGGTTGCATAAACAGCCTCTCCTTTCCCTGCAGTGAGTGGCCTTTGTTCATTTCTGCAGACCCACTCACTGCTACAGAGCGGGGATGCTAGCTCCTCACCGGAGGCACTAGGCTTTGTTTGAGGAACCCTTGTTTATGGACAGCCAGATCAAGGAGGTTCCAAAATAATGGTTTAGAAATGAATCTTGAATAGTAGTTTAAGAATAAGTGGGGGGACAAGGACACACACCACCCAGGCCCTATGTTCAGTAAGAGGGAAGAAAGCTGTGTGTGCACACTGTAGACAAAAACCCTACCATGGCTCTATATTTTCATCCCCAGGCAGAGCACAGAAGGCCAGAAAGGCGAGGAGGATGCCTGGGGCTGCCACCTGCCGAGCAGATCAGCCACCTGGCAATGAGGGGAAGGGCTGGGAGCTGGAAGATCTGGGAGGTGAGGAGAAGTAATCTCGGAACTGAAAATGAAAACCAGGCTTGTGTCCGATGTGTCACCAAGCAGTGGGTGGCAGCTGCCAGCATCTTTTGGCCAATGCCGTTTTCATTTCAAGGTGAAGATGATGCAGCAGATACTGAATCACTCGCACTCTTGGATTTTTCATATGGACCAGAAGGCCTCCAGATTGACTGTATCCCTGTAGGGAGTCACGGGGGATGGTGGTGGAGGGGAAGACTTCCTATGGGCAGCTGCCAGGTGTTTGCAGGAGTGAGCACCCAGGAAACACATCTCCATTACAGGCTATTGTCTTATCCCCATCTCAGTGCCTTCAGCCACCCTCTACTCCTTTGTGCCTTTGGATCTGAATTTCCCTCACACCAGCTCTAGAGAGAGACTGATTAACAATGCCAAGATTTTTCAAAAGCTGACAGAGAATGTTTTGAGGTACAATGGCCTACCCAGGGGGCACCAGCCTGTTAGCAATGGTGAAAGACAGTGCCTCCAGCCAGAAAAAAGAATTTCAAGCAGCCTGAGCCCAGATCTTGGGGGACAAGGATATTGTTCTTTGCGTTCTGTTCTCCAATCCTCAGATCACATCAATTATTCACCCACATCTCTCCAATCTCCAGGAGGGCCATAGACTAGCAATTATTGACTGTGTTCTGTGTGCAGTGTGGTGCTAAGCTTTTAAACACATGTGATTAGTGAGATTTGCAGATGAGGGTACCTTCCTTGGTGGTCCACGGACTTGCAGAAATCACAGGTAGAAGAGCAAAGTTAGAGCTGGGAGCCAGACCTGGTTCATTTATTTGTCAACTAGCAGAGCATGATGGAATGTGGTACCTGCAATCCCTGCTACACACACACACACACACACACACAGTTAAGAGCAGTATTCTACTGTAGTCTCTGCTGGACTCCTTCCAATACCCAAGAGATGAAGAGAACTGTTCAAGTTCGAGTATCCCCCATACATCCCCATTAGATTTGTCTGTCTCAAAATGTTATAAACCCTAGATTTTGCACTATTTTCCTCCAGGTTCTTTGTCCTTCTTTCTCCTTGTTCTGGACCTCGTGTCCCCTGCCAGGACTCACATTATTGTGAGTCACCTAAGGACACTTTCAGGACCCCTTTTACCTACACTCGGTACCCAAGGCTTTAGTCCCAGGTATGCGGCTCTCTGTACTCCTTACTGTGTGAGGTCCTTAGAGGCATTGCTTTACTCTTCACTCATGTGGTTTCCCAGGGTGAGGGACACGATACATAGAATTCTCCAAGTAAGGAAGCCATGAATGACAGCTGGGGGTGGGGGCTGCTCTTGTTCCATGCAATCTCAGTGCATGCAGAACAGCATTCCTAGCTGGCGGACAAACAAAGCATCCCAGGCTAACCTGCTCAAAGGAGGTGAGGAGCAGCCCCATTTCTATGGGATGAGAATAGAGGACTCCAGGATGCTCTTCAACCTCTCAGCTGCCTCCTGTAATAGAGACAAGATTGGAACTACCCCGAAGAAAAAGCAGGAAACTGAGCTGTCTCTATGGAGTCAGCCATTCTCTCCATCCAAGTGGAAAAAAACCTAGCACCAGACATTCAAACTCCAAGAGAAAGTACAAAACTCATTTTTTTGCTAGCTCTGACCCCTAATCTATCTCAGCAGGTTTAACACCCTCTCAGCTGACCTCTAGCAATTTCCGAAGCCACAAGAGTAGATGGGATGCATCTGTGAGCCACAGCTATTAGAGGGAAAGTATTTGTCTCACCCACAACAGGCCATGAGTCAGGAAATCCTCTCCTGTGTGAGAGGAAAAAGGGAGAACTAAGCCATCTCAGGATAACAAAAAAAAAAAAAAAAAACGGAAAGAGGAGCAGCCATGGTATGCAAATCAGACACATGGGGGGAACTAGACATTTCCTGGCCACACATTTGGACCTCAGACATATCTAAATGCCAGTCACTGACTGCTTCTGAGCTGGTAGACCAAGCACGGTCAGAGAGGAAACTGACATAGAAGAGGAATAATGGAGCGAATGGCCTATTGATGTCAGGGGGGATTAGCAGGATATGGTGAAGGAGCAAGAAGTTGCTATGGCCCTGGTCTTGAGGGGACTGTGAAGACAATCATGCTACCAGCCAGAGAAACAGGTGAAACACTCAAGTTCTAGGCATAGGCAGGGTTACTGTGTGGTAGATTGCTCTAGCCCAGGAACTGAAAAGTTGCTCTAGCAAGGACTGAAAAGTAGGGTTGCATTCAACTAAACAGCTTCTGCCCATCAAAAGGAACAGAGGAAAAAAGCTTGGAAGCAGGTATTGGCACTGCTGGGATTCCCAGGTTCTTATGTCTCTGAACAAAGATTTGAACCAATTCATGTGGATAGCAATAGGAGAGAGTTTATTCAAGGAAGGGCGCTAAGGAATGCCTAAACTTTCTATGGCAGATGCTGCCCAAACAACTGAAACCATGGCAACCTAATAAGGTGGACTTTTAGGTCATTCACACAGAGTTTTTCCTATGCATAATCTTAGTAGGGAGGGGTTTCTAGTCTTTTTCTCTGCCATTGGTTCCCTTCATGGGCTAATCCTGACACCTCTAAAGCCAACCTTTCTGCCTTAGCCTCCTGCCTTAGGATAGTCTTCAAGATGGAGAAAATCCTTGCCAGATATTTATCTATAAATGTAAACACACAACTCTCATCTCCAGGGGAGAAGAGATAGTTTGTTCTATAGCCAAATATGAGTAACTATGGTCCCAGAACACAGATTTCCAAATGCCAGTGTGGTAACAGTTGGATAAAGATTTTTTTTATAGCAGCAGAACAAAGTCATAAATCAACATGTTTTTCACATACATTGGTGAAAACAGCGGGAACAGCATAGAATCTCAGCTATAGGCCTCAGATGCTGTCTGATGACACTCTTAGCCTTTTGATTGGTGCAAACTATGGTATTATTAATACATCTTAAGATTTTTTAACTTTTAGTTATAGGATATTAGGTCTGACACCAAGGTGGGCAAGGAATGGCTATTAGGTAGGCTGAAGACAGCCCAACAAAATAAATCGTAATTAGGTTTCAAACCTACAACACTCCAACACCTCCACAATCATTGGGGTTCCAGTCGATTATCCTTGCAAAAGGTTGAGTCTGAAAACACAGCTGTTTTCTGTGAACTTCGTTCACACATCGAACAGGAGATTAATATTTAGCATACAGCACAAATTCTAAAGGACAAACATCCAAAAAAGTAATAATCTAATCCATCAAAGGGGAAGTAAATGCTTTTCCAAAGAACTACAAATGTTCAATAAACTCACACAAAAAGTTCAACATCCATTGTCACGAAGGAAATGCTAGTCATACTGACACTCCTCCTTGCTGTTAGCAAGAAAGCAAAAACATTTCCAGGCCTGACAGGAGAGGCCCAGGTACGCAGGAGGCAGAGGCAGGCAGATCAGAAGTGCAAGACCTGCTTCGACTACGGAGTGAGTTCAAGATCAGCCTGTTCAACGTAATGAGAGCCTTACTCAAAATGTGTATAATGAGCTGTAGATAGAGCTAAATAATAAGATACTATGATCTATAATGCTAGCAAATAATAATAGCATGCTAGTATGGGTCAGGACCTGGCTTCAATCCCTAATACCACAGGAAAAGAAAAGAAAGTAGGGAGGGAGGGAGAAGGAGTGACAAAGAAGAGACCAAAAAAGAAAATAGTAAACAGTGAAGTTAGGGTTGGGGGAAGGAGCTCTGCTATACTGATAGTAAGAGTGTTAATTAGTCTAGCTAATTCTGGAAATTCAGGTTTATAATCTGCTGTCTTCGTTTTTTTATATTCCAAAAAGAAATTGGGAAACAGAAATTGGTTAAAGAAAATGAAATTATTAACCCTTTGATGAAACTAGGGAGAGACAGAACTTAACTCCTCTTTCCACTATGCCTGTGGAGGTCTTAGATTTTGAGACAATCCCCAGAAGCCAAATGTATTTGGTTGAATCCCTTTAACTGGCCACTTCCTGGTGTTAAGGCGAATGGGCTTCCAGTTGGCTCCACTGTCTCTGTTTTATTGTTACAGAGACAGTTTCCCAGTCAGGTTCAGGACCGAAGAAATTGAGCAAGTCGTTCTAACTCTAAAATCCCACATTTTCCAAACATAAGAGTCAGAGTCTTTATGGGACCCTGACTGCATGGGCCTTGATGACTGTTGAATTAAGAGCAGCGAAGCTGCGTCCCCAGCACCTGGCTACCTGCACGGCTAGCTTTATACCCGAAATAATTACACGGAAACTGTATTCTTTTAATCACTACCTGACCCATTAGTTTCAACCTCTTATTGGCTAGCTCTTACATATTGATCTAACCCATTTCTATTATTCTGTGTAGTCCACAAGCTGGCTTACCAGGAATGATCTTAACCTGCATCTGTCTGGAGTGGGAGATTCATGGCGACTCACTGACTCAGCTTCTTTCTCCCAGCATCCTGTTGTTTTCTCCGCCTACCTAAGGGTTGGCCTATGAAATGGGCCTAGGCAGTTTCTTTATTAAGAAATCATTCCCACATCAGATGACCTCACTTACTGGGCATGGCAAGGTTCTTTGTCCCCGTGTCCATCACTTGACAGGTGTATGATGGGAAGCCTTGTGTATCTTTTCTCTAGAGTCAGCTTCTAGTTCTAATCCATGCTGCCTTCTAGACATAATAATTTTGTGAATGAGAAAGATGATAGCATCTTAGCCAATAGAAGGGGCAGGATTGTCTCTCTTTGGGGCCCAATCTTGCATCATGGGATGCTGTTTACACAGCCATGGTGGAAATTAACAAACTAAAGCTAGGACTTTCATGGGATCCAGCTGCATACGTGTTTATTTTGGCACTATTCATAATTGCCAAGTATGGAACTAGCGAAGATATCCATCAGTTGATTACTAGATGAAAACCTGTGGCACATACATATGGTGGAGTTCTGGGAGGCTGTAAAGAAGAAAATCACGCCATTTGCAGGAAAATGAGTAAACTGTAGGTTATAACTCTGAGTGAAATAAGCCAGACTCAGAAAGATATGATCATGTTTTCTCTTATATGTGAATTTAGTGAAGAAAAAGGATATGAACATTAAAAGGGGGGGATATTTGGGGTGTAGGAGGGGATTAGACGAAGAAAAGACAGAGGTTGATGGAGTGAATATCGAGGTACACTATATACATGTTTGGAAGTGACGTAATGAAACCCATTACTTAGTATAACAGATATATGCTAATGAAATAATGTTGACACTAGAGGGACTAGAGTCCCAGCAGGAACTGTGTCATCCATAGCACTCAGGCACTGTCCAGTGACATCCCAGAAGGGAGAGAACATTGTTCACAAATACTCTGCCTCCTTCTGTTCCTCTCTGTTCTCCCGTGACAGCCTCTTAAGGATGAGTCCCAGCAGAAGAGTTATGAGAATTGGTGGTTCATTTATAGGTTTTTGGTTTAGATAAATAAATTAAAAGTCAGGCTTAGAAGTTTGAGGAGAATTTTATTAGTCTTTGATAGAAAAATAGGGCAGGTAAGCTGAAAATCTCAACAGCTTCTGGGCAAAGTGAGATGAAAGTCTTTTGTAATAGGTCAGCAAGCAGCAGTATGGCAGAAAGGTGATGGGCTTCCCAAATGAATGAGAAGGCCCAGAGGCTCCAAAAAGTATGCGCAGACTTTGGCTAGTATAGAGAAAAGGAAAAAGAAAAAAAGGCATGCTTCTCTGAGTATGATTCAGTGATCAGACCTGCTGGGGTCCTGTGCCAGCCCGGACCCTAAGTTATTTTTCCAGACCAGAGGGGAGGTGTGGGATTAGAGACACAACTCACATGGCTTTATTGGGAGGGAGGTTCTCAGTGATCCCTCATGAAATCTTGAGTTCACATCCTGAAAATTCCTCTGCATTTATTCTCCAAACAGTCTTATATACCAAAGCATAAACTGAGGGGGAAATTCGTTAGCATGCTGTTTCCTAGGTAACCAGGTGAATGGTTGTGGTCATGTCCACATCTACCTATGTCTGCTCTGTCACGTCTTCCTGCTCTGTATGTCAGCTCTGTCACATAGGCTGAATTAACATCTCTCTTCAGGCATCCTCCAAATTACAAAGGAGCAGAACAACATCCTGACCCTTTGTTAGGGACAGCGACAGGCTAGGTGACCTACCACCTCCTGTGTGGCAGGTGCAAACTATGGCCAGGGGTTCTGGTCGCCATACCATGTAGAAATATGGACCTACATAGAACACATGACCATTGTTATTACATGACTGTAATTCTGTTTTAAATGTATGTTCTACACAGCCTCTATGTCTCTTATTATATTTAAAACTCCCACAGCTCAAAAAAAAAGTGGCTTCTTCATTCAACACATTACTGCTGCCATTTTAACTGAGGTCAGGTGACCTTACCACCATCTTAACTGAGGTCAGGTGATCTCGTCACCATCTTAATTGAGGGCCAGGTCAGGTGACTAAGTCCCACCATCTTTACTGAGATAGCCCCTGCCTAGTCCCACAGTTTACTTATGGTTTTGTCTCTAAATTCCTTTTATTGACTCTGTTACATGTATGTTTTGTGCAGTAGCATGTTTTGGTAGGGCCCGCCAGAAGCATCCATTTCACCGAATTCCTGTTTAATGTGTGTGTATGTGTTTGTGTGCATGCATACAACCTAAATAGACATATGTTTACTGTCAAATGTTATAGTTGTCTGTCCATTATATCTCATTCTAGACTAAGAAAGCAATAAGTCTCAAGTTTTAAGTTGGTATGTACCTCTAAATCTCTTACAAAAATATGGTATATTTAATTCAACCCTGCTTTAAAATATAAAATAAGCTGTTCTCTACTATTATCAGCTCTACCATTAAACTTCTATTTCAAGCATGTTTTTCTTCTTTGTCTTTTACAAGTATAAATCTTACCTGTTAAACTGAGAGCCAGTCAAGCTTGGACCCAGCTCTCTAGGCAGATTCTATACAGTTATAACTCATCTATACCTGGTAAACAGCCCTCAACTGCTCAGAGATCTGGGAGATATAGCATTTAAATATTTAATTATTAAAAGACTTTCATAACAGAGAGCGACAGTTTGGCTCCTAGCAGCACTTTACTTCCTCCAAAGAAGACGGAAGACAGATGAGCACAAAACAATGTCCATCTGCAATTCGCTTCAACTGCCAAGTGCTGACCACTGGGTAAAACTGCCTTTCATCTAAACTGAAAATCACCAGACAGTGGAAAGAATCACTAGAATCAATAGCCTAGCTGCTCAGGTCAAGGTAGGCTTGTCTTCCTACAGATTTCTTAGCCCACAGTATCTTCTGGAGCCTGACAGGCCCAGGGCTAAACAGCAAGAGAAAAATGCAACCTTCAGCAACCATGGAGGACCTTGAGGAGAAGCTGTAGGTGCCAATTAAGTAAGTTCTCTGTCATTTTTTAATCAATAACTAAAGTAAAATTTTATCCTTCTCAAAGATCGCTGATGCAGTTTGACAGCTGAGAAGTTTTGTCAGTTTAAAAGGACAGCCTCACCAAACAAATTTCAGTAAGATACAAATACAAGTTATTAAACATGTACCTGCAAGTTATAAAGATGTGAGGACAAAATTCTCTCTCACGCTGCCTTTCATAGTCTTAAAGATACTTTTCATTATGCAAAAAAAAATCTGTCACAGTCATTCTGGCATAAATATGCTGCTGTTTAAAACTTACGTCTTCACAAACCCAAAAAATTCTTGAGAGTTCCAGGGAGCCAAAATGAAGGATCCACCTTAAACAAGTTCAGATACTTGCCTCTCAATTCCCTGGTCCTATTTTTTTTCCTAAACTTAACTTTGTCCTCTGTTCTGCCAAGACCTTAAACAGGTGTAAGAGACATCAGACATTTCCATACCACAAACCCTGGACAGGAGTAAAGAGACCAGCTACCCCAGGATGTGACCAGCACCCAGCTTTCTCAGGTTCCGCCGCCCCC
Organism: Microtus ochrogaster; assembly: GCF_000317375.1. NCBI lineage: Eukaryota > Metazoa > Chordata > Mammalia > Rodentia > Cricetidae > Microtus > Microtus ochrogaster. The sequence goes on along the minus strand of NC_022017.1, from coordinate 31,552,293 downwards.
TCCCCAGACAATACCTACAAATAAGCAGGAAGCAGTCTTGAGAATCTGCTGTCCCAATTCCGTTAGCCTGTTGTGCCTAACTTCCTGCCTTTTTATTACATACCTGTAAGACAAACTTAATCTCTTGAACAAATGTCAACAACTCTTGGAAGTTATCGTTGATTCCCTTCCTCCCTTTACACAGATTTTAAAAGCCTGAATGCATTGGATTCCTTATCTAAAACATGTTTGGAAGATTTATTCAAATGGCATGGTAGAACTATTAAGTTTATTAGCAAAGAAAATATGGTTAGCTATTAAACTATTGCCTAGAAAGTCGGTTTCACATATTTTTTCTGATGAAAAAGAGAAACATGAACATTGTTTGAGGTGCGCTAATAGATAACTCCCGTGTGGAACCTGAAAACACTGACCCCACAGAAGCAGAGAGTAGAACAACAGAGGTTAGCAGGGCTGGTTTGGGGGTGAAGTTAGGAAATACTAATCAAGTCATGCAAAAAGCCAGTTAGACATGCTAGAAAGAAACAATCTCTTTGTCTCACAGAAGGACATGCTAACAAATTGAAAGTAACTCAGCAAGGAATTTCTTTTTGTAAAAATGGTGCACCAGAACCCAAACTGGGCCAGCAAGCTCACTGGGAAAGAAATTTCTCTGATTTTATTCAAATGCAGGTGGTGTATCTTTTCCTCCTTGGCTGGAGTCCAACCTCAGAATTTCTCAGATAGCAAGTTTGAAAAGGATCTGAAGAGAGGAAATTAGAGAAAGGGAGGAGGACATGCTCGCAGCTCCAGGCCATCCAGTTGTGAGGGCCTAGCAGGCCTTCACATAAACAAATGTTTTACCTGGCCCAGGAGACTAAAAGACAAGCATGAAAGTTTTACAAGCTGGGAAACATTAAAGTGGGGTCAGGTTTCTGCTATAGTGGCCATTAGTAGGCCAGTTATATTTGATAGAAAGGAAAACATACATTTCCCACTTGGTAGGTAGAATAAATTAATACATTGTGTAACAATGTGATGTATAATTGGAAATTACCAAGAGGGTAGACTTGCAGTGTTTTAGCCACAAAACCATATATGAAGCAATGACTATGTGATATAGCTTATTTAGCCATTCTATCTATATATATTAAAACATTATGAGCCCCTTGTATCTATCATCAGGGATCTTTGAAAGATAAACTACTAGACATGTATGGGAAAGAGAAGCCAAAACATGTACAGTTAGTGATTCCAAACTAAAATGAAAAAAAGTGATAAAGGGCTAAGAATTTCTCTAAAACATATAGAAATTATGAATGTTGAAATAAATACATAATTCAGGGGGAAGTTTCAAATTTCTCCATTTTGTAGCCCATCCTAATTGAGACATTAAATTCAACAATAAAATTTTCTTCAGTCAGGAAAATCATATACAGAGGAAGGAAATTTATGAGGCAGGGACCAACAGCTGTAGGTCAATATGAACATCATAAAAACAGAATAATTCCAACCGAATTCCAGAAGAACAAGAAGACAGGAGCTGGAGAGATGGCTCAGTGGTTAAGAGCACCGACTGCTCTTCCAGAGGTCCCGAGTTCAATTCCCAGCAACCACATGGTGGCTCACAACTATCTATAGTGGGATCTGACACCCTCTTCTGGAGTGCAGGTGTATATGAATTTTAGAGCACTCATACACACAAAATAAACAAATCTTTAAAAAGAAAAGATGGATGGAAAAACAAGAAGACTATGATTGAAGGTGAGGTTGTCAAGCACTTGACTGATGCTCTCAGATGCCAGTATTCAGAGCCCTCCTCTGGCAGTGATGTTCACATGTGCCCAGGGTGTATATCAAGCAATGCATGTAAAGTAACAGCGGTGGAAGTGTTCAATGGAATCTTAACTTTGGTCCTACTTCTGGATATATAGACCTCAAAAGCTAAACTGAGCTTCTGAGAAAGGTTTCCCATTCCAAAAGGAAAAAAAAAACTATTCAGAGAAGAATCATTTTTCCATCCCTTTTGATTCCTGCCTCATTAACTATGGTGGGGACAAGATAGCTGGCTTAGCATTGCAGGAGCCATCTTGACATTGTGAAGCAAGACATCATCACTCAGCAATGGGAAGCACAAAAGCTGAAGAAGCCGGAAGGCTTAATGACAGCCTTTCAACACCGGGATCAATACTGGGCCTGTTGTTTCTGGGCTTCTTAGAAACTCCTTTGAGTCTGGCCATCTTGGTCTACCAGTGAGACATCCATTTCACCACCAGCGAATTTGTTCTAAGAACCCTCTGCCCATTAGCAAAGTCCTTTACCTTCCAGTGAAATCTAACCTCCTTCGAGGCAGAGCTATTGTGGATTTTGTTCACTGTTATCTTCCTGATGCTCGAAAGAGCTCAGGAGCAAGACAGATATAAAATAAGTACCCATTGACTAAACAGCAAAACAAAATTTAACATGTTATCTTTAGGAGTTTATACACTACAAACATCTCAACATCAGACTTGTTCTGAAATTTCTTTAGAATTATCCCTCTAAGAACAAACAAACTACTAATTTCAGATCCCCTGTGTATGATTCATGGTATATTCTTTAGATACTTCAAGAAAATCTGTGTGGTTTGTTATCTGCCTCCAACCACACAATACAGGTTTCGTGAGCCATGGGTTCTGCGCAATAGCTCTGTGTACTTTTTAATGTTTCATGGAGTCATTTCTATGTTACTAACACTTGTTCTGATATATCAGCCACATGTATTTAGATAATTTTTTATTTCTTACTACCTACATTGGAAGGGAAGTCCCAGAGAATATGTCTAGATGAGGCAGACCTGAATTCCATAACCTGGCTTAATTTTCAGCTATCTAAACTTTCTTCTGAATTAATTAGTCTAAAATTTCAGAAATAACATTTATCCAGAACAGAGTTAAGACAAAGAAATTCCAGGAAAATGGTTTTCTAATGCACCTTCTCAGATGGCGTGTCATCTAGAAGAACATTTCTCAAATATGGTGTTGAGTGTCTGGTGTGTGTCATGGTAATTTGAGGTTAATAACCATTAAAGAACTAATGTGCTTTGAATGATGCTCTTTATAAATAACTCGGAGAAAATCCAAGGTTACCTTTGACAGCGTCTCGTCCTTTCACTGTGATTTGTTTTATTAAAGTGTTATGGTTTATGCCACCTACTTCCTGGACCATGCTCTGTGCTCTGGAGGCTGACCTGACCCGCGCACTTCCACAGGATCCATTGCAGACTCAAACACCATCTTCCAAGGCCCCCTTCCCTATGTTCATGCCCTTCTCTAATGTGGCTTGTTGCTCTTCCAGCAGGAAGTTTAATTTGTCCCCATCTCTTCTTTCCATCCTCCAGAATCAGAGCTGGCTGGAGACTTACTTAGACTTCCTGGATGTAGCATTGATACACTGTGTGGGTTTTCAGATTAAGTCTGAAAAGGCTATGCAGTACCTATACTCTCTACGATCCCTGAACTTCTTTACTGGAGGTCTAGGTGAGCTTTCTTAAGAATGAGTGATCAGGAGACAAGAGATCTGCAGAAGGAATGGTACCATCTGTTAGACAAGTGATGAGGGCTCTTTTAGGCCACTATTCTGCCCTAGGTGAGTTGTCAGGTGTGTTGGACCATGTGTATAAATGGTAGAAGTCATCAGAACTTCCTCGACGAGCCCACTCCAAATCGCTGGCCTTCTGAATTAAACTCAAAGGAACTGCTGCTGTGTTTCCAAGGATTTCAGAGCCCAGGGCACAGTAATATGTTTCTTCCAAGGTCGAGTTCAGGCTACTACTATAAAAAGACCTTGTGTCCAGAGAATCATCTGAACTTTAGACACAGTGTTCCTCATTTGGTAAACATTTGGTCAAGTTCCTCATCAGATAAATGACATAGATGATAGAGATAGATAGATAGATAGATAGATAGATAGATAGATAGATAGATAGATAGATAGATGGATGATAGGTAGATATAGATAGATAGATAGATGATAGACAGACAGACAGACAGATCAATCTATCAATCTGACTGAGAACCAGAAGAAATGGCATCAGCCCATGGTATCACCAAAACTGCCCAGTCACTCCAGCCACACAGTCCATCTGGAAATAAGGTGTCAAAGACTGGAACAAAATGACCTAAGGACAAAATAAACTGCTTTCCAGAGTTCCCCCCCCCCTTCTCTCTTTCTCTGACTGTCTGTCTCTCTCTTCTTTCTCCCCTCCTCTCTCTTCTCTCTCCCTTTCTATGTTATCTTTTCTCTCTTTCTTTAGCACCCACTGCCTCACTCTCCTTATGTCCAGCTGACTGAAGAAGAAAATAAGTCCAGGTCTTAATAGACGGTTCAGCACAAGATTGGAAAGCCTCCAAAAGCAGACAACTCCTGCCACAGTCACAATGAGATGATGAACTCAACGGAGGAACATACCTGCAAGGCCTAAGTACATAAAACAATGGACTCTGGCTATTAAATTTGCATGGATACTTCTATACAAGCATATATTAACAGAAGTCTATATGTGCCCTGGGTCATTAATGTTGACTAAAACTTTGACAGGAAGGTAGGAACTTGAAAGTAAATGACTGGAAATTAGGTGTTAGAGAATTCTGGGGAAGAGTTGTGTGAAAGAGCTCTCTGAAGAGGCATGTCTGGGGCAATATTTGCATCATGCGTGATTGTTTACTAAAGAGAAATATACATGGAAGAGGCCCATTAATCAGGAATGTGTAATGACTAACACCCTGATTGTCACTCAGCCTTTTCCATCTGTCTTTAACCAATGGGCTTGAGACAAGGGGCATGGTGGTAGGGTGAAATTGTGTGAGGGCTCAGTGATATGTCCTTAAGGCTACAGCTAGGTGTTCAGCCTGCACCACTTTGCAGCTGGATAAGCAGGGTTTCTCAGACGTAGTTAAGGGTTTTTCTGGTCCTCTTACTCCTCCAACAAGAAAACAAGGTCTAATTCCACACAGGAGTTCATTGTCACACAGCCTTCCCGATTTCATGATGCTTCTGAGGCAGGAAAGTGGAACAGAATGGGGGCTCTGAATGCCCACACAAAAGGCCTGTGAATTAGCATAGGAGAGAAACCAAGGCAAAAAGAAGTATTGGAATATCTGCCCAGACATAAGAAGGCCAACACGAGTGTGTGTGTGTGTGTGTGTGTGTGTGTGTGTGTGTGTGTGCATGCTGTGTGAACTGTTGAACACAGAGTGGGTGTGCTATGGCATAACATGGTCCCAATTACTCTGCTCACTTCATTTCTATATCCCTCTGGTTAAGCCAGTGTTTGCTAACCCATATTTCAGAACCTCACAGAAACTTTTTTTTTTTTAAGGGAGATCTCTAGGGCCAAAGCCAGGCCAACTGTTCTGGAAGTTTCAGGGGCAGGAATAGGGAACCTACCTTTTCAAAGAAGCATATGGAAGGTTCCATCCCACAATTAGCTCCCTAGTATGAGCTTGAAAGTTGCTGCAATGCAATGATGCATTACTCCAGGGCCCTGGAGCCTACATGCCTCTGGGCTGTGTCCAGTGTGACCCTCTGGAGGGCATCTCCGAAGACAAGCTATTTTAAACTGTACCTCCTGGGCCTTGGCAGGACCTGAACAGAATACATTGGATGTTTCCCTTCCTCTCCATCCCTCTGCTACCTAATCTAATTATCACAACAGCCAGATGTGACAGGTTCCTTCTCAAAGCCATGTTAGCGTCTCCAAAGGTACCTTGCAGGATGCAGGTCTTCTATTTTTTCCTTCTCCTGTCTCTAGCAGGACACCTTGGCTCAGATGCCTGCCTCAGGCCAATTATCCATGAACCATCCTTCTGCTGAAATAATCCTATTATGGGGCCCTGAGTAGCAGCCATGGGCTTTCACAATCAAATCCGGGTCCAGAAAGGAAAGATAATCAACCATCTTAGCATCCTAAGGAGACAGCCTCCTGGAACAGGTTACTGCCTGACTGGACAGTCCTACTTCTGAGCACTTTCATGAGTCCATGCCTGTCTTCCATGCATTTATATAGAGTGAATGTAGACTGTCTATAACAGATTACTGAAGCCAGTTTACAAAATCACAGTGACTTGCTTGGCTCATGGTTCTGGAAGCTGGGAAGTCTACGGACATAGAGCTGGCACCTGCTGATCACTGAGAGTCTTACCACTGTGTCATCTCATGGTGGGACCCAGAAGGGCAAGAGAGCTTGTGATTGGGCTGGAAGGATGCCCCAGCAGTTAAGAGCATTGGCTGTTCTTCCAGGGGATTTTGGTTTAATTCACAGCACACACAGCAGCCCACAAGTGAATAAAACTCCAGTTCCTGGGGATCTGATGCCTTCTTCTGGCCTTCACGAGCACCAGACATGCATGGATGCACAGACATACATGAAGACAAAGCCCATAAAATAAAACATACACACACACACACACACACAGAGAGGGGGGGGAGAGACAGACAGAGACAAAGGCAGAGAGAGATTGTGCTTCAGAGATCAAATCTCTAGCCTTAGGGTTTTTACATCTGCTATTAATCCATTCGTGAGGGTGGAGCCCCCTCACCTAACTCTTCCCACCAGGCTTCCCTTCCTACAGGTTGCACTGGGAGTCACGTCTCTAACACATGCTCTGTGGCAGATACTCAAACCATAGTGTTAGTACCTGGACCTGCACCTTAGAGCCTGAATGGGTCCGCACCTCCCTGTAGCGCTCTTTGGGAAGGGAGTTATTGAGCTGGTTGTCTGCTCAAAGAGTAGCTGAACAAGAACAACACCAATGGATTTGCCAAGGTGGATGGGAGCTGGAAGGGCGGTCTTCCTTGGGGAAGAGCACGCCAAGTGGTTGTCTAGTACCAGACGGTCAGCCCTGAAAACAGACACAACAAGTAACAATATACGGACTGAATAGGTTATATTTAGGAGTACATATGTATACACATACATGCACTTATAACAATTAGTGGGAAAAGAGGCCATGAATTTGAAGGAGAGTGGAGAGGGTATACGGGATGGTTTGCAGAGAGGAGAGGGGAGAGATGTAACTACATTAAAACCTCACGGCCACTTCAAGCTCCCGCACTGGTGTTCCCTGCCCACAGACCCTCCCCAGGTAATTTATGATTTCCTTAGAGGGCAGAACCTTAGCCTATGTGCTGCCTGGAAGGCTCGGCTCCACTGCAAGAGACTCCAAGTTTATTTGCGTAGTCTGGATGTGGAGAGAGTGCCACCAGGAGGGCAGATTTGTCACCCACTCCAGCCCTCCCATTCATGACTCAGCTGCTCCACATACTTTCCCGTGTCAGAGGCAGGAAGGGGGAAAAACCCTACCTCCTCCCTTCAGGTGTCTAGCAAGACCCTCACTCCCTGGCTGGTAGCTGTAGTTCACAGTGCAGGAATAAGAGCCAATAATCCCAGTGTATTGAAGGTGGAGGCAGGCGGGTCAGGAGTTCAAGGTCATTCCCAGGTATATAGTGAACTTAATTAAGATCATCCTAACTTTCTTAAGACCCTATCTCCAAAAAGGGATAAATTATAAAGTAAAAAGTCCACAAACAGTTACTTTTGTTAGCTTACTAACAGTTATGCAGAGGCTATCCTGTTTCTTCTTCTACCCAGACTTTTTTTTTTTTAAACAAAGAAGAATTATGCATCCCAGGCTGGCCTTGAACTCACTATTTTCTATCTATAGGGTGACCTTGAACTTCTGATCTTCCTACATACACTTCCTCAAATGCCGAGATTACAAGAGTGTACCACCATGCCTGGTTCTAGCCTTCCTGCTCTTCTGGGAGCATAACAGACTGTTCCCTAGGCTTCACCCCTTCTATGCTAGAGAGGCTGCACGGTTCACATGAGATCCAGAAGAATTTGTTCCTGGACTTGCTATCTCACCAAGGAAAGCTGGTGTCAAAAAGGGACAGAGAAAAAAGGAGTCTAAGAGATGCTCTAGGTCCTAGCCATGGGCTAGCTGATTATCTAATGCTGGCCCAGCCAGCTCTCTATCACAGTGAGACAGTAACATTCTTTCTCCTCCTCCTTGTTTCTGTTTTTGAATTTATGTCACTTTGACTTGGAGTTCTGATTCTTGAAATAAGTGTTGTGAAAAATACCCAAAGATCTCAGAAGTGGCTCAGTTCCTTTGGCTTTAATTAAAAGTCACTGTGTCCTCTGGGCAAAACCTCTGAGGATACCTTTTTACCTAAATCCAGGACAGTCTTTTTTTTTTTTTTCTGCTTTGAGACATATGCTTAAGGGCATCTTCTTTGAAGGCATCTTCTCAGCTTCCAGCCCCCACCCCAGATGTTCCCAGAGTTTCCACATCACCTCCCTCTGAAGCTTCCCCAGCCACCTGTCTGACTAACTTCAGCCCAGCTAGTTTCCTGTCATGATCTGAAATGGCCTGAATGTCTACTGCCTTGCTGGCGGTTGGAATTCCTTGAGAAAGCAATGCCCAGAGGGCAGATGTCATGTGTGTGTGTGTGTGTCTAGCTGGCTCCCCAGCATCCAGAAGAACACCTGGCATCTGTCACCGCCCACAAGCATCAGCTAAGTGACTGAGTGAAATAAAAGGGGAAGGGCTCATTTCAAACCTGTGGGTGTGTTCATCTACGCACATGTGTGTGTTGATACCCATGAGTGTGTGTGTGTGTGTGTGTGTGTGTGTGTGTGTGCGCGCGCACGTGCGCGTGCACGCCTGTGCGTGTAGGCCAGAGGTCAACCTTAGGTGCCATTCCTCAGAAGTCATCCATATTGTTTCATGAAATGTGGCCTCTCATTGGCCAAGCAGGTGATGAATTTTTGAGACGCAGTCTCTCATTGGCCAAGTAGGCTAAGCTGGCTGGCCACAGAGCCCTTCTGTTGCTAAGGAGATCACCTCCTGTCAAAGAAGCTATTTCTGGTTTTGAAAATTCCAATGCCTGAAAATAGAGCTTCCTACACATTGAATGTGACCCTAGAAGGTGTGCCTGTTTCTGCTTTTCTCTGGAGGATGGAAGAGCCACTTCTTCAGGTTGGTTAGAGTACAGCGGAGCTCCTGTGGTGTCTCTCTTCTCCCCCCACACAGCTAGAACACTTCACATGGCAGCCATCCCGTATGCCCTCCTGCTTAAACTCAAATTACCTTGACTAAGACTTGCCTAGTCCAATTAGTAAAGCAGTCCTTAAACACTGGACCAGTACGAGTCTAACCTGGCACCCTTACCATTTCCTAATTATTCACCCTTAGATCTCTTTCTTCTCCAGCCAAGGAAATGGTGGGGGCGACCTGGAGCTGCACCGAAGCTGCCAACGCATGAAGCAATAGAGTGAGGGCTACCATCTGGGCCCTACTGTGAGAGTCCCTGAGAGACATCTGGAGACAGCACCTGGTTCCAAGCAGGATGGCTGGCTGGGTGCCCATGGACTCCATGGGAAGGAGAACTCTCTACTCTCCCAAGCACACAGGCAGGCAGGGACACACAGAACACGGTGTCAGCGTGTGTTTACTCTGGTTGGCATGTTGGAGCAATGGGAGGGGCCGTGTGGCACCAACTTTGTCTCTCTCATGCCCTGGCTGGCACCCTTCAACCCCAAGGTTCAAGTCAGTCCAAAGCATTGTCAGGATACATGGGATCTCTGCCAAGGAGAAGGAAAAATGGTATGAGCCCTGCGCCATGTAGGAGCCCAGAGAACTAGGAGCCACGGGGGTTATGGAGACAGCACCAGAGAATTCTGAGTCAGCTCAGGGAAAGGACCGACCAGGGTGGGTAAATTCTAGATTGATTGACAAGTATTAACAAATGCCAGGCAGAAAAGCATGTGGATGGATGAGCAGGCTTCTCAGGGCATTAATAGAGCATGTCTCCCCCAAGACGAGATCAACAGAAGGTGTATAATTTAAAATACTTCAGAGGCAGATGATTTTCTGCCCTCGGATGCATACTAATGCACCAAGGGAGATAAGAAAGGGCTGTGTGGTCAAGTATCTCAAAGAACGAGCTTCACTTCAATTGTCCTATCAGGAATTTTTTTTAAAGAACTATTTTTACTCTTTAAGAATTTCATATTTTGACCATATTCACCCCTCAACTCTTCTCTGGTCCATTCCCCTTTCCTGTCCACCCAGCTTTGTGTCCTCTTTTCTTTTCTGAACCCATGGAGTCCAATTTGTGCTTCCTATACACAGCCGGGTGCGGGGCCAGCCACTGGGGTGTGGTCCTTAAAGAAAACAGACTCTCGCTCTCCCAGCAGCTATCAGTTACCAATAGCTTCTTAACCTGTGGTGGGACTTTGTACCTACACCCCCAATTCCATGCCAATTTTTTGTCTGGCTTGAGCTGTACAAGTCCTGTACATGCTGTTATAACCCTGTGAGTCTATCTGGGCAACTGCCAATCACGTGTACCTAAATAGGCCCTAGGTCCTAGAGGCCAACCTACCACTAGAATGCAGTTAAACGGACATAGAATTGAACTAATGCCTAATGACTTCTGGCTATACCCATACATTGGTTGCACCCCCTACCCCTCCCCCTCATCAGAAAAACATCCTTTCATGGAGTATTTATAAAGTTTACACGGAAAAATATTGAACACAGAGAAATACCCAAAATGTTTTTCAATAAAAAATACCATGTGCAATTTGTTTTTTGAAGGATTGAGTGTAGCAGATCTTGGGTAACTTAAATAGTGGGGTACTATTCTAAAATTGTACAAGAAGACTGAATAAAACAGATAAACCACAAACAGAATCAATCATACAAAGTTTAAACATGTCACATGTCAAATTGAAAGTTAGCCTGTTAAAAGAATTGAATCAACGGTTCTTTGAAAAATTGGTATGTTTTAGCTGGATGCCAACTTAGATTCTCATTTAACACTGTTGGCAAACCATTGCAGGAAACCACATGTATCGTGAGGCACTTGCAGAAGGGCTATAAGAAAGGAGTCCCTATTCTTTAAAAGAAAGCAGAGGGTTTTTAATGTAGAGACAGTTGAAATGCTTAAGAGAAAAGCATGGGCTTTACTAATGGAAGGTTTAATGGTGTATGCAGCAGCAACGATGAAAAATTGCTGAATAAAGAAAGACTCCAGAAACATTAGTTCCTCTAGGACATGTGGGGATAAGTCCTAACGTGGTCAATAGTTACTGAAGGCGTAAGATGAGAAAATTCATGAACTGGGGTGAGGTTTGTCACCACTGAGCTTGACAGTAAGTTCTGCTGCTTGAGGTTTTTCAAGAGAATGTCTGGGGAGTGCTTTGAGATATTGAAATTGAGAAGCATATTTGGTGAGGTGGGGGGCAAATCCCTAAAAGCACAGGAGACAGGAGAAGCCAAAGTAAATCAATGGAAAATATCTTACTAAATACATCAGACTAAGAAAAAAATAGCTATCCCAGTGAAGAGGCAGTTTACACAGTGTGAGTCCTTCTCATCAGGGCTCATATGCAAAATATTCCCTGAGTGAACACACACACAAATAACCTAAGTTTAGAAGAAAAGATGTTAGAACAAAACAGACATTACATAGAAGACATATAATTGTTTAATGGGCCCAAGACATGCTCAGCATAACCCATCCTCATGGAAATGCAAGCTAAACCCACAGCAGGGTATCACCTCACTCCAGTGAGAGAGGCTATCCGTGAATGGAGGGCCATGAACTACATGTACCATGAAAGCAGCAGGAAGGACTATTTGGGAGAAATGGAAAAGACCAGTAGGAAAGGGTTGGGAGCAGCAGAGAGCAGTGGGGAAGGGGACTGATAAGAACAAGACATAGTGGGAGAAAGACACACTATTGGGGGAATTTTAACCAGTACAACCATATGGAGAACAGAACTTTCTCAAAAGACTGAAAGAAAAACTACCATGTGACCTATCAATCCCATTATCTGACATATCCAAAGAAAATGGAAAGAATATGTCAGAGACATCTGCCTGCACTCTCAGATTCCTTGTATCGTTAGCAACAATGCCCTAGAAAGGGAGCGTGTATTAAATATATAAGCATGTATTAGCTGATTAACAGACATCCCCAAGGGAACACTATTCAAACAGAAAATGAACATGATACCGTCATTTCCAACACCGTGGAAGGAACTAAAGATTGCGAAGTTAGCTGAAATAAACCACACAGAGGGCAACAAGAACAAAACATGAATTATCATTCTCCATCATACACGGAATATTAAAAAGTGCATGTCGTAGGAGTTGAGAGTGGAAGTGGACCAGCAGACCAGGGAGAGCAGCAGGCAGAGAAGCTGATGAACAGGCACTGAGTTGTGAGTACAAAAGAGGCAGCTTAAGATGAGCTATGGCATAGCAATGGAGACCATAGATAATGATGATGCATATTTATTTGGAAAATATAGATGAAATGATTTTGAATGTTTTTATAAAGAAATGATCAATGTTTGAGGATGTCTGCATGTTTAATCTTAAATATCACACAATGGATCCCTGTATCAAAGCACTGTACCCCATAAATACATTTGTATGTATTGTAAAAAAAAAATAAACTTAACTTTTAAAAGACCAAATAAAAATAAAATGTATCAAAAGTAGGTCTCTATCACCATAATTTTCAGTGACAAATTCGGGATTCTTAAATTTATTCATGTAATCAAATCAACTCTAAGCAAAAGAACCCAATTAAGCAGAGGGAGCCATCCCTGAGAACAAACATCTACACAAGAGTGCAGTTGATTCTAATCATTCCATCTTCTGGAAGGACACATTGCATATGTTTAAAAGCAGAATGAGGTTTGATTTTCTTTTTCTTTTTTGTGAGATGAGATCTCAGTATGTAGCCTGGCTGGTCTGGAACTATCTCTGCCTCCCCAAGCCCTAAGATTTAAAGTATGTTTTACCTTGCCTGGCTGCAGGATGGTTTTACTATTTTGAAACACCCAAAAGTTTAGTCACTCACGATGGCCTCATTTTGGTGTTCCTGGTTCTGTGGGTTTGTGCCTAGGACTGGACTCTGTTTGGGCAGCTCTGCACATCCAGCCAGACTGCGCTGGGTTTGGTTGGGCATGAGCTTGGTCTCAGATTCTAGAATGCTGAATTCCAACAGAAACTTTACAGGGCAAGCAGGTTCAGCAGTACACAGGCTCTGCCACCTATAAAAATTAGATTGTCTCCATGGAAACCTCTGTGAGGAGTAGAGAAGCTCACAACCCCTCCCAGAGCCCAGGCTTAACATAGCATGACATCATAGTTCTCTACTGGTCAAAGTCAGTCAGGAGGTAGAAACATTCCTTATATTCTTGATATTCTGAAATTGCTATGAAGGCCCTCTTAAGATATGTGAAAAGCCAGCCAGTGAGATGGCTCTACTGGAAAGGTACTTGCCCCAGAGGACCGGCAACCTGAGTTTGATGCAGAAACCCATGGAATGTGGAGTGAGAAAACCGATTCACCAAAGTTGTCCTCTGATTCTTTTGCACATACCATGAAACACATGTCCTCCCAATACTCACATGACACAATAATAATAACAGCTATTATTATTTTTTAAAAGGTACCCAAAGGTTAAGAGTTCCATGAGGACTTAATATGTGTATTTTTCAGTTCTAGAGTCTCAACAAATTGAACACCCAGGTGTAAGCTGTAGTTCATGGACCAAATGATATCTGCTGCTTCATTGTTGGTGGTGGTGGTGTTTAAATAAAGCTTTCTGTATTCATATTAAAATTGCAGGGCCCAATAGTGGTGTCTGAGAGCAGATGGCACACAGAGTCTGAGCCTATCTGGGACACATGCTCTTTAAGACCAGCTGGTGGTATTAAGATCTTAAATGCATCTTGCTTCTAACCACAACAAAACCAAACATCTGACTATATTGATTGCTTTAGTTGTCTAAAATCAGTGAGGAAAGATGAACGTGGGTAACATGTAGATGATGAGTTTGTTTGTGTCTAGTAAACTAAAATGTTAATATAGTGAGCTGTACGCATGATTCTAAATTTTTCAGACAGGGTGAGAGACAGGTGAAAGGAGATTGAGTCTTCCTATAACAAGGAAAAGCAAAAGAAGCCCCCGTCCTTTGGTGTCCTTGGCTGCCAAGACTGTCTGATTATCACGAGCCATTATAGTGCAGCAAAGTACCTTTCTCCCTTACATTAGTGTTGTCAACAAATGTCACTGTGCGACTTATCTGATTTTACTTATGTTTCTCTTTAATATTCTCTTTGTTTTGTCATTGTGTTAGGTGCTATATAGTGTCTATTTAGCTCTTCTCTCAAGGAAAGATCAGAACCCTTAACTTTCCCAGCCCTACCTCTGACACAATCCGCTTGGACTATGATAAAGCTGGATTAGATGTGAGGAGAAAGGATCTCTCCTCTCATCTGGGTTTCAGTTAATATCCAGAGTGTCTTAGCCTGGTTGTCTCTGCACATTTCTTAAAGCTCAGCTAGGAACTGCAGCTCTTGAAAATCCCCGAGTGGCAAAAAGTAAGTAAAATATCACAGCAGACAAACAAAAGCCACAAAAACAGACCAAAGGTAAAAATAGATGACTTAGCATAAAGCAGTCAATTACTTGAATGTAACAGAGAAAAGATTAGTAACAACTAAGTGACTTGAACAATCAGACCCAGCAGGCATCTTAGACTTCTCGATTCCACCATGCAGAACACATGATCTGTTCAAGTACATTCTAAAGGACAAAGCAAAAAGCCCTCTGAATAAGTAAAGAAGTTAAGACAAACAAAATACACACCAATATAAAGAAATGAGAATTCATTATCAGAGAAAAGTCTGGTTGGTCACTGTAGTACATACCTATATTCTCAGCACTCCAGAGGCTGAGTCAGAAAACGGGATCCAATTTTGAAATGGGGCCCTTATTTCAAAGTAAATAAAGTAAAAATAGTTGAGGAAAACACACATATGTTAATGTTAAATGCAGCATTGTTAGGTAACTAATAGATCAAAATCAAACATTTCAGAGATCGTAAGAAATAGTTTGAGACTAATGGAAACAAAAGAGAGTATACCAAAACATGTACATTCATCCGAAGCCTGCGGAGTGGGAAATTCCTCTCTGTAGCTTCAGTTTGGAGAGAGCACAAGCGGATAAGCCCAACCTCCCTATCTTAAGATACTAGAAAAAGAAAAGCAGCAAGTGAAAAACCTGGAAAATGAAGTAGATTGCCATCAAAATCAAACAACTAAGGAAGCCAAAGCAATGGAGAAAACCTTCAGTTAAGTGGACCAAAATTCGCAAGCTGATAAGTAGACTGCCAGGAAAAAAAAAAATGAAAGGAATTAAGACTATAGAATCAGAAATGAAAAGGGAGATGCCACTAAAGCTGGACATAAAGGTGGCTATAAGGAAACATCATGTTTGTGCAAATAAATTGCATGTCTTAATAAAATGAACAAATTCCTAGAAAGTCAGCACTACAAAAACCGATTCAAGGCGGCAGGTAGCTGAATAAGTCTTTAACAAGGAAAGAGATCAAGTCAGTAATCACAGAAGCTCTGTCCAGGGAGTCATGACTTCCTTTGGATTTCTGCCAGTTGCTTAAAGAATTAACCCCGAGTTCTTCTTGAAGTCTTGCAAATCATGAACAAGAGAAGACATTCCAACTCATTTTATAAAGCCAATGGAAGTTTATTCTACTGGAAAACTCAACTGTCTGAAGAAGAAGAAAAATATACTGATGAATATTCAGTAAGAATATAGATCTAAGCCGAGCAATGGTGGCGCACGCCTTTAATCCCAGCACTCGGGAGGCAGAGGCAGGTGGATCTCTGTGAGTTCGAGACCAGAGAGAAACCCTGTCTTGAAAAAGAAAAAAAAAAAAAAAAAAAAGGATATAGATCTAAAATCCTCAACAAACAAACCATGTCCACAAACACTTAAAAAGGATTGTACAAAACAACCAACTACAATTGACCCAAGAATCCAAGGTTTGCTCAACACACAAGATCTGTCAATGTGATGCAATGTTTTGCAAAGCACACAGCAAAACCACAACATCGTATCAACACATGCTGAGAGAGAATTTCAAAAAATTTTCCTACATGCCTTCTGAAAAGAAATACCTAACATCCAGGCAGAGAAGAGAACCTTCTCTCTTGAAGAAGAGCACCCATGAATACCTGTAGCAAGCAGAATAATTAATCCTGAAGGTGGAAGACTTTCCCATGAAAGTCAGAGCCCATGCACAACCTTCCATCAACACTAACCTGCAGGATCTGGCCAAGGCATTAAACCAAAGCCATAAATAAAATGAATGTAGCAGAAGATAAAAATGGTGCACAAAACCAATGGCTTTACACTCTTTGCATGAAAAATCTTAAGATGCAACCAGGAAAGTAATCATATTGACAATAGTATCAAAAGAATAGAATGCTGAGGAAAACATTAAGAAATAATACTTTCAAGGTTTATGCACATACATTAAAAACTTAGCTGATATTGTTATTAATGACTAATGAGGTTTACATGAATCATTTGTGAACTTAAAAGAATAAATTTATGAAGAATACATAGCAACCTTAACTATATATGCGCCTAGTGAGAATGTATTTTTTTAACTTTTTTTATTTACTCTTGTGTCTTTCACATCATGCATCTTGATCCCATTCATCTCCCTGTTCCTTCATATCTGCCCTCTGATCTTGCATACCCCTCCAAAAAAAGTAAAATAAAATCCTCATCATGGAAGCTGCAGTGTGATATACGACATCACCTAATATATTCGTTTGTCCATATATCTTTACTTGCAAGTGTTCACTGTGAAGAGTCATTGGTCCGGTTCAAGGCCTCTGGTTTCTGCTACACCATTGATAGTAGCCCCTCATTGGGATTCCTCATGGATAATCCTGCTGTTGTCCTATCTCATGGAGATTCTGCAGCTTTGGATTTTCACAACATGCACCTTCAAGTACACCAGCAGATCATAAATTGGGTGGACATTGGGGTGGTCCAATTCATAACCCTGGTTCTGGTCCTGGGTAGTTACAGGGATGGTCAGCCTATCAGCTCTCCCCTGTCACCACCAGAATGAGTTCTCCAGCTTTGCCCCTGCTAATTCACCCCTTGCAGCAATGAGCAAGGGATAGGGCCTGTTCTCCTGCTTTCACAACCTCAGGGTCAGCTCACCCACCGTATACCATCAGGGCCAGCTCTACTGTGTTTCCCAGGTTAGGTGCAGGGGCCACTCTCCCAAGTGCTGCAACGGAAGTATTAAAATAAAAAAGCAAAAACTGATAAAATGACAAAGAGAAATAAATATCTGGTTCTCTTCAGGCTTCTCAACGTCGATAACAGTCTGTGAAGATCATTTATACACAAAAGACAGAAGCCCCATGAGCAAGTCACTGTAACTAAAGGGTATGGTGGAGCACTCACTACAAGAGCTGCAGAGCACATATCCTTAGAATGTACAAATGAAATGCTGACCAAGAAAGACCAAGATGTTAGCCCAGAAGCAAACCATGAACGCATCTGGGAAATCCCCAGATAGTGAGAATGTAAGCAACAGAATTCTAAATAATCAGAACTCAAAATGAACTCACAAGGAAAATTTAGAAAGTCTTTAGTCCTGGATAAAAATGATGTCACGAATTTCAATATCCAGGCATGCTATTAATCCCAAAGTGCTCATAGAGCATGAACAACCCAAGTGTCTGACCTAGAAAAGTATCTGTGACCTCAATTTCTGCATCAGGAAAATAGACAAGAAAAAAAATCCAAAAGAGGCAAGAAGGCAGACTAAGGACAGAGCCTGAAAGTTGGTGAAATTGAAGAGAGAGACAGAGAGATAGAGGGGATTAACTGAAATCCAAGCCTGATTCTTTGAGGAGTTCAATATGCTGAGAATTTCCTAGCTGACCAAGCAGGAACTAGCAGTCAGCAGAAGGTTAAGGAGGCACCGATCTCACACTAGAGGGTTAAGGGGGCACCGATCTCACACTTAATCTATAACTTGTGTCTTCACTCATTTTTTAAACCAATTTTCAGGCAATGGGATTCATAGTTTCTAAAAGAAAGGTGAAAATTCAGAATGGAGCTTCTTTGCAGGTTTTGATGGTGCAGTGGGAATTGGGGGTGCAAAGGTCTCAAGCAAGTGTAGCCAGGCATCCCAGATCAATTCCCTCAATACCCTCAGGGTTCTGTACCATCAGTGCAAAGCATCATCAGAAACTACAAGTACAACAATTGCTCACTAGCTATGACACAGAATTAGTGTAGTTGCCCATTAACAGGAGTGGGCAACACAAGTGTGGTATGTATATGCCGCAGGATATGATTCACCTTAGAAGAATGAAATCCCATCATTTGCAGAAATATAGATGCATCTAGTGGGCATTATGCTAAGTGAAACAGACCAGACATAAAAATGACCAGAACCATGTGTTCTTTCTCATATGTAGAAGCTAAAGATGAAAGTCACTTGGAAATAGATCAGTGGTTCCCAAAGACCGTGATGTAGTGTAAATAGAGGGAGAGTGGATTCGATCCGTGCTGTTCAGTGATTGATGGGTCAACATACACAATTCATATATGTGCCTGAAAGATAAAAAAACAGTGCTAAATTAGGTCTAGCCATATTTAAGATTATATAGCTGGACCCAATGGGGTTATTCAAGTAGTCAAGGACTATTCAACCTTTAAAACTCAATCACGGTGGAATTCTAACTGGGTTGATACCCGTGCACATACCAGCAGCACCAACTGTACTCAGTGGTTTAAAAGAGAGTTCATGTAGAGGTAGTACAGGTGGGGAATCCTGGGAGTGGGGACCTGGGAAGAGTTGGGGAGAGGAGACTGTGGATGTGTGTGAAATTCTCAATCAGAAATCTTTTAAAACTCACTCATGATTCACTATCTTAGGAAATTAAGGAGAAGCCGGGTGGTGGTGATGCGCGCCTTTAGTCCCAGCACTCGGGAGGCAGAGGCAGGCGGATCTCTGGGAGTTCGAGACCAGCCTGGTCTACAGAGCTAGTTCCAGGACAGGCTCCAAAGCCACAGAGAAACCCTGTCTCGAAACCCCCCCCCCAAAAAAAAAGAAAGAAATTAAGGAGAGAAACCCTCTCAATAGACACAGGAAAGGCATTTTACAAAATTAAGTATGCATTTCTATTCAAAACCCTCAGCATCTTAGCCACAAAATAAATCTCCCACAGCATAATAAAGGCTGTGTGCCATAAGTCACAGCTGACACCATACAGAGAAAGACCAAATGTTTTCTGCTATTGAGAATGAAACATGATATACGCTTTCCACATTTCCACAAAGTCCGCATTGTTTCCAACATTCAACAAAGGTAGCAAGGAAATTAAGGAAGCAGGAGAGGGAGGAAGGCAGGGAGGAAGGAAGAAAAAAGAGCAAGGAAGGCATCTGGATTGAAAAGAAAAAAACGTAATACTCTTAGTCAACCTGAGAATTTATATGGAAAATTCCACTGGATCTACAAAATTGTCCTTAGAATTAAAGAGTGGGTTTACCTCAGCTGCAGGATACATAATCGATACTTTTTAAATCAATTGTGTTTCTTTCTATTAGCAAGAAACAATAAAACATTGTATTGAGCACAGTGTGATGGCCGTAGTTAATAATAATAGATTGTTTATTTCAGCAGTGCTAAAATAGTAGATCATTTCAGCAGTGCTAAAATAGTAGATCGTAGAAAATGTCCTCCGCACAGAAATAAGTAGCTGAGATAATGGACATGTTAAAAGCTTAGCTTAATCTTTCTGCAATGTCTACACATAAAAAGCACCACGTTGTTCCTCATAAATACATACAATTAGTGCTTGTCAACTACGAATTTAAAGATATAATTTAAAAGCAGACTCATTGACTGTTCTGCTTCCACGAAGATGAACACCTAGTTTTCCCAATTTTCCTCTTGCTAAGTACCAGAAAAGCCCTGGGCTTTATCCAGCTATCCCTCGATTACCTACAGGGGCTTGGGGTCCAGACACCCCCGGACACAGATATCCTGTGGTACTCAAATCCCTTGTTAGACACAGTCATCTACATATACCTTCCTGTATACTTTTTGCATGTGTGTGTGTGCATATGCATGCATAGACGTGTGCAGCTGCAGCCACCTGTGCAGGCCAGCGGTTGAGATCACGTCTGCCTCTATTGTTTTCCATCTTAATTGTTTTTTTCCATTTTTTTAAAAAATATTTCTATCGTGTTTTCTATTTCATTTTTCCTCATTTTTACTATTTTATTGAGAATTTAATAAAATATAATTTGTTCATGTTCCTCCCCCCCCCATCCCCCAGCTCCTCTCAGATATATCCTGCTCCCCTCCCTGCCCAACCTTGTTTTCTTTCTCTTTGCTTTGAAATTCACGAAGTCCAACTTGTGCTGTCCATATACCCCGGATGTGTGCCCTTCCACAAGAGTGTGGTTGGCTTTTACCAGAAGTCACACCCTTAAAAAAACAAAACAAATACAAACAAAACTGACTCTCTCGGCAGCTCGCAGCTCTCAGCTGGGATGGGGCTTTCTGCTTAGCGCCTGTCCTCACGCTGCGGTTCTGTCTGGCAGAAGCTTAAAAAGTGACATTAGGATTCCATCTCACACTGGTCAGAATGGCTAAGGTTTTAAGAAAAGAAACGACAAATGCTGGCCTGGATGTGGAGAAAAAGCAATGCTTTTTCAGTGGTGCTGGTGGGAGTGAAAATTGGTGCAATCACTATGAAAGGCAGCATGGAGTTCCTCAAAAACCTAGAAATACATTGACTGCGTGACCCAGCTATACCACTCCTGGGCTTATAAGCTGAAGGACTCGATGTCCTATTACAGAGATATCTGCTTGCCCATGTCCATGGCTGTTCTGTACACAATAGTCAGGAAAGGAAACAGTCCAGATGACCATCCACTAATGCAGCGCACAACACCTGTCTGCACTCTATGAGCTACCATACAGTTTGCCAGCTTCAGGCAAAGGACTGGAGGTTGAAACACACAAAGACTCACAGAGACAGGACAGACAGAGAGACAGAGACATGAACCTCTAGTCACTGGTAAGAAGCCCCCCGTTTTTTTTTCCACTGGTAAGAAGCCTCTTTATTCAATAGCACCATGGAGGCTTATATACCCAACACAGTCAGGTGAGCCAACAGTCTGATCAAGGCCAAGGTAACACGTGCTTGTGAAGCAGAACTGGTAAACAACTTTGACACAGCTTCCAGCAACTCAAATCAGAAGGAAAGTAAAGATCTCTAGCAGCCAAGGCAACACGTGCTGCTCGTGAAGCAGAGCTGGTAAACAACTTTGACACAGCTTCCAGCAACTCAAATCAGAAGGAAAATAAAGATCTCTAGCAGGGAAGAGCAACTGGAGGCCAGGACTCCAAATGGTCCCAACACGCTAATGAACAAATAACAGAGACGTGGTCCATATATCTAGTTTAGAAAAGTGGGATCATGAAATTTGTAGGGAAATGGTTAGAGCTGGAAGCAGTCACTCTGGTGAGGTAGCCTTGACACAGAAAGATGTCATGTGATTTTCTTTTTGGGGAGAATTAGCATTGAATCTGCAGATATCTGTGTTTCATTCATTTTAGTTTTCTGAGTCAGGGTCTCAAGTAGCCCAGACTGGCCTTGACACCTGGCCTTGAATTCCTGGTTTTCTTAGCCCCAGTGCTGGGATTATTGCTATGAGCCTCCATGCATGTCTTCCACCGATTTACTTACTTATTTTTTTTTTTGAAATAGGGTCTCTCATTGAACTTGAAATTTATTGATGGGCTAGATTAGCTGGCCAATGAGCTCCCATCTCTACCGCCCAGTGACACTCACCTAGCTTTATCTAGGTACTGGGATATGAACTCAGGTTTGCATGCTTGCAAAGCAAGCCCTTCCCCCCCACTGAGCCACCTCTCCTGTGTACTTTAAACCATCTACAGAGGCTAGCTAACACAATGAGCATATTATGAAATAGTATTTTTAGAGACTGGCGAGAAAGCCACCTGTTCTCACTCAGTACCAATGCAATTGTTTGCCACTACGTTATTATGCATATCTGGACTTGGTTGGCACCACAGGTCCAGGGTGCATGCACACAGCGGGCTGATTTATATAATCTAAGCACAGAGAGGCTGAGGGGTGGGAAGAAGCCTAGAGTGTGAGAAATGGCGTGAGCGAGCCCTTGGTTGTTCTTTTTCTAGCTGCATTTACTCCGGACCTTGAGATCGACAAGGAGCTCATCATCCTCTGTGTTCTCCAGCCACACTTCACTTTAGACAGTGAGGCACGGTCTCCTACTTGAACCCCAATCTTGCTGATTTAGCTGGTCCATTCACCATCTCTGGCTCCAGAACACTGGAATTACAGGTGGTCCCCACACTTGGGTGGTAAGTGCTTTTGTCCACTGAGTCACCTTTCCTGCCCTCCCAACAGAAAATTCTTAAGAAACACGAATGGTCAATAACCACTTTAAACAAGTGTTAAACATACTTAACCAAGAGGAAAATGGCAAAATAAAGCTAATTTTAGAGTTGTCAGCTCAGCTAGGATAGCCATAGTCAACAAAACAAAGAACAGTAGATGCTTGGGAAGATGTGGAGAAAGAGGGGCCCTTACCCGCTACCAGTGGAAACACACCAGTGCAGACTCTATGCAAAGCAATATTGCCATTCCTCAAAAATCTAAAACTAAATCTACTGTATGACTACTCCTGGGTGTGTGTGTCTGTGTGTGTGTGTGTGTGTGTAGTGGGTGTATAATATAGTGCACATATGCAATGAAATTCTCTTCGGCCATAAAGAAAAATAAATGACAACTGCAAGAGAAATAGAAAGAACTAAAAATTATTATATCAAATGAAATAGAACAGATGCAGAAAAACAAAGAAAGTATCTTTCTTCCCATATAGAGAACCCTACATTTCAAATGTGTGCGGGTGCAGGTGGAGGTAAAGGAGCTGTAAAGGAGACTGATTTGCCTTATTTGTAATTAAACACATGCTGGAAATGGCCCAGCCATCCACCAAAACCATGATGACAGTCAAACGTTGTATAGTCGGTCACACAATGAACTATAACTCAGAATAAGATAAATTAACCAAGATATGGATGAATTTCAAAATACTCATGCCAAGCGAAAGAAGCCAAACAAAACTGGTTCATGCTGCACACTTTTCATTTTAAAGATTAGGCATTGGAATGACAGACAGCAGCGGAGCTGTTGCCTAGGAATCTGCAGATGAGGGAGGGGGAAGAGAGACTCCTGGGAGGAGGAGGCTTTGGGCCTGATGGGTTTGTGCGGTATCTGCATTTCCTTTGTTCTTTGTGTGGACCGAACACAAGAGTCTGAAACATTGATAAATTAAGTTGATTGCCTTCATTAGTAAGAACAAAACAAAAATAACCCAAAGGATTAATTCTCCCTCTATCTGAATTTGCGAATAAAAGGTAATAAGTGGGCCCATTTATGTGGAGTAATGTGGAAGATTCTATCACTGAGCACCATTGAAAGGCTTTGTGCTCTGAAGGGAGCCACTCCGGCAGTGTGGTCATGCCTGCAAGGCTCTGCAGCTGTGTGCCGAAGGCCACAAGTCAGTTTAAAGGCATGGGCTGAGTGCGGCAGGTGGCAGAGCCTAAATTCCTAGAAAAATCCATTAGCACCTTTGCACAAAACAAGCTGGAATGTATAATGGATCGTGAACCTAAATTCATCTTGATAAATGGTCCAATAACTTGCAGCTAAAATAATAATTCCTCCCCTTCTCTTCCTCTGCCCATGGCTAGGGAGACACATCGTAAGTTAAAATCACAGTGCAATTGTCAGCAGACCCTTCCATGGAATTTCTATCTCTGAGGCTCGGCAGGACGTTTCTAACATGCTAATATCCATGTTCTGGGTAAAATCATATTTGTAGTGGGTGCAGCCCTGGTCCAGAGGTGGCAGTGGAAGTTCTTCATCATGATACCAAATGTTGCCACTGCCTGTTTGCCTCTACTTTCCAGAAATGTCCTTGATCATTTGTGTTGGGACCACTGCCATGCTCTAGCCGTGTTCCCCATGCATGAGCTCTCTGCCTCTCCCAGGAGACCAGGATTCAGTTTTCAGCACCAACATGGCTGCTCAGAGTCATGTGAGCCCCAGAGATTCAAAACCCTCTTCTGGCTTCCATGGGAACTGTATGTATGTGGTGTACAAACACAGTTGCAGGCAAAAACACCCATGTATTTAATATTAAAATAGCATATTGGTAGCGGAGAACAGCAAAATCTTGTTGTAGGTGTCTGCATTGTTGGGAACTTCAGGGAGATTCCTGTTACAAAGGAAGAAATTGGGACCCACACCAAACTGGGCCAGATCACCAAGGTCCCTAGCCTTATCCTAAATCAAAGGAAGACATTGAGAAGATGACTGCTCACAGGGCACACTGAAAAGACTTTTTTAAATTTGTGATCAAATACACCAAAAGAGGTGCTGGATATGGTTCACTGGGTGAAATGTTTTCCAGGCACCCACATAGAGTAGGTGTGGTTGCTCAGGTTTATCATCCCAGCATTGGAGTGGTAGAGATGGGGAGATCCCTGGGGCTTGCTGAGTCAGTGACCTCCAGGGTCAGTGAAAGACCCTGTCTCAAACATAAAGTAGAGAGCCTTTAAGGAAAGCAGCTGGTATCAAGCTTTCTTCTACATGCCTGCACATGAATACACACACACGCATACACACATACACACACACACATACACACACAATAAAACTTACTGCCTTAACTATGGTTGGATGTACTAAGCTGTGTCACAAATATATATTTCTATTCTTGCTGCTGGAATAGCCGGAAGGACAGTGACTTCTGGAATAATTCTATCTTTAACATTTTGGGGGGCTGCCATGCTGCTTTCTTGATGGCAGAGTTTAGAAACTGCCTGAGTGAGTAAGAAGGATACCTTAAAGGTCATCAAGGAGGCTGTCGTGGATCTGTACCCCCGAACAAATCTGGAAATGAGTATTTTGCATGCAGGAACATGGCTGGGGATCTTACTGAAGGGGAAGGAAAAGCAAGAGAAGCTGTAAAAGGATGGTTGGAAGAGAGATGCAGAAAGGCCTCCCTTGAACCTGCAGACTGAAGCTGCAAAGGTGCTGAAGCCCACCGTCCTACTTTGAGCTGTCAGCAGTGCATGCAGATTCCAAGACACGCATGTGACTTGCTTAGGTACTTATCTTCATGAAGGATGATTCCCAGAGGGGAGTTTATTGGGAGCCTTCAACTGCTAGCTTGTCCAGTACCCTGGTGAAAGATAGGGGCTCCAGTTTGAAATCACAAGTTTGGGGGTGTTATCCAACATCATCCAGTTCTGAGATGACTGCCATTGTCTGTCCAGCTGGTGACAGTGGCTTGGCCAAAGTGCTAGATCCATGAGCAGAATTTGATTTTTAAAAACTATTTTCAAGATAGAGAAAATATTATTTCATCAAAAATTAAATATTTGGTATGTGTGAGAAAGGATAAAACTATCTGATCTCAAGGTTGTTGGTGTAGCAATTAGAAGCATTCGGTCTCCTTAGCTGAGATGAAAATGATGGGAGAAGGATGGGGGTAGGATTGGTTCTTCATAGTTTCATCTTAGACGTGCTATATAAGAGGTGCCTGGTCCTAACCAAAGGCAGATGTGGAGGAGATATCTGAATACATAAAGGGGGGTTCAGAGGGAAAGCAGTGGGGTATAAATACAGAGGTCTACCAGACAGAATGGGCAGAAGCCTGGAGGCTGAGGGGTTAGTCAGAAGGAAGAGAAGAGGTGTGAGCAGGGCTCAGCAGTCCAGGAGACACATGGCAGGGCAGCCAGGAACAGGTAAGAAGGCAGAAATGACAGAGTGGCTATGACTATCACCCCAGACTTATTCTCCGTCCTTCCTCAGACTGAATTTTCCCGGACATTTGTCCCTTTCATTCAGCTCCTGAGCTTTGCTTGGGGTCTGACCACAGCCCCAAAAGTTGTAGGCTCATGGCATGGTGATCATGTTTTTGTCCTTCCGGAGGCATCTCTCCTGTCTCCAGTTCTCACCTACGCTCCAGCAAGGTCACCCTCTGGTCCAGAGGCACTAGAGACTTCTTAGGGTCGTCATTCTATGCATGGAACAGCATCTCTTTCCCCACACCTCCTTTCTAAGCTGCCCAGCTATGGCCATTTCTCTTCTAGAATCCCTGTGCAGGATTCCACCCAGATCTGCCAAGACCCCGACTAATGTCTGTGCTGTCTCGGAAGAAAAGCTTTTAAAGAACGGTTGGAAGGAGGACAGGGTCTGTTGTTTTAGGAGCTACCTGCAGTTTAAGAAGCGCCTGAGTGATGGCCACAGGATTCTGCCTTGTGGAAGAATGGTAGGCTTTTACCAAGAGCAACTTCCTCAGAGATTCATGATGAACAGATGCTCAGAAAGTGTTTAAGCGGGGGGGGGGTGTCTGAAAAGGCAAGGGTAGGCAACTATTTTAAGGAGCTTAGCTGTAAACAGGAGCAGGAAATGGAGCATTTGGGAGAAGAGAGGGAGCAACCATCCTGAGGTGAAGAAATCTTCTAGTTTCCCTGGGTATGGGAACAAGCTACTGCAGTGGGGGGAACGAGGATACGGGGACATGAAAAACCACTGTGACCATGTCCCTAAGTAGAGGAGAGTAGATGCTGAGCTGTGCAAGAAGGCATTTGCCAGAGGTACTTGGAAGGAAGACAGTAGGCCAAGGCTCGGATGCTGCTAGGATGCTCACAGGTGTGGAGGATGGACATCAAAGCATGACCTTTTGATGTTTAAATCATGCCCCATTTTCGCCTAAAAGTTGCAGCATCTCCTGACAGTGAGAATGAGGAAGGTCGCCAGAGGTCGGAGAGGAAGATAAGAGAGTGGAGGGCAATGGGGCAAGGAGCGGCACTGTGACTGTGGGGCCACACAAAGAGTTGTCACAGGGTCATCACACCTTTTAAAGTCGGGTCAAGGTGGTGGTGTGTCTCCACCATGGGAGGAAAGGGGCCTTCCCTTCCCTACAGGCTTAGAGTTTTGTGGAGGGTGCAGGAGGGTCACCGCAAGAATGTTTGTGCTTGCCCAGGGAGCTCAGCAAGGGAAGGAGGAGCGCGGACAACCACATAAAGGTGCTAGAATAGACTCAAATATTAGTCGCCTATTAAATACATTGCTCTCCACACGAGGTTCACTGAGGAACACAAGACAATTTTGATATGTATTTCTTATATCCAGGCTTACACTGGGATGGGGTAGTGATTTCCTCCTGGGGCATTGGTTTGCTTTGCACACTCCCTAAGTTCAAGGAACTGCTACAATGTCCAGTGCACATCAGCTCACAAGAGTCATGTGAGCTGCTACTCTTGTTCGGTTCCACAGGTGACAAACTTCCACAAGGTACTAACTTGCCTCATGTTGTCAGGGTTAGTGCTGGTACCTCAGCTCAGGCTGCTGTCTCATAATGCCAGACTAGGTGTCCTCAAGTAAGGGTTCTTTCTCTCTCTCCCCCTCTCTCTACCTCTCTTCCTGCCCCTCTCTCTCCTTCTCCATCCCTCTCTCCCTCTTTACCTTCCTCTCTCCATTCCTCCCTCCCCCTCCCTCTTTCTCTCCTTCTCCCTCCCTCTCTCCCTCCCTTTGCATTCCTCTATTTCTCCCTCCTTCTCTCTCTTCCTCTCTCCTTCCCTTCCTGCCTGCTTCTTCCCCTCCCTCTCTCTCTCCTTTCATCCTGGTCCCTCTCTCACTCGCTCACTCTCTTGTTCTTATTCCCTAACTCTCACTGTCTCTTCAGACATGTCGTCTTCAGAGATGAGTCTCTGAAGTCTCTCCCACTTCCTGTAAGGACACCTCATTTGACCTTAACCACCTCCTAAAACATCCTAACTCCAAGTATAATCACTTTGGGGTCAGATCTTCAGTAAATGAATTCTGAAAGGTCTTAATCCATACATCACAACCCATAGCAGCGAACTCTTTTTGTTCCAAAATTCCTCATTCTTGCCATCTGGTCCATGTAGCCAAACTTGGAAAACATTTCTAGATGAAAAATCAACACATTGTCTGGGCATGCATTCTTATGTTGACCTCAAATTGCTCCCCATGTCCCCTCGCACAAAGGAGGCTATAGCACAATCTAACCATACTCAAGCTCCAAAAAGAATGGCATAGCAATAGATTTTTATGCCCTACCATTGATGCCTCCGAGAACACAAATGAGCACAGCCAGCTTCGAAGAGTCAAACTCATTGAAGCAGAAAATTGAATGATGGTTTCCAGGGTCTAGGGAGAGAGGGCAGTAAGGAGCGAATTGTGTTCAATGGATATAGAATTATAGTTACGTAAGATAAACACATTCCGGAAAGCTGATGTGTGACAAAGAACTCGTGGTTAACAACCCTGCATCGTGTGTGCAAGCAGATGGGTCATATGTTAAGCGTTCTTATCGCAAAACAAAAGAAAAAGCAAGCAGCCCACAAAGGAACCAAAGGGAACCTTTAGAAATGGTAGGTGTGCTTACTGCCCTCATTGTGGTCATATGATCCCACACTCCTATGACTGGATGCCTTCAAGACGCAACCTCTCTGCATCTCAATGATACCTCAGTAAAGTGGTTTTTGACAAGCTTCAGAACACAAACACGCCATGACACTTTCAGTTTTCAGAGGACAGGGGACAGCTCTGCGAGGGTAGCCAACCAAAGTTCGACATCCTGAGCAGATTAGTTAACAGACATAATTTTCTGATCACCCAGAGCCTATAAAAACCTGACAGCCCAGTGCCAAGGGATGGCGATTTTGGTGTCCTCTCCCTGTGACTATAGACGGCCATGTCCTCTCTCTCCAGTATCTTTACATGACCCTTCATTCATATTTGTCTCTACCTAAATTTCCTCCTTTTATAAGGACTCCAGGTTGGACTGAAGCTCATGCACACCTCAGTTGAACTTCAGCTAGCTCCTTAGAGTGCTGGCTCCAGGTACAGTCACGTTCTGAAGGACTAGGAGTTAGGACCTCAACATCTGGAATTTGAGAATCTCAGTTCAGCCCATAAGAGGCATCTGCACTGCATGTGTGTGGCACCCATGTGTGAGCATTCATATTTATAGCATATGGAGATGTAGTTACAAAGAGCGAAAGCAACGTTTGGGAAAGTTCACAAAATTATGTGCCTTTTACTCAAATGAATGAGATAAATGAACCTTTCTTTAAAACTTTGTTGGTCTCATTCTTGTCCCCCCCACACACACACCCAAGAAAATAGATTCATTTGAACTGAAAAGAATAAAACGTTTTTAAAACAATATGGGGAGGAGTGCATAGCATGAGACCCCAGGCACTTCATTATGTTAATAAGGCAATACAGACACAAAGCCTGCCCAGTTAAGTAGCTCATCCAGGTGGTTAAGCTTGGAATTACAGCCAA
The DNA here is from genome assembly GCF_000317375.1 of Microtus ochrogaster. Classification (NCBI taxonomy): domain Eukaryota; kingdom Metazoa; phylum Chordata; class Mammalia; order Rodentia; family Cricetidae; genus Microtus; species Microtus ochrogaster. Next base: position 31,522,949 of record NC_022017.1, on the reverse strand, counting down.
ATGAGGGCGATTGGGATCTCTTGAGGGCCCCTCCTCATCCCTCGGTGAGCATCATCTGGAGGATGAAGCATCTGGCAGTGTCATCTACGCAGGTCGAAGTGAGAAACCAGACAGGAGAGAAGACCAAGGGGCCAGCTTTGTGATTGAAGCTTCCAAGCGGATGCCTGTGCTGCTGTGTGAACCTGAAGTTCATTTTCCCTCCCTGGCTTTTGCTTTCATCAACAAAGAAAGAAACTTAGCTCAGCAGAAAGTTGATCAGGCGTGATTTCACAGGAGGCTCACAGGACAGGACAAATGATTAACACCCACTCACTGATGAGGAAAAGTCTGGAAAGAAGAAAAGGTGATCAATAATGGTATAAAGAAGACAGAAGAGAAGAATCAAGACAAGATAAGAGGGAGCTAAATGCCCAAGAATGGGGTGTACCAGTTTCTCTCTTACAACCAAGATCAAAGGTCTAGTTACAGGCATGTAACTACAGACATGGGTCCAGTTACGTCACCTCTGTCACCCTGAATAGGGGCTTGGGGGAAAAAAAATCACTGCTTTCCTCAACCCAGGCCTCACGTTTAATGTGTGCACTTTGTGCTCTGGGGTCTCATCATGGAGATAAGATGAACTGTACCAGTATCTGCCACAAAGCAGAAAAGCCAGCCAGGCAGCCAGAAAACTGGGAAGTGCTTTTCTGTCTCCTGCCCGCTTCCTTTTCCTACTGGAGATGGAGCAACTGGCTGGGCCCCAGAGATGGGAATCATCCAACAGCGCAGAAGAAGGATGCATCATGAAGAAAACAATGAATTCAGCCAAAGCAAGGCTATAATCGTGTGTGTGTGTGTGTGAGAGAGAGAGAGAGAGAGACAGAGAGAGAGACAGAGAGAGAGAGAGACAGAGAGAGAGAGAGAGACAGAGAGAGAGAGAGAGACAGAGAGAGAGAGACAGAGAGAGAGACAGAGAGAGACAGAGAGAAAGACAGAGAGAGAGACAGAGAGAGAAGGGTATATGTAGGTACAAGAGCAGGTGTGTGCATATGCATGAGGTGGCCAGAGATAAATGATAGGTCTTCTTTTGTTGTTTTCCACTTCAATTTTTGAAATAGTGTTTCTCACTGAACCTAGAGCTAGACCCACTAGCCCTCAGACTCTGGGGATCCTGTCTTCTGTCTCCTGAGCTCTTGGATTGAGCGTGGATACCACAGAGCTCAGCATTTTACGCGGCTGCTGTAAAGTCAAACCCAAGTCTTCTTGTGCACACAGCAAGGATTTGACTGATGGATCCATCTCCCTAGCCTCACTAAGCAGCTTCTATGCCTAAAATATTTTCCATACTTGGCTACTAACAGCAACATAGAAAGCAATGCATAGAGCGTGACAGTGGGGGCTTCTTGTGCCGCTTCTCATTTTCTTTTCTTGATGCAACTCTTGTAATTAAACACAAATCCTGAATAATGCAAACCTATAATTCATGCAAATTGATCCCTAATGAGAGGGAAACAAGCCAGGATTTAATTTGTTGAACTTGTAGGGGATAGGATAATGAGTTGCAAAGAACAGATGCAAAAATCCATCCGCTTTCATCTAAAATGAGCCCAGCATTTCGTGTCTGCATGCACTCTCATAAGCTTCTAATGCCTTCAATGCGATTTTCAATTATTTTGATAAGGAGATGATTGCAAATCAAGGATCCTCGGAGTTACCTGCAGGAAACCTCACTGTGTTCCCAGGTCCCCGGTGTTCCCCATAATCTTCACAGCCTCATGCCTATGACTTTCGAGCTCTGCAGGAGGGCTTGATCTGTTTGTTAATAATAGGTAACCAATGAATTCCCCAAATCAGGCCTTGAGCAAAGCTTCAAGGTTTTGTGGAAATGGAAATTCATTCTAAACAAGAGGGAGACAGCAAAGCACCTACCCACGCTGTCAGTGGTGGTGTTAGAGAAGAGCATTGGGGAAGGGGGGCAGAAGAGCCATTTAAGCGTGAGCATGCATGCCTATTTTAGCACGTAATGTCTGCAAGGAGATCGCTTTTCTTTTCAAGTTGATCCTTCTGGGTACACAAGAGGAGCTCAAACACAGATCACACCTCAATGGACCCTCTCTAACTACCGTTCCCCTACCAGAGGTTCAAAGCCTGTCTCACCAGAGCCAGCAATGCTTCTCTGCTGGAACTAAATGAGGGCCCAGTGTGAGCTGTGCAGGCTGTGATGGCTAACTAATGCTCTTAATACAGTCTCCCTTGAGGTTGTGATTACCACTTCACAGAGGCATACATCTTCCCCCAAGACGACTCAGCTTGTACTGTTACTTAAAGCTGTGTTACTATGGTGAGAAGGTAAATCAGCATTGAGAAAAGGCCCAGAGCACAGCATAGGAACAGGGGTCTTTCTCCAGGGGAGTCACTTGAGCTGCACCCCATTCCCACAACAGTGAACTGGGAAACACATGCTGATGTCCTCTCTCATAAAGGCGTATTAGAGACTTGGCATCCAAGGTTTTCAATGGTGATGTGACTCTAGACTCTACCTATCACGTGCCAGATGCTGCAGACTCAGAAGGACTGAGTTCCGGCGAATGACTCCATCTATACAGTTCATTCACACACTCTTTCCCATTCTGGGAATGGTGAGAACAGTCCTCAAAATCCAATGTCTGTCACCCCTCCGGGAATTTTTTATAAGACTGGGAGTCCCAGGTCTGCTAGGCCAAGCAGTTCCTTCATGAGTCTCATGAAGAAATATTCAAGCAGTTATAACAAAATATTAGTCAAGATCTGCCTCGTTGGGCACAAGACTTTCTCTTTCCTGCCAGTCTGCTACCAAATAATGACGTGGAGGCTTCTTACTAATTATGAAAGCTCAGCCTCTAACTTAGGCTTGTTCTTAACTAGTCCTTATAATTCAAATCCACCCATTCCTATTAATCTACATCCTGCCGTGTAACTTGTGACTGTTACCTTTCCTCCTGCATGCCCTGCTTCCTCTGCATCTGGCTGGTGACCCGGCCTTTCTTCTTCCCAGAGTCTTCTCTGTCCCCAGAAGTCCCACCTAACCTCTTCCTGCCTAGCTATTTGGCTTTTTTATTAAACCAGTCAGAAAGTGCCATGGCCAAGACACATCTTCACACAGTGTACAAATATCCCTCAACAATTGGGGACTACAGGCAGCCCTTGGAAATGCACCACCTTCGGTTCTAAACCACTGTGCCAAGCAAAATATCACAGAAGAATAAATCTCACAACCTTGATTTTCTAATACATGTAAAAGTTATGTCAACATTCTCCATTAATCTAGGTGTGCAGTTATGCCTAAAAACAAGCAGTATACCTCAATTTTTAAAATAATTTAGGGGACTGGGGAGTTGAGTTAGTGATTGCTGTGAACGTATGGAGACATGAGTTTATGTTGGGACCATTTGAAGTCCTGGTCTCCAGCTGCTCTTTCCTGCCAGAGATCTTTACTTTCCTTCTGATTTGAGCTACTGAAAGCTGTGTCAAAGTTGTTTACCAGCTCTGCTTCACGAGCACGTGTTGCCTTGGCCTTGAGGATCAGAGGATAAGGTTTTCACCTGTTGGCCCACCTGACTGTTGGGTATATAAAGCCTCCGTGGTACTATTGAATGGAGGCCTTCTTACCAGTGACTAGAGGTCCATGTTCCTGTCTCTCTGTCTGTGTATGTCTCTGTATGTTTCAACCTTCAGCCCCTTGCCTGAAACTCGTGAACTGTATGGTAGCTCATAGAGCGCAGACATGTGCAAGTCTAAATCACCAGAGCCCATGTGATAAACAAAGCATGTACAGGACTGTAAACCAGCACTTGAGTGGTCAGGACAGGCAGTTCTCAGGAGCTTGATGGCCAAGCAGCCTGCCTTGCAGACACACATGCATATACTACATGTACACATGCATATGCCTAAGCACACTTTGTTATTAAAAGTCTCTTCATTGCTCGTGCTCCCCCTCCTTCTGCTCCTGATTTGGACCTTGAGATTTCAGTCTGGTGCTCCACTGTGGGTCTCTGTCTCTGTCTCCTTTCATCGCCTGATGAAGGTTAATATTCAGGAGGATGCCTATATGTCTTTGGATTCACCTTCTTATTTAGCTTCTCTAGGATCGCGAATTATAGGCTCATTGTCCTTTATTTATGGCTAGAAACCAAATATGAGTGAGTACATCCCATGTTCCTCTTTTTGGGTCTGGCTTACCTCACTCAGGATAGTGTTTTCTATTTCCATCCATTTGTACGCAAAATTCAAGAAGTCCTTGTTTTTTACTGCTGAGAGACAATGGGGATGTTCTATCGGGAACCCACTAAGGCCAGCTGGCCTGGGTCTGAAAAAGCATGGGATAAAACCAGACTTGCTGAACATAGCGGACAATGAGGACTACTGAGAACTCAAGAACAATGGCAATGGGTTTTTGATCCTACTGCACGTACTGGCTTTGTGGGAGCCTAGGCAGTTTGGATGCTCACCTTACTAGACCTGGATGGAGGTGGGGGTTCCTTGGTCTTCCCACAGGTCAGGGAACCCTGATTGCTCTTCAAGCTGATGAGGGAGGGGGACTTGGTTGGGGGAGGGGGAGGGAAATGGGAGGCGGTGGCGGGGAAGAGGCATAAATCCTTAATAAATAAATAAATTTAAAAAAATTAAATAAAAACTCATTGGCAATGTAAAAAAAAAGTCTTCATTATCTAAATATTGGAAAACTGATCCCAGTGGGTTTGCTTCTCACATGGCAGATCAGCACAAACCTTTAATCTCTGAGAAATATAATATCTGCAAAGTAGAGTAAAATGAAAAGCCGTAAAGTGAGGTATGCCTGTGTAGGAGTCTCCCTGCATCCAGATTTTGTTTTCTACAATTTCAGATATCCTTAGGCAACCACATCCTCAAAACATTAAATGACAAGTTCAGAAATAATAATTCACAAGTTTTAAATTACGCACCATTCCTATTAGTGGCATAAAAGCTTATGTTATGATGTAACTTCTCTCTTAGTCCACTGGATGTATTCACATGGTATATGCTAACCCATCTGGTAGTCACTAAGTGGCCAGTTAAGTTATCATATTAATTGTCACAGTATCCCAGTGCTTATGTTTAGGTCCCCATGTTTTACTTAAATAATGACCTCAAATCACAAGAATACTCATGTTTGTAATTCAAATTGCCAAAGAGAAGATGCCAAATTTTTCCTTTAATTGAAAAGATAAAAATACAATAAGACTTTATCAAGACAGATTATGATAACTACTCACATAACATCTTTTTTGTTTGTTTGTTTGTTTTTCAAGACAGGATTTCTCTGTAGTTTTGGAGCCTGTCCTGGAACTTGCTCGGTAGACCAGCCTGGCCTCTAACTCAGAGAGATTTGTCTGCCTTTCCTTACTGAGTGCTGCGATTAAAGGCGTGTGCCACCACTGCCTGGCTCACCACATAACTTATCTTACAATCTATTATTATAATCATTCTACTTTACGATAATTTGGTGCCATTAATCTCTTACTCTGCCTAATTTGTAAATTAAAACTTTAGCGTAAGTGTTTATGTTTAGCATAAGAAAAAAGACATTGATAAATAGAGGAATGGGCCTTATCTCAGAATTAAGGCACATTGGGGGTCTTGGAATAAATTTCCCATAAATAAATAAGGGCTTCCCACTGTGCCTATCAGGCACACAATCCATCATAGATTTCAAACTGCCAGATATGGAGAATCATCAAGGGAGATTCTGGAGCACTGTGCTGAGCAAGTCAGGCTGTCCTGAAGATACCAAAGGAGTTGTCAGCAATTACAGGAAATCCTCCAACCTACCAACCACCTGTACTCTGAAGTGACCCAAGGCCAAAAGACAGGGTGGATCCTGTTCTAGTAAACGACACATAAAGTAGATAGGCCTGGAGCTGCAAGATGCCCTCTGCTGAGGTTAACAGCAAGCCTCCAGTAAAGAGGCTGTTTTAAGATTAAGTTAAGGAAAGAAAAATAATCAGATTTTGAAATCTGTTCACTTGACCAAGATTTGAAGATCTTTCTTCCAGAGACTTCATTAATTCACTGACAGCTGAGGTTAAATATAATAAAAAATACTGAGTGTGTCTATCCCAGTCCATCACTGGAAATGTGCAGAATCCTAAGGGCTGGGCATCTGCAGTGTGCAGAAGAAACATGTGGCGCCTGTGTGGTAAGAGTCTGAAGAGCAGGGAGAGAGCGTTGTTGCTATGGGCACTGTGCAGAGATGTCCCTCTCCAGTATGGGCTCAGGAGATTACAAGGAGGGCTGGGGTGTAGCTCCATAGTAGAGCATTCTCCTAGCATGTGAAAGGCCCTGGGTTCTTCCTCCAGTACACACACGCACGTGCATGTGCATGCAACATATACACACACTCACAATTACAAGTAAGCATGCTGCCTAAAATCAGCTTGAATGGATAATATTGAGGAGGAGCTGCTTGGGGACCATCTCACCTGATGAGAAGTAGTTTGGATGGTTCCAAACTATGGATCTAATGAGCCTTACAAGACATTCACAGCAGAGCAAGAACTGTGCGAACACAATGGTTCTGTTTCCTTGAGTTTAAACAGAGGAGAAGCAAATGTGCTCAGAAGGGACCTGCTTGCTTGGAGCCCTGTGATTCAGTCACAGGGGTAGAGGCAACTCCCCCACCAATTGCATTCTGTTTCCAAAAGCACCACAGCCTGCTCCTCCCTTCAGGGTCAAAGTCTCTCTGGATGGGAAGTCACTGAGTAGATTCCCAGCTCCTATATCCCTTATCTGGGTTGAACCATGACCAATATTCGTAATTCCTTAGAAAGTAACAAAAATACAAAGAGCTTTTCACAAAATTACCAAGAACTGTGGTTATCTAACTGCAAGGATTAGCAGAGTGTGCAGCGTAGGGGCCAGGAGGGATGTGGGTTCAGATCTCAGCTCTACCACTTAGTAGCCATTGGGAAATGCTGGTTTGGGTAGATTATTTAGTTCTTTGTTGAATTGGGTTTTGATTTTCTGCTCAACAGAATAGACCTTTGGCACACAGACTTAAGGTCAGTCTACACCCTGTATATGTTTGCTTTATGTTCTTATTGAAATCTGATATAAGCAGAGGAACTGATGTCCGGAGCAAGGACGAGTCCCCGTGTGAAGATAACCCCACAGTTTGGGCTACTAGGAAACCACAACGTCGTCTTTGCCCAGTAACCTTCTCTCATTTCAAATCTCCCAGCTATTTTTTCCCCTTTTCAGCTATTCCAAGACCATTATCAATTTGGAGCCCACTTTTCAGAAGAAAAGCCACATAAGACCCATCTATCTTTCTCCTAACACAGACAGTTCTTTTATGTTAAGCTTTAAGAGAAAATGTGTTTCGGTGTGAATGATTTTCTTGAGATGGGGTTATAATCGGAGGCTGTGTTTCCCAGCCACCCAGACCCGAATAATCACACAGAAACTATATTAATTACAACACTGCTTGGCCAGTCACTTAGGTGTATTACCAATTAGCTCTTATATCTTAAATTGGCCCATTTCTATTAATCTATGTATCAATAAGCTACAGCCTACTGATAAAGTTCAAGCATCTTTTTACTTCGGGAGCTACATGGAATTTCCTTGATTCTGCCTCTTCTCTATATATTTCTTCCAGCCTAGCTATATTCTGTCCTGCCATAGGCTGGCTTTACTCATTAGCCTATAAGAGCAACATAGATACAGAAGGACATCCTATGCTATGGGGGTTTCAAATAAGTATCCCAGGCTAGCCTTTTCCTAGCTATTCCCCTGACCCAGCCTCCTGAGTGTTGGGATTATGGGAATATGCTATTGTGCCTTCTATGAATTGCTTTTAGTGTAAAGGCTATGGATTCACAGGATTTACTTAGTGTTTACACTAGTGTGCTAATACATTGGGTCTCTGCAGCCAAGGGAGTTGGGACTGACCTCACCAGCCAATGTTTAGATGAGACCTTCATTTTTTATTTGTAATTTTTTATAATAATAAAATGTTTAATAAAAAACAACAACTTTGTTGCTTTTCCTGTTGCTGAGATAAAATGCCCTGACAAAACAGCTTAGGGGAGACGCGGTTTCATTTGGCTCTCAGTTCGATCCATCACGGCAGGGAGGTCCTGGTAGCAGCAGCTGGTCACATGACACCCACAGTCAGGAAGCAGAGAGTGATGTTTGCTGGTGCTCAGCTTGCTTTCTTCTCTTCAGGATGCAGTCCAGGACCCAAGCTAGGTAAACAGTGCTGCCCACAGTGAGGGTGGGTCTTCCCATCTCAGCATAAGCTAGACCAAAGGTTCATAACCTGCGGGTCACAACCCCTGTGGATGTGCATATCAGATATTTACATTACGATTCATTGCAGTAGTAAAATTATAGTTATGGAGTAACAATACAATAATTTTATGGTTGGGGTTCCCCACAACATGAGAAACTGTATTCAAGGGTCACAGAGCATTAGAAAGGATGAGAACTGCTGTTGTAAAGGGTCTAGATAATCCCTCACAGCAAAGCCTGAAGGCTCATCTCCTAAGTAATTTCAAGATTCTATAAAGTCGATCATTAGTATTAGCCATCACAAATACCTCCTGTTAGCATCCAGACGGATCTGGCTCCACCCCTTGAGGACCTGGCAGCGTGCTTCATGCTCTGCGTCATGACAGCTTCATGCCTGCATGAAGGCAGGATCTAGACTTTTTAAAAAACGAAACATTGCCTACTTCTTTCTCTTCTTTCTCTTTCCCTCTGCAACTCTCTGTGTTTCTTCCTTTCTCTCTTTTTCTCTTCCCTCTACCATTCCCTTTATCGCAATAAAACTGCTTGCTTAGGCTTTGCCTACATGGCGTATTTGTCTCTCGCCCACCACTCACCGTGAGACTTCTGGCTCTCCTGCCAAGGTCTCTTGCATACAGAATCACAGGGGGTTCTCATTCACCACTATCACTATAGCCACAACCTCAAGACTTCAAATTCTCTTTGATGGTTTCCTAACTATAGACCTCAAGGATAATTTTCATTGTGCAAAGAACATGTCACAGTCACTTCTGGCATGAATATACTGCCATTTAGATAATGTAAATCTCAAGATAGATTATAAACAGTGAGAATGCTAATATGTCTAAAACTTATGCTCTCACAAACTCAAAGAATGGTTGTGAGTTCCAGGAAGTTGACTTGGATTCCCCTCAAACAGGTCAGATGCTCCATTCCCCATTACCAGGACCTACACGGCTTAAGCCTTCTCCCATTCCCTGGTCTGATAACCCCTTCCTCAATTACCAGGACCTAAGAAAAAAACATTTCCCTGAACTTAACCTGGTCCTCTGCTCTGTGAACATCTTGCCAGGTCCAAGAGGCACCAGATGGTTCCACATAGCCTGGACAGCAGTGAGGCAGCCAGCTACCCTAGGATGTGTGTAAGCAGAGACTGTTCTTTCATTTTCCGGCAACCCAGCCCTGAATAATCACACAAAAACTGTATTAATTACAACACTGTTTGGTCAATGGCTTAGGCATATTCTTAGCTAGAGCTTACATCTTAAATTAACCGATTTCTATTACTTTATATTTTACCACGAAGCTCATGGTTTGTTGCCTCTTGCTTCTTGGGTGGCTACATGGCATCTGCCTAACTCTGCCTTCTTTCCTCCTCTGTCTCTGCTGGGATTTCCTGCCTTGCTATATTCTGCCCTGCCATAGGGCAAAGCAATAAAACATATTCATAGCATACAGAGGGGAATCCCACATCAGATGCAGCTAGCACCCCAGCTTTCTCAGGTTCCCTCAAAGATGGCCAATGTCCCAGATCAGCAGGAAGTAGTCTTGAGAACTCAATACCCTCAGTTCCCTAATCTGCCACACCTAATTCCTCACCTTTCTTAATAAATAAAGAAGGGAAGATTGTTAGCATCCAGATGAACCTGGTTCCACCCCTTGAGGACCTGCCAGAGTGCTCTACGCCCTGAGTTGTGCCTGTATGCAGGCAGGCAGATGCTGTCTCTTTAAAAAGTGAAACTCTGCCTACCTTCTCTTCTTCCTTCCTTGCCCCCCCCCATTTCTCTGTCTCTCTCCTTTTCTCTCTTTCCTCTCCCATTCTCTTTATCTTAATAAAACTTTTTACTTAAGCATTGCCTACATGATGTATTTGTCTCCTGCTTGCCATGAGGCTTTTGGCTCTCACCTGCCAAGGATTTGTGTACAGAATTGCCATGGGCTCTCATCCACGTTTGGACCACTGCCCAGGTCCCACTCTCACAGAATCATAACAACTACAATAACACACATTTTTTTTCAATGTTCATTATTCACAGACATATTAAATGATACATGTAAAACTCTTTCACAAACTTTAGTGAAAAATCAGGAGCAAGCAGCATTTTTTCTATCTACCATGATATTGTTTAAAAACATCACTTTTCCTCCAAAAAATTGATGCAACTAACTATAATCTTTGTATCAATAGATGGTTACTAAAAAATCTACCTAGATATTGAATTCAAGCTGAGGACTCTGTGACTGTGCTCTGTGACACTGGATGCATTATAGCCAGCCTGAGGTGGAAACAGTAGTCATTAATCTCCCCTGGAGGAGCAGAAATAGCTTAAGATTTTATTAAGTTTGGAATGTGATACAATCTAAGCCATATAGGGAGCCCAATGTAAGTCTTAAATACAAATTCTGGTGGGTATAAAACCTAAAGAATTACATTTCTCAGAAACACCTCCTAAAGATATGTCTTCATAAAAAAAAAAATGAAGTTTAAATCTGGGGTGACCAAGAATCTGCATGTTCCTGCTTTTCTTCCACAAGGTGGAACCATTGCAGGTCTGAAATCTTGGGTCTGCTTTCAAAAATGTCTTATATTTGCAATGGAAAAGTGATCCCGTTGTTCTTATTTTTTAAGGACTTTTTCTTTTTAGTGGGTTTTAACCTAAAGACAGTTTTAAGGAACAATGGTAGCTCATTTGAAGAAAAGTTGTCTGGCAGTCACCATCTGGAAGCTGGCAGTAAGAAGCATAGAAACAGGTTGCAGGGCCAGTGGCCCAAACCACATGGTCCATCTGCTTGCCTGGCATTACCAAAGATGAGGCCCAAATCCTGGAGGTGTGTATCATTTAGGAACCTGAACTAATGAAAATGAAAATGAGACTTTATACAAAAGGTATATGAATCACCCAGAAAATGAAAATGACCAATAAATCATATGGCTTCTGTCTCAGAGCCTCCTCCCACTGTTCTCCAGGAGACAGGAGCACAGCCTCTACTCATTTTTTCCCTTTTAACTGAAATTCTATGATATCACATATGACCACATCAAGAACTGATTTCCTTATGCAAGCTCTTTTGTCACTAACTAAAATATACAGCTAAGATTTGATCTCCTTCCATGGCACACAGTGGCCTTGGGGACTTGGGAAACATTAGCTCTAGTGAAACCTTCTGTTGATCAATGTTTCCTGTCACATCTGCCCAGAGGCTTATATTAACTATAAATACTCTGCCAACAGCTCAGGCTTATTACTATCTAGCTCTTGCATTTTAAGTTAACCTACATTCCTTCTTTACACTCTGCTATTTGGAGTTACTTTTATTAGCATGGCATGTTCATTCATCTGCTCCCTCTGAGTCTGCCTGGTAGCTCTTTTTTTGTTTTGTTTTTTTAAGACAGGGTTTCTCTGCATATCAGTCCTGGTTGTCCTGGAACTAGGTATTGTAGACCACTCTGGCCTCAAATTTAGAGAGAGCTGCCTACCTTTGCCTTCCGAGTGCTGGGATAAAAGACATGAGCCTTCTCCTTCCCATCATCCTTAGTTGTGTCACCCCACCTATACTTCCTACCTGGCTATTGGCCAATAAGCATTTTATTAAACCAATTTGAGTGACAAATCTTCACAGTGTACAAGAGGATTATTCCACAGCAACCTTTCCATAACAACTGTGCACACAAGGAGATCTTCCCTATTCCCAAACTACAACACGATGTTGTTGTCATGTCCAGATTGATGCAGCCATATCAGCACTCCTGGGTAAGGCACTGGACAGAATATTGCTAAACAGTATGCACACTGTGTGATGGTCTGTCTTATCGAAAACACCATTCTTCTCTCCAGAAGCTGAGGGTGAGATGTAGCTCACTCCAAAATTGAATAAATGTCATTGATCATCACCTGGGTTTAAAGACCATGTATTCAGTACAGAGTACAGGGAGGTACTCTTTTCTTGAGTCCCAGTTTCCCACAGTCTAGCATTGTGGCCCTAAGCAATCACTTTACCTATGAGCGTCAATGTTCTCCCTATGATGTGGAGAACTCTAACAAACATACCTACCACTCGTGAGTTATTTGTCCTTAGAGGCATTTCTCACCCTCCTCTTCCTTACTAGCTATTATCCAAATGTCACATTCATCCTATGGTACTAAGTGCTAATAAGCACTCAACAACCAAATATCAAAGATATACCTACCAGGTAGACAAGATGTGCTGTCTATTTTGCTATGATAGTCAATCAATCTTGACTGTCAGTCTGATGGAATTTAGAGTGTTCTAAGTGACAACTCTGGTGTAGCTGGGAGGGAAATCCCAGAAAGTCAAACAGAGATAGGAAGCCCTGAATGTGGTCAGCTCCATTCCTGGACTATAGTATTGCCCTGAATAAAAAGGAGAGAATGAGCAGAGGACCAGCATTTCTCTTTGCTTCCTGGCTAAGGAAACAACATAGCACAAGATAAATCCCACAAAGACATGATCAGAGGCCCATCTCTCAGGTGATTCTAGATTTTGACAAGTTGACAGTTAACACTAACCATTCTGCCTCCCCTGCATACCATACTTATGCTAATAATCTTGTCTGTGGGCTTCTTTATTCTTCTGCGTTGTATAACATGCTCTGACTTTGAAGTCTGCTTCATTGAATCAATACACATGGCTCGCACTCATCACATTCCTTTACCTATCTGTAACCAGCAATATCCAGCAGTAGCAGCCCACTACACTGGTGGATGGACTATCCTTTTAAAGTTGGAAAGACATTAACTAGGACAGAACTTTGCAAAGTTGGAATCCTCCGCTATACTCTTTGATATATTTTTGAGCTTGTGACCAAAATCTGATGTTGTTTTTCCTAAAAGCAAATGCATGAATCCAGAAAATTGAGGGTGAAAGTAAATACCCTCATCGTGATGATGAGACCTAGTAATTCACTCACAGAATGAATCCCTACATCCTGTGTTGAAACTTTGGGTGTTGCTGAGTTAGATGTTTAGGTCCCAGCCATGGAACTCTCCCATTAGGGACACGAAATAGGTCTAATTACCGTGTCTAACCATAGCTGGCTTTTTCATGTCCCTCGTGTCAGAAAATACCAAGCACAGATATGCTTGCTGTTATGGCTAGAATGATTGACTCAAATTACCCAGGAGAAATTGCTTGACTGCTCAGGGCAGAGCAAGGAGAATGGTAAGTGGCGTCCAGCTGAGGTCATTAGGATGCTTCTTAATGCATCTAGGCTCCATGGTAAGTACCATATAGAGGTAGCAACAACCCAATAAAAATTAGGACAATTGAGGACACAGAAATTTCAGAAATAAAGACAACCACACCAGGTCGAAAATTGGTGCTTTTTAAAATACCAATGTGGAAATTTTTTCATATGTGGTATATTTTCCCATCATAAGACCCCAACAGGAGGCTGGCTTAGGATAAAAATAACTTACAGTGGTAGAAATGGATGGAAAGAGATGGAGGCAATGTTCTCAACAGCACGTGGAAACGAGACTGTAGAGCTGTACATATTTTAGCGTAAGCAATGCTTTTATTTGTCTATGCCATTCCACTCTTTGAGTGGAGAGTGCTGTTGAAGCTTAAACAACAGTGCTGCTGATGCTTAACCATGTAATCTAGTTCATACAACTCGTGAAGTTCCCAAAGAAGGACCACTTATCACCTACAGCTCCTTGACCTCGACCTCACTCATCCGTCTCCTGTATCCACAGTCGGTGGCAGCAATATCCTTAGTGACACCATAAAGCCTTGCTTTATGCCAGGCAGCAGCCAACAGATGTTCAAAAGAGTTCTGAGTGAAGAGTTACAGGATTCCTAAGTGAGATGCTTTGGTTCCCCTACACCTATGCTCTCTTCAGTAGAATCTTCTCTCTCTGACTACCTCTGTTTCAAAGGCTAGCCATAGAAGGTCAGTTTTTCCCATGTCCATTCAATGAGAAGTCCTAGGATAGGACTATATACCTGAAAGAAAGGGGGAGTCAGGATTTTTCTCTTCTCTCCATGTGGTCAGAGGTTCATTACCTCATGTTTCATAGAACAACTCTCTCTCTCAGGGGAAGGGGATTGGGGCATATGGTAGCCTCTACTTTTCCAACAGGATTCTAGCCTCTGAGACCCAGTAACAGCACTGTTCGCTTTATCCTTCCAGAAAAATATGGACAGTGATACCAACTGCTACCGAAGCTAGGCTGGTTTACCACACCTAGCATGTACCACTCTCCTAATCCCTTCCATAACCCCTGGCCAATAGTAATGCCTTTCTTTTTGAAACCCTGGGAACAGTATCTGTTGTCTAGGGTCTACATGACTGACACACTACTTGCTGAGTTCTTACAAAATGCCAAAGCTAACATATTCAATCACCTAGTAAAATACTAGGTCTCAGGCCAATGCTGAATAAATGGCAGTTTTATGGATAGATTGTTTAGTAGGAGAGACCAGCCTGTGTAGATCTGAAATCGGAGTCTGTCACTGGTGTCACTGAGCACAGCCTTTAGAAATTATGTGCTCAGTGTCCCAAATCTGTAAAATTTGGATAACAATAATAGTTACACGGGGCTGGCAAGATGATTCACCACACCAGCCTGGTGAACTTCCTGGAACCCACTGTGGCGGGAGAGAGCTGTTTCTCAAAAGATATCCTCTGACCACTGTGTGGGCTATTGCACACTGATGATGATGATAAAAAACATCTTACAAACCAGCATTGCCTGCTCATAGAGGCATTGTAATATTAACTTGGTTCGTATAAAATATACAGAATGGTCCCAGGCCCAAATAGGTCCAATAAGTGTGCTGACCCATACCATTCTTATTTTAAAATGTTGGTTGCAGAATTCCAACAGAAAAGGGAACAAGAACACTTGGTTTCTGCCAATTGGAATCACATCACTCCCAAAACCAGACACTTGATTCTTAAAAGAGCTCAAGAGGTTAAGATGTATGACCCTGGGGAAACAGCCAAAATCTGAACTCTCTTATTCCTTAAAGAAATACACAAATGCATGGTGAAGACTGTGTGTGTATGTGTGTGTTTGTATGTATGCATGTCTGTGTGGAGGCAGGCTTTGAGGTCTTATATATGCTTACGATACTACCCAGTGTCTCAGACTGAAAAGTTTCTGCACCCCAATAAGCCTCTCCACCATTGCAATAATCTGAATCAGACCAAATCAAACCGAATTAGAAAAAGCCAAGTTTAATGTATACCACGCTCCTGGATGGCTTTCCAGCCCCTCAGAGAGAAGATGAAAAAGGAAGACTGAAAAACCATGTGTTTGTTTTCTGGGGGAGGGGGGCAGTTTAAATACCCTGTGGGGGTGATCTTGAGCATCTCTGGGGAGGGGTCTTCCTTTGGCAGGCTTTCTGAGGTGCAGAAGGGTTTGGAGAGAGAAAGATGGGGAAGGGAGCTTGGGGTGGAGCTTTCATCTAAGCATTCCAGACTCTTTGGATATATGGATGCCAGAGGCTGGAGTGAGTCTTCCATCCAAACACAGACCACTTCCTGTTGCCTGCAAGATGTGTAAAACTCAGCTTCTTCTCCAGCCCCATGTCTGCCTGCATTCCACCATTTCCCACCAAGATGATAATGGGTTGAACCTGTAAGTGAGTCACCCCAATTAAATGCTTTCCTTTATAAGAGTCGCCATCTTCATGATGTCTTTACAAATTTTGTAATTTTGAAAACAAAACAAACAAAAAGAAACAAACAGAAAAAGACAAAAAATGAAAAGCAAAACAAACAGAAAATAAAACAAGACAATAAATGCCATAACAAAGCAAAATGAAACAAAGAGTCTGCAAAATTACCACTGAGTTCATTTTGTGTAGACTTTGTGAAGGCCTGGGCTTCAGGTAAGCTCTGGAGTGTAGCTGATATACCCAGTAACACTGCACTGGAGAAAACTGGTTTCCCTTTATGCTGGCAGCTCTTTGAGTGACAAGACACGGCAAGCAGTGAACAAAGTGAAGACAAGAAAAGAGAAATTGGAAAGGAGAGACGAGGAGACCCTATGAAGTCTTGTTATCTGCTCATTCTGCAGAAGCCAGAAGAGTGTGGACAATAGCCATAGCACCGAATTGTAAATGGAACTTTGGAGGAACATAAGGCCACAGCACTGAACTGCAGATAGAGACTTGGGGGAACATCTCACAACATATTTAAATGAGTGTTCACTAGAGCAGAGCATCACCAGCGTGCAAGCCAGGGGCTCTGCATTGATCCCCAGTGGTAGCATAGGGGTGGAGATGGGGAGGAGCATGAGACCTTTAGTGATAATGCTGTATGGTGTATGTAAGTTCCCAGCTGAGACACCTGAAGAAAAGCAGTTCCTGCCACAGAGGACAGAGCACAGCCCACGTCCCTCTTGTGCCCATTGGGATTGATCATAATTAACTTAGCATCTTTCTTTGGAGTCCGTTAAAATACTTGAGGATCTACAGGCCCCTCCAATTAATTTTACTTATTAGTTTATTTATTTGAGGTAAGGGCTCATATGGCTGACCTTGAACTCCTGAGCTTCTACCTCTGAGATTACAAAAGCAAGTATGCCAATCTTGGCTTCCTTCCCTTTAACAACCAAGGACACTAAAGTGACCTCAAGGTTTTCCTTCAGTTCTTTCTGACTCTGAAGATCTTGCCCTGGTGTTTTATGATTGGTGTTTCAGGCTGAGCCCCGCATTCATCAGCAGCAATTTCTGACATTTGCTGCTGTCTCATTATTGATGATAAGAAAGGGCTGATACACCAGTTGTGGTAGCGCATGCTGGTAGGATTTACTGAAGGAGGCAGAGGCGGGAGGATCATGAGTTTGAGGCCAGTTTGGGCTACACATTTTAAGAAAAAAAGAGGGTTGATACTCCCAACTGTCTCTTCTTGGGGCCTTAGTAACTAAGACCCAGAGAATGCAACATGACTTGCTGAAATTTTTTCTTAGACGTTTACAGCAAAGTCCCCAGACCTCCAAAGTATACGGTAAGTCTGGGGAGCACCCAATTTTCTTCCCACTCCAAGACTGGGTCTCCTGCTCTCATTCTATCCATTGTGTGTATGATATGACCAAGCGCCTCTGCCCCAAACCAGGTCGCCCTCCACTGTTCCTCTCCACTGCTCTTTGGTCCTCTGCTTCTACCTCCCATGGCTTAAAGCGCTTAAAGCCTCTCCCAGTGCCCTTGTCTAGTGCCATCATTCTCGAACTTTAGCATGCCTGGTACCAGCCAAGAGTCCTGGAGGTTCTTATTCAGCAGACGATATGACTGCCATACAATTTGGTTCCTCTTAAATGTGTATAAAAATGAAAGATGGAGCCTTTCCTTCAATTTATGATGTACACGAGAGGGGGTTTCCAGTGTGGCTTGACACACCACCTTGTGTGCAGAGAACTATAGGGTAAACAGGAAGCTCTGTGTTCTCCTGGTCTAGTTTGAGCTGTCCTCAAACTAGTATATTAATCCACTCATGTCTTTAATAAATTGGTAGCTCAGTACGCTGATGTGTTATTGGAGGGTGGGTCTGCTGTGGAGACCAGGATGGCTAAATTACTGGCACACTCCCTACCTCACTGTGTTATTCTCTATGCCAGGTTAGAGCTCTGTCAGTAAAACACCACCATCAAATATGGTTGCTCAGTGTGGAACCAGAGTCATGAAACAAAATCAGCATCAAGTCTGGGGTGTGACATCCTCCCCAATTTGTCTAGGAGTCCCAAGAGAGAGACTGTTGGTGCTATAACAACCTTGTCATCTGACTTTCCACTGTGTATGACTGCTGCCAACACAACCTCTCTTCTGCCATGTAAGCAAACTTGCCATGGTTACTTGTGTCTAGGACAGACAGATACAGAACACTTCATAACCTTTTTATGCAAAGGAGACCAAGTATGGAAATTTAAGATCTAAGATCTATCAGAAACAAGAGCTAAGGAATGTCTCCCATGGTGGATGCTTATGAATGCAGAAGCATTTTTTCTTGGCTCAGAGAAAGAACCAGAACCCCAAGGGAAAGGGGGGTGTGCATGATCAGGTTGGGGGTAGCTGATCTTCATCAGAACTTTAAAGTTTCAGCCCTGCATCAGTTTGATTTTCTAGCCCTGACTGGCTACTCCCAGCATCTAATCAGAAGCTTAAAACCTCTGTTGATGAAACTACTGCCTGGACTGTTTCACAAGACCATGATACCAAACATAGAAAAAGCAATTGGTAACACCCAGCATCCTTTTATAATAATAGAAAAGAAAAACAACGAGGCTAGGTATGGGTCCAGTGGCAGACCCAATAAGGCTGTAAGTTCTTTCCTTCACGCTACAACCAATCATCAACCAATCAATCATTTCAAAACAGAAAGCTAAGAACAGGATTTCTCAGCCTGATGAAGTCCATGCTGAAAAACCCATAACGAGCATCGCTTTTGACAGCAAAAACTAGCTTCCCCCTTCAGATCAGGAATAAACCATGAAGATCTGCCCTTGCAGGCTCTAGTCAACATTTTAATGGAGATTTCAAGCTAGGGGCGATGGGTAAGGAAAACAATGTGGGATGGAAGAGTTACAACTATTTCTGTCTGCAAATGACATTTAGAAACGGAAAATATGAAGGAATCATAAACAGTCAGAAGGATGACTAAGGCGGTGATGCTGCAGAAATGAGACCGGCACATTTCAACGATTTTTCTATGCACTGGCAAGGAATGGTCCACAAAGAAAGACATAACCCATTCACATGCACGTCAAGAGGAGTAAAACAATGTTGTCTAACGCAAGAAGGGCAGTGTTCATACACAAAGAAACTAAAGCGTGTATTGACACAAGTTAAGACCTAAATAATCATTGGCAGAATTCTGTGTCCACAGCCCAGCAGATTTAGTATTGTTAAGTGACAGTAATACCCAATGGGATAAGTAGATTCTGTGTAATCATTTAAAAAATATTACCCGTGTCCATAAAAATGATTCAAAATGCATTTAAATGTGCCAACAAACTTTGAAAACTTATATGCTAAAATTCTGTCACTAAGAGTATGGAAACTCGTGGGATTGGGAAAGTGTTTGAATTTGTATTACCAGAAAGGGGGCTCTTCTCAAATACATGTTTTGCAAATAGCTATTTGGGGTTGGCTAGTTGTCTAAGCAGATAAAGGGTGATTGCTTCACTGCACTGGCAACTAAGTTTGGCCTCTGGAACCTACATAGTAGTAAAAGAAAGAAACAACCCCCCAAAGTAGTCTTCTGACAGTCACATGCCTGGGACACTACTATGTGTAGGTGTGCGCGCACACACACACACACACACACACACACACACACACACCGATAATAGAGACAAAATAATCTTAAAATAGTTGTTACTGTAGCAAAAAGAATAAAACCAATGGGCAATAGACATTTTTCCAAAGGATCCAATAACCACACGAATTAATATTGACAAAACCACAGTGAGAAGTCACTACATACCGTTAACACAACTTAGAATCAAGACAACAGACACAGAAAGTATTGGCAAGGGCATGGAGCAATCTCAACCCCACACATTGATGATGGGACTGGAAAATAGGATATTCACGCTAGAGAACTCAGAAAGCTGAACAGCACTGCCACACGCCCCAGCAACTCCTCTGTGTACCTGAGAGGAATGCAGGCATGTGGTCCATGCAAACATTTTACACATGAGCATTCACACAAATTTTACTTATAATCTCCCAAGTGTGAACAATCTGCCTGTCCATCAGAGGTGGGACGCAGCATTTGGTGGAATGACTTCACACTAGGAGCAAAGCGTGATCCACACTCCAATAGCGACAGACCTTGAAAATGGTCTGCAGAGGGGGAAAGCCAGGCACAAAACATTACATGATTCTGTCTGTACAAGATGTCTGGAACAGGTGAATCAATGAGACAAAAGGTAAGTCAGCAGGAGCTGGAGACAGAGAGTGTGAGCCCAACGGGGATAATGGCAATGCCCCCGGATTAAACTGCGGTGATTGTCAAGCTCCTCCCTGAATATAAAACACAAAGGCATTGGCAAGCACATCTTAAGCAGAGGAGATCTGTGACTTGTAGTTTGTATTCTTCACGGTGATCTTTAAAATCACGTTAGGATAAACTCGACTTTTTTAAATCTCCAATTGACAATAGTTGTTAATAAGCAAGTTCCTCAACTCTGCAGCTTTGCAGCTCTGCAGTCCCAGGAGGTATTTTCCCTGCCCGCTGATCAGCTATCCCCATCCCTCCTACCCCCACCCCCATCTTATATTCTCAGCTGCTATGAGATCATTTCTATCCACCACTTGTTAAAGTGGGATCCTGGGTCGCTTGCCATGCTATACCCTATTTATTGTATGTATTATAACAATCTCTAGGTTCATTCATACTGTCACAAATGTTAGGTTTTTTTTTTGCATTTTAGGGCTGAGTAATAATAATATAATATAATATACCATCTTCTTTTATTCATTCACTAGGAGCAGCGCTTATGGCTTCAATGTGGGGTGTCCTCCACAGGCCCCGCTTGAACAGTTAGTCCCCAACTGCTACTGGAGTCAGAGAGGCTGTGGAACCCATAAGACTTGAAGCCTGCAAGGGGCAAGGTGGGGTGGGATGCACAGCTCAGGATAGACTTGATGGTTACGATCTGATCTTACTTCTTGTCTTGATTCTGCTTCCTAATCTACCCAGATATGAGGAAGCAGCCTCATCCTTCTGCCACCATGCCTTTCCCTAACAAGATGAACTTTTCCCATTAAACCATGAGCTGAAACAAACCCTTCCTTCTTTCAGCTGCTTCCAGTCACGTATTTGGTCACGGCGACGAGAAAGGTGATAAATGCAGACAGACACATCAATTGGGTCCATGTCACGGACACTGCCAGCGGTGCTACAGTACACATAGGAGCAGAGGTGTCCTGCCAACATCTGATTTCATTTCCTTCTGGGCACACACTTGACTAGGACCAGACAGATGAGACAGTGCGGAGGAAGATGGCATTGATGATATCACCTCGGACTCAGCACGGGGCAGTCACAAAATGACCAACAAAATGCAATGCCTTGCAAGAAGCACAAAGGCTTTAAACTGGACCCCTTCATCACTTCTCTACTGAAGGTGCCAGAGGAAGGAAGGAAATGGGTGTTGACAAAAAGAGATCACAACCGAGAACGTTCCCAAAGGAAAAGAGCCAGCTGTAAAGGCACAGGCTCTCACAGTAGAAGAGAGTCGTTTGAGTTTCTAAGCAAAGCATTAAGAAACTTTCCAGCCTAAATAGAAATGAAGTCCTAGAAGCCTTCCACAGAGAACAGACAAGCCACCGAGAGATACGTTTGAAAACAGACTACCCATCAGAAAGTAAACAATTGCAGATGGAAATCAATTAATACTTCCAAGTGTCAAAGGGAGATTCCTGTCAGCCCTAAAGCATACCGTAACCCCACCACAGTGTGTGTGCAAGGGAACGTTCTGGTTGGATCCACAGGTCTGAAGCTAGAGGTCCTGGATCTTCAGACCAGGGTTTGCTTTGCTTTTTCTGGCTGAAGACAACCATCTCTTCTACAGAGCAGCGACAGCTGCGTGGATTGGTGTACATAAAGGTGTTTGGTAACAGAAACATTATGTACAGCTTAGCTAGCTGCTATTTTAAGAACTGTAACTGGACAACAGATACAGAAAATAACTGTGTAGTCAACACTGGAAGAAAGCTGTGTTATCAATAAGTGTTAGTCAAAACACTAAAAGAGAAAAACTTTAGAAGAATAAGAAAAGATGAAACCAAACAAAGAATTAAAACACATAATTCTCCTAAAGTATATCAGGCGAACGACCCTATTTATATCTTTGAACGCGATGTGTGGCCTTAAATTTTATTAAGTTGATTTAAAATATTTTTTAAAAAAATTGCAATCCATAATTGCAGTGGGTATCTTAATGTAAAATGCTGAACCGAAGAAATACACCTTAATAAGTAAACTCACTCTGCCTCACAGTCTCGAAAGTTGTTGAGTCTTCTGGATGAGGGGGTGAATAAGACGGCAACATCTGAAAAGGAAAAACTAAAGAGAATAAAACATGCATTCCTGGAAACCACAGAAGACAAGGAAGCATGCGTGGAAGCCAATTGTTCAACAGCCTAGAGAAAGCAGAGCAAACCAACAGGGCAGACAACAGGGAAGTGTGAGCCCACTAATATCCTATTCCAAGGTACCTTGCCTTGTTTCCCTCACTTGTGAAATACTGCAGCATTGTTTGCTACTTAAAGATTGGAGATAGCATTAAATTCATTAGCATTGTGAGCTGTGCCCCATTAGCTGTGTGTGTGTGTGTGTGTGTGTGTGTGTGTGTGTGTGTGTGTGTGTGTGTGTGCGCGCGTGAAGGCCTCACACAGGCCTATAAACTCCAGCGGGAGATAGATAATGAATTATTCACTACTATTTCCCATTTCCATGTAATAAGAGACTGACATCAGGAGAATGATGAATATTTATTGAGCAGTACAGTGGAATATGAAGTAAAATGAGTCAGAAGCTAGCCCTTGGAGACATTTTCAAAGTCACGAAGGAACAGGGTTCTAATCCTGGGATCTGAAACACCTTGATTGGACTCCAGAGGTCTGAGGTCGCCCACGATGCTTTCCATGACACAAAATGAAGACGGAAGCAACTACTTCAGAAGGTCCTCTCGGGTCTTAGAAAGGTGATCATGCGGCAGATGTTAAATCACCTTGTCTTGATCAACAGGCTAAAACTGTGATCTGCCTCCCCACAGAGACGACTGACTCTGCCCACAGGGGTTACTCCAGCAAAGCTGGAAGGGGAAGGGGTCCTGCTTCCTTCCTGTCCCTTCCCTTTGTCTTCCAACCTAGCCCCGTTTTCTGAGTTCAGCCTGGTAGGGATTTGTCACTTCCCCTGAGGGAAGTTCCTACAAAGAAGTTCCAACCTAACCTTCGCAAGGCTGATTGACTGACTAGAACATCGGACCCTAACCCTAACCCATCAGTGGATGTGGAGAAGTTGGAACGTTGCAGATCCAGAGCTTAACTACAATGTATCATGTGCTATCTTTAACTGTCTAACTGGCCATCTTTTGCCTATTTCTGTGGCGGACCCACTTCCTGTGATTAAGAGAAAAAAAAAAAAACTTTTGGAAATGTGTTAACATAACAAAACCATAGTTCCTACTAACCCGAAAGGTTAAGAATCATCAGACAGCATGTGGGACCTAGAGCTGAGATTTCTCAGCTCTACTGGAAATACCTCTTGGGTGTTTCCACCACAAAAACAGTTGAATCCAGTTTACAATATTCCCAGCATTTACACAGCTAACTTTTCCATGTCCATTAACTTCAGAGATATGAGTACAACTGGGTAGCCCCATCCCCGGAAGCGCCCATGAACCCTCTGAAAGATTTCAGTGTGCACCACTGTAACCTGTTCTTTTTCAGATTGGTGCCCTGCAATGCCTTGTGGTCCTGAGCATGTTCCTTTTAACCTACCAACTGCAAAATTAACAACTTGAGACTCAAATTCTTTGTTGTGCAAAGAGCTGCTACAGTAGCTCTCTGGACAGGCTGGAGAATGATAAAGGGGGGCTAACAAGGAAATTCTTGTCTTTATTTACCTAAGCACATTTGCTTGTATGAACCTGAGAACAGGCTAGGGAAAGTCCCCAGTATACAGACAGGAAAACTAAGCTTGACAGAACTTGAACTTCACGAGTTTTAAGGCTCCAGTAAGTGGCTGAGCCAGAACCAAATCCAAACTGTTTCACAACGACACCTTGTACCTTATTACATATTCTTATCCCCAAATTTATTGGCCACTATTTAAAAGTATATTTTTATTTTGCATGTATGAATGACTTTTTGCCTACATGTGTGTATGTGCACCCCGTGCATGCTGATGCTCTCAGAGACCAGAAGAGGGTGCCAAGTTACCTGGAACTAGAGCTATGGATGCTTATACATGGGCGTGTACGCACTAGGAACTGAACTGTATCCTCAGCAAGAACAGTGTTCTTAACTGGAGAGTCATCTTCCCAGCCCCTACTAATTTATTTTAAGATAGAAATTCATCCTAGATTTTAGGATACATTTCAATAGTCTGTTTCAGAATACTGATTTAGATCAATCCCTTCATTCTCCCAATATGCTGTCCCTTAAAGTGATACTGAATTAGGCATAGTTGCCTCTCCCTAACATCTCGGTATCTAAGGGGTAGAGATAGAAGATAGTGAATTCCAACCTTTCTCATCAGAAAGGTTGTGGGTAAAAATTAGAAACCTGATCAACTCCTGAGTGCTTGAGTCCAGATATAAAATGACCTACAGTTCCTTCAGAACATCTGTAGGGGTGGTTTGGGGTTGATAGGTTGGGGTTTCCTTTATTTTTCTACTTTGCTGTCATTGCTGTGGGCTTCCCCATCATGCCAGAAGGAGGACTGCTTAAATTCTCAGAAACTTCTTATGAGATCCATGGACATTTTATGAGACCTCTTAGATCACTGGTGACAACGAAGAATATCTTCAGGAGGTTCAGATTGGGAAGAGGCCATAGGTTTCCCCATGAGAAATGAGTGCATACCCTCAAGCTGAGGTGGGGGTCATCTGTCCCTGTGACCTCTTGAGAATCAGGTCTCCCTAGGAAGGAAGAAGTCAGACTTGCAAATGAGACATCGGGCGCAAATTAATCCAATACCAGAGACATCAAGGGCTCTTCTTGGTGGCCCCTGCTGTGTGGGTACCTGTATGGGGTCAGTTGCTAGGGCTGCTGACACGCAGCAATGGCTAACAAATAGAAAGTCACTCTCTTACAGTTCCCAGGTCGGAGTCAGGAATCAAGTTGCTGGCAGGGCCCGGCTTTCTCTGAAGGCTCTCTTCACCTCTTACAGCTTCCAGTGCCTGCAAGTCACCCTGGGCTGTGGCTGCCAAGTCTCATCTCCACCTTATTGGCCACACTTATTGGCTGGACCTCTTCCCTATGTTAATCTCACTCTGCCTCACTCTGATGAGACACTTGCCATTGGTCGGGGGTTATCAATTACCCCAGATGGTTATATCGCAAGATCCTTGACTCAGCTTTCTCTACAAAGGTCGAAGGAACACTCCCAGCTCTGGAGAGTGGACCTGAGTGGACCTTCATCTCAGAGCAGGCGAGGCAGCCATCTGTATCATGGGACTCTTGTCAGCAGACTTATTAACGTGTTTTATTTATATGTGTATTTCAAGACAAGGCCTCCCCCCAGAGCTCTAGCAGGACTGGAACCCCGGACTCACATTCCTCGTGATCCTTCTACCTCATCAAGGGCTGGCTCAGGCAGTGTAGCTGGAAGCTCTGTCAATGGCAGAGTCCCCTGCACATGTGTGGCAAATATTGGTGGGACCTAAATCAATTCACACATCTGCACAGCCCCAGGTGGAGTTTGACTCCCTCCCTATTCTGTAATTTAGGAGGAGGTGGCAAAAGACAAACCCTCTCTTAACCTACACAGGAACAATGCGAGCCAACAGAACAAAGGGTCTAACTGTGACAATGGAGATTCACTGGCAGGGTAGAGCAGGGTGACCCAGATAGCAAGGTGAGGGGACAATGTGACCAGCACAGGGAGAGAGTGGGAGCGGGGAGGTAGAACACACAAGGCTGTGAGTGTTTTTCTCTTTTCTCTCTCCTTCTCTCCCTCTCTACCTCCCTTCCTCCATCCACCTCCTTGCCCTAGTCTGGCCAGGGTTATAAATAACCTGTATCCTCCTGTCAGGCAGCAACCCCAGGAGTGCAGAACTTCCTCCCCGTGATCAAAACCACAATTTCATAAAAGGGTGCGCTCTACGGGCCTTACCTCCGAGCTTGTTTTTCTTTCTTCTAAGCAAACACATCAATCTTCCCAATTCTTCATTTTTCAAATAATGAGCCAGAGACATTTTCTCATTACTTCACTTTCAATTTTTCAAAAGAAGCTGATGTTGAAGTTTCACATCCAGAGGGCATGCTCAGAGACGTTCTGAGCAAGGATGAGAGGACCATAGGAATCCTGCTTTACCAGGGGGAGTCTAGGCTGGGAGACTTTCTGTCACCTGCCCAAGGTCAAGACCACAGTCCATGTTGGAAGGGAAGAGTGTACTGCAAGAAGCAATTATAGGACTCAAATCCCTGATGGGAAGAACTTTCTAGAAACCGAGGCAGTCAGTAAGGCTGAGAAAGATGGCAAGTTTATTCCTTTTCTGGGTTACCACCCCATGTCAAAAACCCCTCTGCTTTGTCCTTTAAATTGTTTCTAATATTCTTTATTCAATCTCATTTGCCAGGGAAAGGTTAGACCTTTACTCTGTAAAAGGGTCATTATTCATGTTCTGGAGCCTCTGAGCAAGGGCTGTGAATGCAAAGTATGAAATAATAAGATCTATAACTTTGTCATCGATTGTCCTAAATGTACGATTCGTCACCATCCACTGATGCCGTTGCCACCCTCAAACTCGTCCCCATTACACTCACCTTTTTAAAGGTGCGTTTTCCCTCTCCCCTGCAGCAAGAAAGCCTAAACTGCACGTAGCATGATGGATGGAAGAGGTCACTGAACAAAAGAGCAACCTTGGAATGAGGAAGTGAAATCACAAAGTCACAACTCTGTCTGCATCTCTATTCTTTCGTGGGTTCTAGCAGGTATCCTAGAGCCCGAGAGAAGGACCCGCTATTGGAGCCATCCAGAGGACAGTGTTGCTAGTGTTCAAACTCTGCCCACACAGCAGGGCACACCAGAGAACTTATAGGTCTTTTCTAGGCTGTCCGATCAGCTGGCAGTGCGCGTGGGTTGGAGAGTTCTCTCGCGTGTCTAGTACTCTTCATAAAAATCACATTGCAAAACTTGCCACTAAAAGTATACCCTCACCTAAAATGGCGGTACCACCCAGGGGCTTTTGGAAAACCTCAAGTGGAATAATTATGGCCTTTGTGATAGGTGATTGTACCCACAAGGTTTAATCAGAGAAATTATAAGTACATTGTGCAAGCATGCGTGCGCGCACGCATGTGTGTGTGTGCGTGTGCGTGTGTGTGTGCGTGTCATGGAACCAATGGAGATCTCAGGGTATCACAGGGGACTGGCTAACAACCCTGGGATGTGGTTAAGCAAGTTGAAAGCCTGCAAGGCGCTAAGCTAGGATAACACGGTCGGGGAAACCTGATGGGGGTATGATACCCATACCACTCTCAGTTACATCTGTCTGGGGCTTTCCTAACTCATCTGTCACTGCTTAGCCTGGACCAGCCATCAAGATGCTCTCACGGGAGCTGCGATGTAATCCCGTGGTAGGCCATGTGCTTGACACATGTGATATCTGGGCTGAGCTCCTGGATTTGTTACTTTCCTCCTGTTGCTATGATAAAACACGAGGGACAAAAGCAAGTTAGAGAAGAAAGAGCTTGTTTTGGCATATGGTTCCAGAGGAATCGATACTCTCGCAGCATGGAGGGCATGGCAGCAAGAAGGCATGGTGGTAGAAGCAAGAAGCTGGCTGATCACGTTTTCACCCACACATAGGAAACAGAGGGAGAGACAGACAGACGGGAGGGGTGCAGAGAGAGACCGAGAGACAGGCAGACAGACAGACTGAACAAGAAAGGTTAAAGGAGTAAGGTTATAAACCCTCAAAGCATGCCCACCCCAGTGACAAACTTCTGGTAGCAAGGCTTCACCCTCTAAAAATTCCAGAGCAGGGAGGACTAAGTGTTCAAACACATGAACCTGTGGGAGGAATTTCTCATTCAAACCACAACAGATCCCCAGTGTTGTAGAAAGAAAAATTAGAGAGGTTCCTATGATAGCCAAGGCTAGTAGTCACTCCCTAAGAGGCAAACAGAGCCCGCACTAATGAGAAAGCTCTGAAGTCCATCATCGGGTTTCCAACTTTTGTTTGCATCTGAAGAGCGCTTACAAGGGCAGCAGCAAGTGGTTAGATTGCTGACTTTGGTCTGTCGATGCTAAGGAGAAGTGTGTGTGTGTTCAAAGGACACAGAGGTCTCTCATTTTCCCTCTCTGTGGTACCCTCTTGCATCTCAGCCTGCTGTTAAGAGTTGGGACCGTGGTGGCTAGTTCCTTTATGTGGGAGGAGGCTGGAAAGGAGCAGGGGGATCTTTCCTGGCACCGAACAATGTTTTTCTCTCGATCTGTGTGCTGTGGACGTGGGTGGATTCAAATTGTGAGAACTCGTGGGCTTGTATACTGACGAAATATGAGCATTTCCACATGAGGGTGTGACTGCCAGGGTCCTTTAGGAAGCAGATGCTAAAGAAATTCATCAGGATTAAGGTTAATTGGGGAAAATATCTCTGGAAAACATGAGGAAGCAGGGAGCATTCATAGGCATGTGGGGAGGGAATTGGGTCGAAAGAAACTTGAGTATCTCCACAATGCTTCTTTAGGCCAATGGGGTGGCCTCAAGCAAAGGCCACATCTAGAGGACTCTGGCTCTGATGTCCACATCATGCTTAGTTGCCAATTAGAGCAGTTGGAGAACAGGAAACTGGCCTGACAAGGACCACCAACCCCAAAGATGAAGAGGCTAAGGACTGGCAGCACCCTTCAGAGTCAGTCCTCCATGGAGGGAAGACCCAGACAGCACGCTCCCCACTCAGTTCATCATAGGCCTATTGCAAAACCTGACTCAAGTGATAGCAACATCCAGAGGACCAGCCTGGAGTCCTGAAGGCAGAGATGATAGCCAACTCCCTCTTACTTCAGGTCCCCAGCCTTCAGGTCCAGGTCCTTTGCTGATGCCTGCATGTGATGTGGAAAAAGAGGCTGACCGCTCCTAACAGCCCTGTTGTGTTGTGTTCTGGAAAGACAGGATGCTGGTGAGGGTCTGACATCCTCTTGCGTTATCTCACAGATAATCAGTCTCAGAAACTGGTGCTAATTAGCATTCCAGCCCTTTTTACTAAGGATGAATTACTCGTGGGTTAACCATTTATTCATCTTTGCACTACCAGATTGCAGAAACAACTTTCTAGGAGCTGAGGGAATAGCGGTCCAGCCACTGAAAACATATTGACCCACTGAGACTATGGGAAGCTGTGCTCTCCTTCCCAGCCGAAAGAAGAAAACACTGTGTCCTGGACAGATTAGGTAGGTTCAAGACAAGACAAAGATTACTACCCATGCTTGGGTGTGGAAGGCCCAGCTTGAATGAAAGAGGCTCTATCCTCTGCTCCACACCTGGTCCCAGGACATGGAGCAGAGCGTGGACACGTTGACTTGATCCACCTGTGGTCGGGCGGGTTGCAACTTAAACCACGTAGCAGAGCTGCCAGCCCCCAAGGTCAGAGGTCCAGCCCTTTGCAATCTTCAGTCCCTGCGTGTGGAGCTGGGGTAATGAGCCTGGTGAATTCTGGGCAGTTGCACGAAGGGACAGCTGAGGGCCATCAGCAGTCAACGTGGTAGAAGTCCGAGTGATTACCCTGGCCAGGTGGGGCCATCTAGGACTGTGGTTTCTACTGGCATCAGCTAGTAGTGGGGCTAAAACAAATACACAAGCTGCCTGGTTTGATTTGAATTTCAGACAAACAAATAGTTTTAATAGTTACTTGATAGTCCATGTGAGAATCTAAAAAAGAATACTCACTATTATCTGAAATTCAAGCTTTACTAGGGATGCTGTAATTTATATCATACCAAGAGGGCAATCTGAAATTCAGATTGCTAAGCCACTGGGCCTGAAGCAGGGTCCAGGAATGTGCCCTTCTAACAGGCCCCTGGGTTTAGCTGACTCAGAGACACACACATATCGAAATCCACTTCTGTCTCTTTATAAAAATGTCACATTGTGTTGTTCAAACCTTCTAGAGCTTTCTAAGTTCATTATAGTAAAAGCCACCATCTTAAGAGGGGTGTTCCCCCTTGCA
The DNA here is from genome assembly GCF_000317375.1 of Microtus ochrogaster. NCBI lineage: Eukaryota > Metazoa > Chordata > Mammalia > Rodentia > Cricetidae > Microtus > Microtus ochrogaster. The sequence goes on along the minus strand of NC_022017.1, from coordinate 31,492,805 downwards.
TATGTGTACATGTGTGTATGTTGTGCGTGTGTGTGTTGGGAGGATGCCTGTGTGGATGGTGTGCTTGAGTGTGAAGGCCAGACATCCACATCTCTCGGCTTCCCTCAGTCACTTCTCTCCTTTAGGTTTTTGAGAGAGGATCACTCACTGAACTTAGAGCTCACCAGTCGAAGAGCAGCCCCAAGCAGCGAGTACCTGAGACCCTCCTTTCTTTTGCCTCCCCTTCAGCAGCTCCTGGATTTTTATGTGGGTGCTTGGGATCTGGACTAACATCCTTATGTATATGCAACAAACACTCTACTGACTGAGCCATCTCCCCAGCTCACTGGCAAATGGCTTTTGAAAGCCCACATGGTGTGGCCTTGAAGTTTCTCCCTTGACTTATCCCCCTAATCTTCTTCCTCCCCACTATTAAGAAGTATTAGACTTATAGATATTTCTAGAAAAAGCCAAGAATAATCCAACCAAAGATCTGGAAAAAAAAAAAGTTCCCCTGACCAGCAAGTTCTCCCCTGAATAGACACAAGGGTCAGACTTTTCTCTCCATCAACCTTCGCCGAATGTCACTTTTGCCTTCAGTTTTAAGTTGCATCCCACACACATCCTTGAACGCTATCCATCTGCTTCGTTTCTCTCTGCAGCCCTGTCTCCCTCTGACAAGCAAGAACACATATCATTTGTTTATTATCTGCTTCCCCCACTAAGAGGCAAGTTCTGCCAACACAGAGATTGGTGTTTATTACATCCCCTGCTCTTTGTGGTGGCAACATCATTTCTCTGTACAGAAGAGGTGCTCTGCAAACCAGGGAGACAAGTGTTTTTAAAGACAAGGGGATGCCCTGATCTAAGCTCGTTGGCCTGGCATACATCCTTTGGTCACCAGCTCAAGCCACTCTGTGTTCAGAGCATAAAGAACCAATTTCATAAAAAAAAAATCTCTTTAGTTCAAATGAGTATACCCAAGTCAATCAAGTACAGGGAAGAAAAAACTTGGGATCATTAAAAATATTATCTCAAAATCACCTAAGGGCATTTGAACTACTCAGCAATGGTTCACTTTTTATTCTGTTAATATTTATGCCTTTAAAATCAATACCAGGCCTATACAGAAGCAAGCAGAAACATGGGGCGGGGGGGAGGGGAGTCTCCCGAAACCCTATTTCAAGATAGAGATCAAAACAATGACTTCGAGCCTGTTTTCTTTTTCCTTCACTCCAGCTTTGCTGGAGAGCAACTGACAGGTAAAAGCTGCATCCATTCAGTGTATGCCATGCTGTGTTTGAATGTATGCACACAGTCCGGAAGAGCACCCCCATGCCGTTACAGCCTGCTCTGATAAACACACACACACACACACACACACACACACACACACACACACACACACACTCACAACGAATCAAACCCCAACCAGCCCCACGCCCTGTTTTCCTAACTTCAAGGGAAGTTAGTGGCTACGGTCTGTTCAGGGATTCAAAATGAAGGTGAAAGTTTCACTCCGAGACAGACAACAATGAAAGCAAGGCAGAGCCAGCCATACCTGGCACCACGATGATGAAGACTGGGAGCTAGGAAGGAAGAGCCCAGGCTGGCAAGTGGCTCTGAACTCAGTTTATACCCAGTTATACCCAGGAAGGGATAGGGAGGGGTGCTCACTGTCACACAAAGGGGCAGCATCAACACATTCTTTCAAGCCTGGCTCACTGAACCAAAAAAGAACTGGCTTTAATGTTTCTTAGAAACACGTGAAGGTATCCACATGTTTTTGTAGTTGGTTCCTTCTAGTTTAGAAACTTTTTAAGTCACTTTGAATGCAAACTTACTATATTGCTTACCCGTGCCTATTACAGGACAAAATGCAAGGCGCACTTAGTTTGCTTAAAGTTAATGGATTACATTCAGCAATGTATGTATCGACCAAGGGGGCAGCGTCACAGTTTGATGAAGTTCAAGCTACTTTGATTTCAGCCTCAGCACTGGCAGCAGAAATAAACTATTTTAATTCCTGGAGTGTACTGTGCTCCTCAGTCAGATAAAGTCAGCCCCCAAATGTGGTAGCAGTAATATTCCAAATCCTTTACTCTGGCCAATTATATTTTCTTTATGGGGTCAATTTTCATTTTTTCTTCTCACACACAAAATCATACACTGAAAATCTGACATTTAACCCCTCAAGAGGGGATAACCAGACTTCTAAAACCTAATGGCCAGCAACACAAGTGGGGAGTTCCTTTCGAACAAAGACTCAGGATATATATTTTAAAAGTCTCACAAAAGCCCGGCGATGGTGGCGCGTGCCTTTAATCCCAGCACTCGGGAGGCAGAGGCAGGCGGATCTCTGTGAGTTCGAGACCCAGCCTGGTCTACAGAGCTAGTTCCAGGACAGGCTCCAAAGCCACAGAGAAACCCTGTCTCGAAAAACAAAAAACAAAAAACAACAACAACAAAAAAAGTCTCACAAAACTGTTAGCCTTGTTTGCAAACCTTAGAGTTTAGAGTAACTTAAATATATGTGTTGCTAAACTGTGGTCACTCATACTCAGCTTCATTAAAGTCACTTCCTAATCCTTGTGAGGCGAGAGCTGTTTTTGCATTGACACAAGTGGACTGCTAGCCTCTCTGGGAACTGTTTACAAGCTTCAAGTTGTAAGTTAAGCAATGTGCCCAGCCACTGCCTCTGATCCACTGCCTCTGAGTCAGCTCATCTGTATGCTGGAGAGTTAGGACAGGTGAGCTGCTGGGGCCCAGGTGGTGTAGTTCCAGTTAGTGGGAGGGGCGGTCCAGGGAGGATATAAAAAGGAAAGCTGAGCCCATGCTCTTTTTACTTCTTCAGTCAGCTTGGCTGGTGTTAGCTGCCCTGGGGCATCTATTTTATACACCAGGGGCTCTGTTGGGCTGTGAGGTGGAAATGGGTGGAAATGGGTGGAAAAGGGTGGAAGGGGGGGGGGCAGTGGCTTTGTCCTATCTTTCCTTTAAGCTTTTGAGGTTACCTCTCTCTCTTTGAAGATGCTCATAACCTTTTCTTTCTCTCTCAACCACTAATGCCTGAGGAGGAAAAAAAAAAGCTTTTCTGGGCATGCCTCTGCCTCAGGCAAACAGGTCTGCTCTAGTAGGACCTCTTTGTCCCAAGGATTCTAGACTGCTTCAGGTTTATCTGAAGGGTGACGATCTGTGGGTCAGAAAGCAGATGTGATGGCTGGCTTTTTAAAGGTTAAGAAGGAGTAGGTCGGGCATTTAAACCTGGGCTCAATGCAAAGGTGGGGGTGGAGTGGGGACAGGATGGTAAAACCAGGATAAAAGCCCCTTCCCTGTTAGGAAGCAGAGGTGGGCCGCTCCCACATTAAGGGATCAGAAACTGGGAAACAGGGGGAAACGGGGCTTTGAATCCTGTGGCAAACCCTATTCTATTACCTCAACAATTCAGTATCTTGAGACCGATTCCTCAGATCAAGAGGGAGGTGTCCCAGAACTGGAAACTAACCCCAGAAGCCCGGTGACGTATAACCCTTGATGTTGTCATAATCCCAAACAGTGAGGCTGGCTGTAAGGCCAGGACTCCTGCAGCTGGGACCTTCCTAAGTGCTTCCCCTTGGGGTTTCTCAGATGGGAGCTTTACGTAAGCTTGGCAAGACCCCACAGCCTGATCCTCTCCAGAGGCCAGCAGTCAGTCACCTGATCTGAAAGATCTCAGATCAAGGCAGTTCCCACAGAATGGAGTTTAAACTTTGCAGCTGAAGTTCCAGGCACTTGTCGAAAGTAGGTTCTGGTACTTTAATATTCCCTAGTAGGTCAGGCCAAATATTCCTGCAGTCTGAACTGAGGAGCCTGAGGCTGTGGGCTGTACCTGGCAGCCAGGTAGGTAGTGAACACACTGCCCCATTCGATTATGAAGTGTGCGCCTAGCAACTTCTGCAACAGACAAACTTACAATGGTCTCAGGTCCTCACAACCCACAGATGGCCTAGGATAGAATACCAGACTGCCTTACCTAGAAGGATTCTGCACACCTCGTCAGCTACAATGCTTTGAGGGTGGCCAGCATCTGTGACACAAGGAAGTGTTGTAGACAGGCCATTGTTTCACGGAGATGTGTTCACACTTATATCCTCTTGCACATACAAGATGAGCAGAGCTCTTTTCTCCACCTTGGGCCTTCATTAGGTTCCTCGGGCAGCCTAATGGCTGGTGAGGGAGCGATATAAACTTAACCTCTGTTCAGTCCTTCAACCCTTGAACCTGACTCCAGGAGCCAAACAGCTATGGCTTTGATTCTTTAAGCTTGCAAATCTGGTTCTACCTACCCTGACAGGGATGACCATTCCCAAGGCTGTTTCAGATCCCCTTCATCTGTTGGCACTCTGAAGTTAGACAGCTGAAAGCCCTTTGGCTGTAAGCACGCAAAGGCAGCTGGGAATAGATACTATAGATGGCTGGAGGCAACCCCCCTCCTTGCTACAGAAACCACCCATAGGTGCAGCTGGCTCTCAGTGATTACATGAGGTAAACCTTCCCCGTGAAGGTAGAGGCACAGAGGGCTAGGGTAAGGATTCTTAGCATGGTCCCTGAAGAGTAAGACATGGTGTTGGGGGAGCTCTCACTGTCCTGTTGTACAGCTTTCTAGTATCTTAGGTGGCCAGAGAAGGATAGGAATCTGGAGTCTGTCTTTTCTCTGCCAACTGCTTTGCTATGGAGGAGTTTAAGACTACGACTTGCAGGGACGGGGAGGGAAAGTATTCATGACGTAACATGAATGCATATGGTGTTCTAAGATACACAGAATGACATCAGTGTAGTTCCAAGGTTTTCTGACGTAACTGAACGACATCCAAGTCATTTCTGTGTGTGTGGAGTGGGGAGGATCTCCGCGGATCGTAACTACTGTCAAGGCATTAAAAGGTGAGAGTGGTTAAAAATAATTTGTAATCATAGGAAGCTGGAAGAATTCCAAAGGCATCTCAAAGATCACTTTGGACAAGTTTAGTTATACTGTAAACCAACAGTGCTTGCAGATTGCTTGGTTTAGTTACATAGAAATCTCTGGTCAGGCATCACCGGCACAAGCACTGGTTCTAGCATTTGCAAGAAAGCAAGCAAGCCCAGAAAGGAAGCAGGGCAAGGGAACACCTTCGTGTAACACCTCTGCCACCTCAGTGACAGAGTCCAAGTTCTTATAGCCACCGTAACTCCATTTCCATGGAACCAAGACACACATGGCAAACCAGCAATGTGCAGAAAATAAATAAAAACTTAGACTACTATCAGGGCTTGGCCTGCTCCTGAGCTCAGGAAGAGATTGCACAGGCCTGGGCCCTTCCCATCGATGTACCCACAGTGGGAAGGGTTGGCAGTGGCTTCTAATTTAGGGATCTTATCTGAGTTCAGGTGTCTGGCATGCATGTTTAGTCTAAACCACATCTCTTAAGAGGTCTGGAGGGGGGAAAAGGTCTTGAGGACCTTGCCTAACACCTGCCACCTCAGTCGGCTAAGCATATACATATGGAGTGGTGTAGTGGCCTCTCCGGAATTAGAAGTGCTCTACTGACATTTTAGGTCATGCATGTGGCTGGGAGATCAATTTGAGGTGCTACCATTTGTCAAATGGGCTGGAGTCATTGGGTGCTTTGTTTAAAGGTACCTTGGTGGCTTCAGATGATCCTCGTAGCTGAATTGGGAGACTCCAAAGCTCCCAGGAGACAGACTTCATCCCTAGTACTTCTAAAAGTGTGAAAGATCTTTCTAGAAGATAATTACAGAGGCTACTTTTAAAATCTGTGCTTTCGAGATGGCTGCTCAGGTAGAGCGTTCACACAATTTTCCAAAGAGCTCTTACCATCGTGAGTTCCCCTCACCCCAATCAAGACTTTCTAGATTTTAACATAATATTTGTTATTTGGACACTTTACATCATGTACCCCAATCACACCCACCTCCCAGGTCTGCCTTTTCCACCCTTGAGTAACTTCCCCACCCTCCAAAAAAAGTCCAGTTTGTGTTGACCATATACTCACTGGAAGATGTCAAAACTTCAGTGACCAGCCCTTTAAAACTGAAGCCTTTCCTACCCTTGACCCTCCCAGGAGCCAAAAATAGTGGAGCGCTACCGTTTCAGCATCTTTACTGCAATTTTTAAGAGTTCGCTCCAATGGTGTGCTTTTTTTGGCAGGAAGAGGCAGGGGGTGTGATAGAAGTCTCTACCCTTTTCTCCCCGGGGTCTTCAGTCCATAGATACACCGCTGCAAAAATAGCTTCCTTACCCTTATACACTCAGGAGCATGGACGGCAGACATTCACATGGTCTTCAGGGCAACACGGGCTTAAGGACACCAATATGGTCTCAGCATAGCCCGGCCATCATTTCTTATGTCCAAGGATTTGAAAACAGATTCTCCTGGCCAAGGGGCTTTCAAGAGTATTGAGTCAAATTATCAGGACTTGAGGACTGGAGAAAATAGCCCAGCAGTTTGAGAGAACTGTTCTTCCAGAGGACCTGGGTTCAATTCCCAGTATCCACATGGCAGCTCACAACTCTCTAATTCCAGTGACAATGGACACACATGGTAAAACAGCAATGTGTATAAAATAAAAATAAACAAACCCTGATATTTTTAAAATTTTGAACTCCAGACATCTTATTTGCTGCTTTTGTCTTCTCTGAAGCCTGCTGAAAATGAAGCCAGGACACTTATGACAAGGGAGATTTTAATGACAAACCCATGTTAACGCTGGTCCCAACTACTAGGCGCTCACCACAGACGTGGCTACAACAAAATCTTCAGCCATAGGTTTCAAGTCACCAATTCCCCCGATGCCAGCTTAGGAGAGCAACCCCTTGGTGTATCCCAAGCTAAAGCCCCACCATCCCCTGCCAGCCATCCCGCCTCCTATTCATGTGTCCAGAACACTCTTGGGAAAGGACATCGCTGTCATAATTTGTAATAATGCCATCTTACAGATGACAAGAAAGTTGAAGTTTACTTGGGACCCAGGTCTTCCAAGTTTCAAGAGGAAGAGTGGAGGACGGATTAGTTGAAGTTATAACTTCAAAAATGGAAGAATTTTTTTTTTTTTTTTTTTTTTTTTTTTTTTTTTAGAGCTGCTCGGCCTAGGGCTGTGGAAGTGCCAGCTTCTTCCCTTGGATATCACTTTCTCTCTGCCTCCAGCCACTGGATGCGGGTGGCCCATCGTCCATGGCAGACAGCTCCCTGCAGATAAGGCAGGCTGGGTTTGCCTGCAGATGAACGCCGGTCACACCTGGGTGGTTCCAGACAGTCCCCAAAGGATGGTACCTCTATTACCAGCCTGTGTCTGCCCATCCCTGGGAGTGGTGGAAGGCTGTGCCATGAATACGTCTACAGCTATAGGAAGATGATGAGAAATTTTGAAAGAGACAGACGCTGTGAAAAACACAAAATGCTACCTCCAAATAATGCCCCCTTAGACTGCTGTCCGTTCACCTCAGAAAACCTTGACGAGCGCTATAATGGCTAAGGAACTGGACATCCATTCCCTGCCTTGGGCTTCACGCTATTTTTTTCATATGGTCCAGACAACAATGTTCACAGTGTCTAGAGAAAAGTTGTGGTGGAAAAGATGTCTTATAACAAAATAAAATTCCTCTTTACAAGCAACTCGGTCTCAATTTACAGAAAGTTGCCTAACAACGTTAGAGAACAGGCAAACAGTTCCTCATAGAGAACGTCCAGAAACAGGAGTCTTTAAAAATGACATATAGGTGGAGTTTTGTTATTGTTATAAGAAAGACATTAAAGCCTGCTAGTCTGTTCTGAACTACACCACTGGCCATCTGTACAGACTTTAATTCAGATTAGAACCCAGAAATTTAAGGTGTGCAGATGTTTTATTAAAAAAAAAAGGCTTGGCATACTCCCAACCTCAGAAGGGATAGCACAGTCCTGGGTCCTTCCCATCACTATGCCACCAGTTGAAAGTGTTGGCAGTGGCTTCTGAGTTAGGAATCTCATCTGAGTTTAGGTATCTAGAACTCATGGTTGAGAGTTGCTAAACCATGTCTATTAAAAGGTCTTTGAAGACTCTTATTTAGAAGCCAAACAAAATCAAATGAGTTAGACTGAATGACTGTAACTTTGAAGCCATCCCTTGGATTCTATTCATGAGCTGAAGCTTCTACTGAACACAAGTGGGAGGATAATTCTGAAAGTAAACCAAACATGATGATGGGGCCAAGCACTGGCTATGAGCTGGAGGCAAAAATCATGGGCTACAAAGGGAGCAGCTGGCATGAGGCAGGTTGCAACTGCCAGCCTTAGTTACATAAGGTCTGTAAGAGCCTCATGTAACTTCTCATGGGACCAAAGACTTTTCCACATAGTAGCATCCTTCCTCTTCCTATACATGGTCAGAACTTGGATAACTGAAATCCTGGATTGAGGACCCTGAATTTAAGTTCTTACAGGGTCTATTAATAAAGTTCGCTTGGTATCCATGAAGTATGGAATGGCTATCAGCTTTGTGCTCTGGGATCCTCTCTGCCAGTCTGTCTACTGATTGAGTCTTAGAACCCAGGGACACAGATGACGGTGTTTCACCATAGTTCTGTGGTTGCAGAAACACCTTTCTTCGTAGTGGTACAGGAATCCATGGGCTGCCACGATGCCAGGTTTCCACTGTATGTACAAATGTAGAGTGGCTGGGCAAAGGATATAACTCAAGTGGTTTAAGAGATGCCCCAGAGATGCAGGTCTTGAACTCCTTACTCCATCTTTCACCTGCACTGCGGGAAGCTTGATCCAAGTGAGCATGAGAGTGAACAATAAAGACCACAGAAGTGTGGTCACTTACAATGTTATAAAAAGCAAAAGTCAAACTAAAAATGTCAACTTGAACCAATCTGACTTCAAACCTAGAAAAGGATTGTACTGCGGGTGTCGGGGTGGGGGTGACTGACTCCCTGGGCCTTCATTAATATGACTCTAGAAATGGTCTCGGTGCCTGTTTTGAATTCAGGCAGCCTGCATCCTACATGGATCTGTTCCCCGATAGAGCTGTCACTTCTTGACCTGCATTGGGAGCCTGACTTCCTTATTTCTTATGAGCCAAAAGCCCACCGTGGCAGCTGCACAGAGCATCTCAACTAAGTCGCTTTCTCTAGTTCCCAGCCGCCTCCAGGTCTGTAACGGTATCTTCAAGTGGTGTCTGGAAGTAGACATCTATTGGGTTATTACAAAATGTAGCATCTGGCTTTCCAGATGCCCGACGAGCACGCTTCTTGCATGCTGCTCTCCGGTTAGCCTAGGGTGGTCACTGTGATAAACTTGGAGTGTTTACGGTGATATATGAACAGAGGGATGGTGTATTATCAGAAGCTGATATACTCTACTTCCATTCTGAAACCTAAACTTTGATGGGCAAACTCATTCCGGTCCCATATACACAGGATCTGGGATGGTATGATAGGGATCAGCCTCTCCCAGCCTCTGAAAGATGACCACATCCATAGTGATAGCTATTCAGATAAACAATTCTCCATCGAATCTAAAACTGATCTCTAATCATTGCCAGAGAGCACCATCTCTTAGTGACCCCTTGAAGTACCACTTTCCTTACATGTAGGTACCTCGACACAGCAGGACCTAGGTTGGGTCCTGCTCCTATTTTGTAGACACAGGCATGATGCAGCCCTTTCTTAATGGGTTTCCTACTTACCTGGGTGCAAAAAAAAAAAAACTTTGTCTTCCTAGAACCATACATAAAGGAGAAGATGTTGGAAGTGCAGTAGGGATGGTATGGATCCTTCTAGAACCTGGGATGCTAAACAGAGCTTTTAAAGATGTCACTGTTCTGTGTGGGAACTTGAACATCAGAAATCCCCTACCTGGTCTGGTCCTTGCTACAACTGTACCATTTCTCCTTTCCTTCCCAACTCAAGGACTTAAACATCTATGCATAAGTGCTAAGTCTAGTCCTCCCTAGTTTAAATAGACAAAAAGGGTAATCAGGTTAAACCTCAGGGTTGGATAGAAACACAGGAAGAACCAGTCTTTAAAGCTAGACCGAAACATAACAGGTCATCATTCATGAGATGAAGCTTGCCTGCTTGTTCTAGATCCCCTGCTAACCTGAGGTTGCTTTATTGTGGCCTTCCCTGTACTTAATGAAGAGAGGATGCTATGACTTCACTAGATAAGATACCAGGGTTCTTCTTCTACTGTCTGTAAGAACTATGGCATGGTTAAGAGGGTTGTGCCTCTAATTTATAATGCCTTTAAGAAGCAAATAACAAATAGACTATGGGAAACCTGAAAAAAGTAAAACTGAGGGCTGAATCATATATGAAGCTTTTATTCCCCTCCATATGGCTGTCCCAGGTAGAATAGTCAGAAGCAGCAGCAAGCCCCAATGTGCTTTTTAAAGCTTTTTAAAGACAAAAAACACAATTGTGATTTACAGAAAAGCATCTGTGGACATCTGCAGGAAGCAAGAATTGTTTACAGAAGTAGAAAGACAGCAGGTAAAATTTGATCAGGTAGTTCTCATAACTTTGAGATCAAGGATACATTGTATAGCAATTTATGGCTGGTAGGAGAGGAAGTCTGTCAAATTTTGAAGCAAAGGAAATCCTCTCTACCAGGAAATACATAGAGCCCATTAGAAGGCAAAGGGAAGGAGGCTTGCCCAAGCTTGATCGGTGTCTCTTAATTTGGGTTAGTTTCCTTTAGGGTTTGGGTCATCCTTTCTCTGTTCTGAGCTCAGGTGTATAGGCACAGTGTAATTTTCATGATTTTCCTAAAATCTTAGCAGTAACTTAAGAGATTTGGGCTAGAAAACCTAGCCATTGTTACATCCATTATTAATGGAATCAAATAGGGGGGACTAATTTTTGTAATGATTTCTGTGTTCCTGATTTGGTTATAAAAACCTTTACACACAATCTGAGACAGTAGTTGCAAATACAAGGAGGTGCTTAAGCCCATGTTGGCCTGGTCTCATGCCTAAAATTTATGCCTAAAATTTACCTAGTACTCAGGTATCTTGCCTGGAGTCCTGACTCCTGTGGGTACCTTGGATGGTGGCCCAGTGATTGGGCACAACTTGTACACCACCTGACAGTGTCCAGTATCTTTTTTTCTAGATCCTGGCACATGAGATTTAATAGTTCTAATAGTTTTATACTCCCGAGGGGATTACTAGATGGAGTTGTTGACTCAGGTTAATTTCCATTATTTAGGAAAGGACAGGTGCCCATTTGGAAGATGCCGCTATCCAGTCTTGTCCTGATAGAAGCCAAGTGGCCTGGAATTAGGTAGCTAATTGTTCCCTCCTCTGCACATAGGAAGAGGCAGTAAAATGGACTTAGACATGGTCACAAGAATTTTGCAGAGGACCCCACTGGTTCTAGGCAGCTTCCTTGGCCTCTTGATTAGCAAACCTGATTCCTATGGCCTCGGAAGTGGTCTTTTTGTCCTTTACAGTATATGTTGGTCACTTTCTTTTGGTAGGCAGATAGCCTCTAGTGGTCCTAGGATTTGGGTGACGGCCTTTTTTCCTCCTTATATGGGGAGTCTCATCTTACAGATGTCTCCATAAATGTGAGCGATAGCAAAGGCATAAGGGCTTTGGAGGCAGGTTGGCCTCTCGGTGGCTACTGAGTCCAGTGTCTTGGGTAGGCAGGCACAGGTCTTCTCCCAGGGCCTTGCTTATATGCAGATGAAACGGCTTAAAGATGTGAGGAAGGGCCTGTCATTTCTACATTATCTTGGCCAGGTGGGGAACAGGGGGCAGTTGGCATAATTAGGAGCCTATTTACCTTCCCAGATCCGCAACCTGATCGATTGTCCAGAAGTAGGACCGGGAATCCCCCACCCCCACCCCTGCTTCTTGCATCTTAGACTCTTAACTCTTCTTGATGGGTCCGTCCCTTTTTAAAGAACTGACAAAAATCGGACTGGTATCTAAACAGGAATCTGACTGGCTTTCCCCCACTTTCAAGGTAACCCTGGTTTTGTGGGGGCTTAATGGAATCAAGCCCTGATCTAACTGGGTGGTTTCAGTTTCTAATTGGGGCACTTCTGCCGTGGTTGTGTTCAACCTGCCAGTTTGGACATTTTTCCAATGCCCCTCCCCCCTTGTAACTTAACAGTATATACACACTGATTTCAGGCTAGAGGATGTCTGAGTAGTCCTGCTTCATTCCCTGGATGCTTCTAGAGGGCCAGCTCAGTGACAAAGGCTACACTGACTGCCCTTCTGTTCTCTGGGACTGTAGGATCAAATGGGTATAGAGGTCTAGTAGGCTTCTAACAGCCTCTTCAGAAACCTAGCAAGAGTTTCAGCTGAAACTTTTGCAAAACCTCACAAACCTTAGATAAATTTTTGTGGGCTTTCTACAGAGTTTGGGAAAGACCAAGAGTCCAGAAATAGGTACTCTTCCTCATACATTCATGAATCCTGAAGAGAAAGGTTTGATAAAGATGCCTTAATAATAAGGGCTAAGTGCTCCAAAGCTCAATTTAACCTCCGGGCAAGTATTTAGATCCCTGCACATCTTTTTGCTATAAAATTCATCAACCCAGCATTTTAATAGCCAAGCTAATCTCCTATGGCCCTGTGAAGAAGTAGGGACTCAGGCACTATTAATGTTGATGCAAGGATTGCACCACAAGGTCTTTAAGGGCAAAAAAAGCGGTTCCACCAAGAAATTGTCCCTGGTGAAGCCAGTGACAGGAATTCCTGAGTTTCCACATTTTTGACATGAAGACAAGATGGGGAGAATGGAGCCTGGTGATAGTGTGCAAACACTTGACTGCTTAAACACATACCATGGAGGCTCATTGATTGTGCGAGGTCAGCCTGGTCTGTGAAAGGAGAGTGCCAGTGCTCTTTGGAACCTTTTTTAAGAGTGAGAGAAGGCCATTGGGAACCACTTGGCTCCAGCTCCCAGCAGGCTCTCTAGAGTAAAGGACTCCCGAGACACCGTTCTTCTGGCCCTATGTATTCAACCCATCTTGTGCTTTGTTTCACTTGAGGTAGGGTTCCAATTCCTAGGAATTGAACATCTGCCTGTTGAAGAGAGGCCAATTTGGATGCCAAGATTCTGGAGTAACTATACTCACATCCACACCCGTATCCAGAAATACCTCAATTACAGTGTTATTTATATGCATTCTAAGCTTTAGTCTTTGATCATTTATAGAAGTCTGCCAAAATATACACTATTTCCTATTGAAATTTCTGGTCCATCCTCCATGTTTATTCCATCACCCAGAACAGTATGTTTTTGTTTTTTTTTTTTTTTTTACAGCAGGCAATAGATTTTAATTTTCCTGGTAAGACATGTCCTCCACAGTGACTGGGAATGATTGGACCATGTTTTGACTTGGGGGCCCTGCAAGAGGTCCCCAGGGGGTTTTCCAGTGGTATTGAGTTGCTTTGTCTGTCTCTTGTTGATCTATATTCATTGGTCCAATGTAAGCCTTTGCTACATTATTCTACATAATCCAGAAGATTGAGAACTTTTATTTTTGCCATTCCCTGAGGAGATATTTCTAGGAATTCTTCGCCTACAATCCCTTCTCAGGTGGTCCTATTCTACCACAATTAAAATACATGGCATTTTGATGTCTCCTCATACGTTTGGAAATTGCTTCTCCTACCCAAGCCCCCTCAGTATTATAGTCAAATGTCTCAACGTTCATTGTATGCAGGATCTATTCATTTATTGGTGCTGATCTCACCTTTAAAGGTCCCAGTATCTTTTTGCATTTCAAATGCCAGAAATTCAATAAGTACTCATCTAGCTTCAGGGCCTATTACTCCTATTTATACAGTCATAGTTAATCTTTTAAAAAGTCACTAAAGAGTTCTTTGGCCCTGTTTAACCCTAATATATGATTCAATTCTTCCAGTTCTTGAATCTTGTCCCAAGAATTTGAGGCTGCTATTGTGGCATAGAGACAAGATGTACTCATCATAAAAAAAAAAGAGGTTGATCTTTTGTAGGTCAGCATAAGTGCCCTTGCCAAGAATTTGAACTTGAGAGGCCTCAAATCCTTGTGCTTTTCCCTGTTCTAAAATTTTTGCCTCTTTAGTGGCATTTCCATAGCAGTTGAGGTCATCTTCAAGGGCTAACTGAAGTCAGTCGTGTTGACCTTCTACTTGAAGCGCATGTTTTCACCATTTCCCTAACAAATGGTCAATGCAAGCCATGAGATACTACTGCGTACTTTGTTTTAGATTGCTCATATGTATAGGTTTCCATCTACATTCTTTGGATCCTTTTAAACATTTAGAACTTGATGGTTTGTCAGAGGTGATTATAAGGTAGGAAGCTAAAACTGTTAAGTCATCTCAGACTCTGACACATACTTGAGATACTAAATCTTATACCTTCTCCCTGCTCATCAGTTCTGATAATTTCCTCAATCATTTCAACTCTTTCTACAACTGCCTTTTGTAAAGCCTAAATCTCTTGACCTGCATTATAATTCTAGTGCTTTCACTGAGTCATTTAGCCTCTGGGCCCTTTCTCTGAACATAAGATTCGAAGGTATATAGTTTCTCCATTAAGGATGGTGTTCAGATTATCTTCCTGGAGAGATACTCTGCTACCTTATCATAAATCTTTAGCAGATTTTGATTGTCAAATTCAACAGTATAAAGTCTTTCAGATAATTTCTCAGCACCCTTTGACATGTCTGTCAAATTAATGTTATTCTTTTCAATGGTATATTTTAGCTAACTCTTTTATGTGGTATTAATCCTGTTGGCTAATCGTTCATTATTAGTCTGTAAAAGACTATCATTTACAAAAGTGCCGCATTCTCAGCTCTGTTATCAAACCACTTAAGGATACAATATGAAAAAGCTAATTCCCAATACCAAAAAAATGAATGTATCATAAAAGCCATATATAAAGTTGGGCAGTGGTGGCACATGCCTTTATTCCCAGCACTCGGGAGGCAGAGGCAGGCAGATCTCTGAGTTTGAGGCCAGTCTGGGCTACAAGAGTTAGTTCCAGGACAGGCTTGACTCGAACAAAAAAGCCATATAAGCTTTGCAGAATTACCATCCATAGTATAAGCAAAAAGATTAAATTCTTGAATGGTAATATTGACTGCAATTGTAAAACTTTCAAATTTCTTAATTACTTACCTCCATTAGAGTCCAGTAAATTGTAAGAGGTGTAATAACCATTATTGGCCAGCAGGTGTCAATGTTTTAGCTGCACGGTGGAGAGATGCAACCAGCAGCAGCCTGAACAGTACTGCTTTGGTTCTGTGTGTTGGTGCCTGGTTCAATACTGACAAATCTGCTTTGCTTGACAAATTTAGAGCAATTAAATAAAATTCCAAAAATGGATAGTTTTTTGGTGGCCAGAATATCAAGGAATGCAGAGCTAGCAACCAGGGAACACAAACTGGAATCTGCACAAATCACCGCATGTCAGAGAAATTGGTGGGCCTGGGCGGAGGGGGGGGAAGCATGCACGAGCCTCGGAAATTGCCAAATCTCTGTGCAGTAGCTCCATTGTTGGGGTTCTGGGGGAAAAAAACCTGCTTAGTAAGTAAAATTAACTCATGCAGGCAGTGGTGGGAGGCCTTCTGGGCCTATCCCGGTAGGTGTGGCATTGGGATTCACATGGGTGCCAAATGAAGATGGACATCATAAAGTAATCCTACACTAGCTCAGTACTGAGTAAAATAAAGGGTTCTTTAGGGGTAGATCACGGTCCTCTGCACAAACAGGAGACAGGAACCAAATCCAGCAGCTGAGAGTATGAAAGCTTTATGACTAGTATGAGACCACGCCCTCGTGGGCTGGTATCTTAAAGGATATTGGCTTAAGGAGTTCCCACAGGAGCTGCCAATTCTGAAGTCAGGATGGTCAATTAGAATGACTAAAGACAAATGGTAAGTTTTGAGGGCTTTATCTGGGTTTTCCTTTAAACAAATATTTTAATGTAATATACTCTGATTGGTTTCCATTCCCAAATCCTCCCCACATCCCCACCTACCTAAATCGACTTTCTCTCTCTTCATAGAATTCAAGTGTATATAATAATGATAAATAATATAACCAGAATAGGACAAAACTAGGGATAAGCCAAAGAAAAAATAAAACACAGGCATAGAGAGACACACATTTGCACAAGAACTCATAAAAAAATAGTCAGAAAACATAAGCAAAAGATCTGTAAGGGGAAAAAAATGCCCAAAAAAGCATTGTGGGACACGAAGTCTCCAAAAATGCCATTGAATTAATTTTTGTGTTGCCCAACTGGTTTATATACCTAGTGAGACTCTGCTGTAGAATTTTTTTTTCTTTGTGAATGGCTATTGATTGGAGATAGCTTCCGAGTTGGAGTGGAGGTTGGTATACACTTCCATTTCAGTACTGGGCTACATTTGGCTTGGGCCTGTGTGGGCCCTGTGCACATTGCCATTGCCAGCATTTCTGTACCTTCAGCTGTGTATGCCTTAGGATTACTATCGCTCTGATAGAAAACACCATAACAAAAAGCAACCTGAGGAAAGGGTTTTTTTTTTTTTTATTATTTTGCTCACCGTTCATCCTCAAAGCAGTGAGGACAGGCACTTAACTCAGGGTGGGAACCCCGAAGGCAGGAGCTGATACAGAGACCATGGGGAGGGATGCTGCTTACTAGCTTGTTCAGTCTGCTTTCTTCGAGAACCCACAACCACCAGCCCAGGGATGGCACCACCTGTAATGGGCAGGGCCCTCTGCCATCAATCACTAGTTTAAAAGCTGCCTTTACAGGTCTGCCTATAATTCAATCTTATTAGAAGCATTTTCTCAGTTGAGGTTCCCTCCTCTCAGATGACTTTAGTTTGTGTCAAGTTGACACAAAACTACCCAGAACTGTATATCAGTCCTGCCATGTTTAGAAGGCCTTGTTTCCTTGGTGTCTTCCATCCCCACTGACTATATTTCTACCTCTTTCACAGAGAAGCAGCAGGGGTAGAGTATCCCAAGGTCTCTCTCTCTCTCTCTCTCTCTCTCTCTCTCTCTCTCTCTCTCTCTCTATTGTCTAGTTGTATATCTCCATATTAGTTCCCATCTACAGCAGGAAAATGTTTCTCTGATAGCTGAGCAAGACGCTCATCTGAGTATAGCAGAACGCTTTGGGAGTCATTGCTAAGTTCCTTTAGCAGAACAGTAGTAGTTGGTTTTCCCCTAGGTTGGTGGCCACCCCGGCAGTGTCAGGCATCCCTGTGTGCCCCAATTCCAATCAGATAGTGGCTGTTTAGTCCCACAATTTTTAGTTTTTTTATTAAAAATTTCCACCTCCTCCCACTTCCCTCCCCATCTCCCCATCCCCCCTCCTCTCCAGTCCAAAGAGCAGTCAGGATTCCCTGCCCTGTGGGAAGTCCAAGGGTCCTCCCCTCTCCATCCAGGTCTAGGAAGGTGCGCATCCAAACAGACTAGGCTCCCACAAAGCCAGTACGTATGCAGTAGGATCAAAACCCAGTGCCAATGTCCTTGGCTTCTCAGTCAGCCCTCATTGTCTGCCATGTTCAGAGAGTCCGGTATGAACACAAGCTCCATCAGTTCCAGTTCAGCTGGCCTTGGTGAGCTCTCTTTAGATCAGCCCCACTGTCTCAGTGGGTGGGCGCACCCTAGTCCCACAATTTTTTGTGTCAACTACTGCACCACCATATCCTGCAGGCAGGTCACCATTATAGATTGAAGGGTTTTGTAGCCAGGTTGGTCTTTCTCCTACACGTTCTCCTCTGATAGAGTACAGAGTACCTTCTAGTACCATGAAGACACTAGTCAGTAGGAGTGAAGGCTCTAGGTACCAGCTCGACTTCTCCATATTCAATAAGGATTATGTAGGTGTTGTCATCACCAACAGGAACCTACCATCAGTTTGCAGAGAGCAACCAATAGCCTAGTCAATAATCTGAGTTCTGGGGTTCCCATGGGGCCCCGATGGCCAAGAACTCAATCAGAGAGAACATGTTCCCAGCACTTGTTTTAATTTGGTGGCAAGAGTTGTCTAGCTGGGGTTCTCTTATATCCTCCCACCTCTTCCCAGCTACTCCCCTTAACTATTTTCGCAGGGGTTTGCATTTTTAAATAAGAATTTCATGTAAATAAAATATTTTAACATGCAAAACTTAAATGTAATAGAAGGTCTTAACATTCACTGTCTTGATGGGAATAGAGAAAAGCATTAGTTGGAAAGGGTGTCTATGTCAATTCCTGGGAAAGTGGTTAGCTATCCATATGGTGATAGAGGTTTGGATGACTGACCTTACGTCAATCAAACCTATCAGGGTATGCTTAAGACTTGCTTCAGTTTGATATATGGCCCCTTTTAACCTTAAGGGAAAAATGAAAGCTATAAGCCAGGGATGGCATGATGATTCTGTGAGAACAGTGTTTACCACACAAGTGTGAGGATTTTTCAAGCCTGCAACACCCATGGGCAAAGCCGCACACAAAGAATAGAAAGATGGCTCAGTGCTTAAGAGTACTCGTTGCTGCTCCAGAGGATCTGAGTTTTGAGTTCAGTTCTCAGCACCTATATCAGGCTGCTCACAACTGCTTGTAACTCCAGCCCTACGAGATCTGGCTCACTTTTCTTGGCTACCACAAGAACCTGAAAAGATAAACACACACACACCCTTAATAGCCAAGCATGGAGGATGAATATCTGTAATCCAGCACTGGAGAAGACAAGGGCAAGAGGGATTCCTGGAGCAGCTAGCCTGTTAGTCTAGCTGATTAAATGATCTCTTAGGAGACCCTGTTTTAAAACATAAGGTGTGGACAGTGGGGGAAGAAGACATGGGACGTCAATCCCTGACTGCCACCCACAAGTGCTATAACTCTAAAATGAACATGAAATATTTAGTGGGAAAGGAGTCAGTATAAATCGCCTTGAAATTTAAAGGTTATTAGAAAGCTCTGTTAATACAAATATTCAAAAATACAAAAAATAGTAAATGGGATTGTTATAAAACTGCCTTCTTGGGGCTAGAGAAGATGGCTCAGCGGTTAAGAGCACTGACGGTTCTTCCAGAGGACTTAGGTTCAATTCCCAGCACCCACATGGCAGCTTATAACTGCCAATAACTCTACGTCCATGGGATCTGACACCCTCGCAAAACACCAATGCATATAAAGTAAAAATAAATAAATCATTAAAAAATAAACTGCCTTCTTCCATGTGCTAGCTTTTTCAGGGTTTTAGTTTTAGATTTTTTTTTAGCAGTGAGAGGGAAAGCGAATTTATAGTCCAAATAAACACCTGAAAGTCAAGGCAGGAGCCTCTCCACACTGAGGAACACACGATTTCCAGAAATTGCATAGCTTTTTTCTAATTGGTTGCATTAAGCTATAAATCATTACAGTACTGCTGGAAATAAGGAACCTCGGATTGTGTGAAAATAAATTATCATCATCCATCACCTTGGACATTATAGCAGTGAGATGGAAATACCGGCCACTTAAGTGGCTAGCACTTGACATAGCCTTAATTCCCCCTGCAGGCCCATGGGCAGCTCTACTAACCCCGCTTCTCTTAACATGCAAGATGGGGCACAAATTGCTTGAGTCTCAAGCATTAGAAACAAGTCTTTCTCGGAGTCTTAATTATCTAATATTTTATGTAAATTTAAATTCCAACTTGGTAATGTGATTGAATATTATTGAAAACAAGTATTACATGGTAAGTTCCTTTACGGTCAAGACATAGAAATGCCCTATGGGTTTTCTTGGTTTAACTTAAGACTTTACATATTTCATCAGATGCAAGGATCATGGCAAAAACTAGTTACCAGAAAGAAGCCGGGCACAACACAAACGAGTGATTTCCACTGAAATGTCTGTCAAATGACCAAAGAAGTAGAGCAAACTGAGTTACCAAAAATAGCACAGCACTGAATTTGCCAGAAGGAAACTGAGTGGACCAGGGTGTGGCTTGGCTGTCATCTTAGCAGAGCTATAGAAAAAGGGCTCAGTTAGTGGGTCAGGCAGTCTGGCTGACATCTTGCCTCTGCTCCTATAGCTGCTACCTGCAGCTCTCTGCCCACCTTAGAAGGGAATGTTGGCTTTCTCTTGATTTGTTCTGGTCCTCTGTGAAAGAACTGGCCCATGTGCAAAGGGGAGCCCTTAATAGAGGTTCTTATTTTTTTTCCTGAAACCATGGAGCCCTATTTTGTGGCTGAAAGACTTGCTTAGCACCATAGCTTAGTGAAGGAGAGGAGGCAGGGCAAGGCTGTTCATCTCCAAACTCACTTCAGTCCTAAATATGTTCCTAGAGGGCTTCTAAAGTGTCCCTCTATACACGCTGTATGTTCCCAGTAAAGGATGGGGCTGGGAAGTGTAAAGTGAGAGAAACTGGTTTGTGGGAATATCCCAGGGATGGATATTCCAGCATTACGGAGAATAAGACATGAGCTTCTGCACAGAGCCAAGAGTCCGGACACTGCCAGCATTAGACAGACCAAAGCTTAAGGAAACAAGATGAGGTTTTCAGCAGGAGCCTGGGCAGGTGGAACAGTGTGATGGGCCAGTCACCCTAAGAGGGCTTCTTTAGATGGTCCTTGGGCTCATACTCAAATCAGCTGGCTCTCTCTGCTCTTGGTTACCAAAAAAAAAAAAAAAAAAGTCTTCATTAAGAAAGCCAGCCACATGTTATGGCACTCACACTCACGACTCTAAACGTGGGATCTTCCCAGGACTTCCTCCCCTGGCAGAGGACCAAAATGTGTTTATCCTTGCTTTCAGGAGAGTGCTGTGCCATAAAGAAGCCAATGGCCCCTAGAGAATTTTACCAGCACTTCCAGGACTGAGACCCTGTCCTAGGCAAAACAGGCTGTGGCCTTGCTCCAGAGGAGCCCAGGGAGTCCTCATTGAGTAGCTGACCTTCAGACACTGGTCAGATTCCCACGATGTGAGTCCAGGAAATAAATCAAACCATGGCATGCTGAAGAACGAAACTTGTGTTCTTAAGGAAACCAAAGTGCAGAGGGTGGCTATCTCTACCCCGTCTGTTTCATTCGCCCCTTTTCCCTCTTCAGAGAGGACTCTGGTGTACCAACCAGGGCCCGTATTTCTATGTAGGGCCTTAGAATACTGGGAAAAAAAATGTATTTAAGGGTTTCTGCCTGCTGGTGAGCCCTCGAACAGCCAGGAGGAACAAAACACAAAAGTGCCTGCCACAGCACAAGCATTGGCATTCTAGAGCTCTAGAAAGGTTGAGTGCTTGGTCCCATACCTCTGATGGGACTGCAAGCTTTGGGCTTGGCTTTCACGACCCTACCGGAGAGTGGGAGGACCAGCCTACAGTGCATGCAGAGGATCCAGGTGTACCTTAGCACTCCAAAGTTTGCTCGTGGGGTCAAAAAAGGCTAAAAAGATACGCAGCAAAAGAGATCAAGATTGGGGGCGGGGGGGGAACAAAACAAGAAACAAAACTCTATAAAGTTTCCAAAAACCTCTAAATGGGTTACAGTATATTTTACAATGTGTGTAAGCTTGAGAAAGGAAGGAAAGGGGTATAGGTAGTTATAGAAAGAGTTTAAAAGTAAGTAGTATTTAAAGAGAGAAAGCCACGTAAAGATGATGTAAAGATGGGAAACAGCAGGGGGGCCTGGATCTAGTGTAGTACCGTGCTGATTTTGAATATCTTGATAGCTGAAAAGCAAAGGAGAGCTGCTGAGAGAGCTGGAACTGGAGGAGGGACTGTGGACATAAACCAATCTAGAGATTTTAAGAATACCTTAACTTTAAACAAATCAAAGTGTATTTGTCAAATGGAAATTAAAAATGCTTTGGAGAAAGTGGATTTGCTTTTGTTTTCCACAGAAAACAAGAAGCTGGATTCTCATTCCAGGTTGATAAGGATCTGGTTTTGATCAAGGGAAACCTCCTGAATCTTGACAATATCTATCAGCAAAGGTTATAACTGGTCTTCCCAGGACTTGGTCATTATCTAAAATTTTTCTCAGGGACTCCTGGGGATGTCTTCACCCCCACAACCAGCAGGAAGTAGTATGAAAAGGACTGCACCCACATTCCCAAGAACCAAGGCAGGGTATGGGTGCTATTTGGTTATTCTTTGGGTCATGGATATTTATTATAATTTAGGGGGATATAGGACAAAAAGACAACTATTAATACTTTGCATTGGCATGGATTGTGGTATATTGGTACAAAGTAAATTTTGTAACACTGTATATGTTACTCTTGTTTTGTAGACCCATATTTCTGTATGGCACAAGAGCCATAAGCCCGGTCTGAGGTGGTCACGAAATCTGTAAACAAGCTGTCACTAAGACAAAAAGGCAACCTACTGACTGGGAGAAGATCTTCAACCCTACAACAAAGGTCTAATCTCCAAAATATATAAAGAACTCAAGAAACTAGACTTTAAAATGCTAA
>NC_022017.1:31465075-31470184 GCF_000317375.1 Microtus ochrogaster | reverse complement strand
GCACCCGGCCGCCCACATGGCTAGCTTAGCTTATGCCCCGAAATAATTACACGGAAACTGTATTCTTTTAATCACTGTCTGACCCATTAGTTCCAGCCTCTTATTGGCTAGCTCTTACATATTGATCTAACCCATTTTTATTATTCTATCATTCCCACATCAAATGATAGCCTTTGCTGGAGAGGTTGTAGAGGAAGGGGTACCCTCATCCATTGCTGGTGGGAATGCAAACTTGCGCAACCACTTTGGAAAGCAGTGTGGCGGTTTCTCAGGAAATTAGGGATCAACCTACCCCAGGACCCAGCAATATGACTCTTGGGATTATACCCAAGAGACGCCCTATCATATTACAAAAGCATTTGTTCAACTATGTTCAGAGCAGCATTATTTGTAATAACCAGAACCTGGAAACAACCTAGATGCTCTTCAATGGAAGAATGGATGAAGAAAGAGTGGAATATATACATAGAGTACTACTCAGCAGTAAAAAACAATGACATCTTGAATTTTGCATGCAAATGGATGGAAACAGAAAACACTATCCTGAGTGAGGTAACCCCAGACCCAAAAAGATGAACATGTGACAAGTGGGAGGAGGGGGAGGGAAATGGGAGGCTGGGAGGAGTCGGAAATTTTTTCAATAAAAAAAGACATAAAAAAAAAACTTTTGCTCCTTGCCTTTTACCCGCAGGTGAGCTAATTAGCTGATCATTGTATGTGGCACCTCAATCTCAGCAGTAACTCGGTGATTCTGGAGCCAAAAGTCATTTTTTCTTTACCTTCCCTACTCATTTAGCAATCAATAAAAGTTGCAACCTGCTTCTTGAGCTAAAGAGTCCCTCTTTCTAAAAGTTCCAAAATAGTGGGATTAAGTAATCGCACACATGAGGCTGCTGGACAGTTCCTATCCAAACCATCACAGAGACCAAAGGGGGAAGGTGATGGGCTAAGCTGCATGATTGAGGCTGCAGAATGCAAGTCTGAAAATCCAGAGATGCTGGTCCTCGTGGTAGCTCTACTAGGGGGACTCTGCTGACTTTAAAACAGTGAGTTTTCTCTTCCAGTGTGCCTGGACCAGAAGTCTTTGGATTCAAGAACTTGGGAAAGAAAATTCTCCACCCAAGTTGCAAGGACCCAAATGGGTCCCATCTCTATGTGAGGGTGATCACCAGATGGACAGATGACTGTGGGGGAGGGGGGGAAGGTCAGTAAAGCTCTGAAGAGACAAGAACAAACTGCTATCCAGAGGCTTCGTGGATGATCCAAGAGCTTCTCTCTATCCAGATGTGACTTTTAGGGCACCATCTCCAGAATTCCACAATTGCCTCTTAGAAACACAGACATGACCCAGGAGCTGTAATTGGACAGTCAGTGTCAGGCAAATGGGTTCCTCCTCGGGATCAGAACTTCTGTAGTGGACTGAATGAGTTCACACTGGTATGACCCGATCTGTGTTGGTGATCTGAGACTTGGGTCTGCTCACTTGTCCTGCAAGACAGAGAAGACAATGCAAGATCTTTTGGTCATGTTGAGGCTTCCGAGTTTTTTGTTCTTGTTTTTTTTTTTTTGACCTTGAATTTGGTGCCTCCAATCATCTTTTCGAATAGAAGTGGGGGGGCGGTGAATAGCAGGAAGAGAGTGAATTAAGGACATGGCCTGTGGTTTCTCGCCTTCATCCCATTGCCTCTGCTTTCTGACAGATTCCATTGTGAAGATGTGTGTGCAGGGAGGGAAGGCAGCTGTGGTAATAGAGTATTCAATGATATCCCATCGACTTGAAATCCATTTCAAGAAATCATTAATTTTAAGTTATTCCTGCTCGATAGTTGTGAGCAAGGCTGTAAGAGCTATTTACTTCAAACGTGTACTCTATAAAAAAATAGAAAAGGATGAAAATAATTTGCACTGAGCACTTCAACCTTTTACTCCCCCCCCCCACACACACATACACACACTGTAGAACATAGAAAAGCTTAGAAGTGCCCACCCCAGCTGTAGCAGACACATCTTACCTCTTCACTGGCTGTACTTTTCTGTCGTTTGTCTTCTGGTCTACAATAAGAGTTTGAGTGGTGATTCTTCTCCAGATTCTGCCTGGAGAAGAGCCACTCAGTTCAAAGATGAGACAGTTAAGGTGCCTGTGAGCATAGGGCTGGGACCTGAATATGTCCTGGATGGTAAAACTGACTCCAATAGGAAATTAGCCACATCTTTGGAGTGCTGCTTGTTCATTTTAATCTTTCTCAATCTTTTTCTCGCTTTATGCACCAATCAGTTTCTTCTCTCTCCTCTCCTCCCTCTTTTCTCTACCTCCCACCCACTCCCCATTCATTCCTCAGGGTGTAAGGTTTCCCATGGAGAGTGAACAAAGTCTGGTACATCATTTTGAGGCAGGACCAAGGCCCTCCCTGCTATATCTAGGCTGAGCAAGGTATCCTCACAAAGAGAATGGGCTCCAAAAAGGCAGTTCAAACACTAGGGGCCTTTGTTAGAAGCACAATAACCTTGAATGAACTAGAAACAAGTCCCAAACTCTCTGACCTTTGGCCTCCTTGGGCCTCCATAATTCCTTTTTTATTTTAATAAAGCCCGTGCTTCTGCAACAGGATAGATGATTGCATCTACCTTGGGATAAACACTTTTTCAATTCCAAGTCTTACTTGTCTTCTTCAGAACATGCATTCTCATTTATGCAAGTCCATGCCTTAGGTGCCTGGGGAGGGCAGGGATCAAAGCCCATCCTTGACTGCTGACCTCTGTAAACAAAGGGCTAAAGGAGAAAGTACTGGGCTCTGCATCTTCAAGCTGGGTTTCTGTCGAGAGTTCATTAGCAATTAGCTAATGGTAATTAAGCAGATAATACTTATTGCCATGCATACTTCAATGGCTAATCTCCTTACTAAAGGAATGGAGAATCACCAGGGTTGGGAATGCCCACTTGTGAATTGGTCTAGAGTACTTAGCTGTATCAAACTCTAAATTTGTCTTATCAAATATATAAAATTCAAGAATTCATTGCTAATGTCAAACTTAGACAAGTCCTAAACATTTTCTAATGTAATACCTTATAGTAAACATTGCTAGTGTCCTTAAACAAGTTCTGATCATCTTCTCGCCATTAACATACTATAGTGAACTAAAGCATTAACAGGTCAATACCATGACACCACTTAACAAACCTTGATTCTTTTAAATCCATTTTAACCAAAAGATAAGATTTTTGTAACCGGTAAGAGTCCAAATACAATGCTGCTTTTAAGCAACTGTCCCAATCTCTGAGCAGCAGAAAAAACCTTAGGCTACCCCCCTCTTAGGAGGGCTTTTCAGTACTTTTTTCCTGAGGGGAAAATTGACCTCAGTCCTCAGGCTTTCTTAACATTTTAACAGCAGACTGAATACCTCTTTGGCAATCTGAGTTCTGTTTCTAGTTTCTGTTTCCAGCTCCAAAGTATCCCCTCCTCCTCCTCCTAGCTTCCCAACCTCCCAGCTCCAATGCATCTTTTCCTTTACCAGCCTCCCAAGTCTGGGACACCCAAAACTTTTCTGTTGCTAAGCACCATTCCCCCATTGTTATCCAATTACAAGATCCTACTAAGTACATTACCCAAGCTCAGTACCCTCATTCTCCAGAGCCTTAGAGGACTTAAGCTTCTCATCTCTGACCTTCTAAGAAAAAAGCTACTACACCCCTATACTTGCTGTTTAAAACCTAATGGAACCTACTGCCTGGTTCAAGACCTCTGTCTCATTAACTCCACAGTGGTCCTCTTCATCCTGTAGTGCCTAATCCTTACACACTTCTTTCCCCTATTCCTCCAGGAGCCTTCCACTTCTCAGTTCTAGATCTCAAGGATGTTTTTTTCTCTATTCCTCTAAGCTCCCAATATCAAAACATCTTTGCCTTCACCTGGGCTGACCCTGACACTCACCTCCCCACATAGCTCACCTGGACTGTCCTTCCCCAGAGATTCCAGGACAGCCCACACCTATTTGGTCAGGCTTTAGCTTCTGCTATACTCTTCACTGTCTCTCCCTAAGTCTAAACTCATACAGTATGTAAATGATACTTTACTTTGTAGTATTGGAAATCAGCAAATCTGATACCACCACTCTTTTAAATTTCCTTTCCAAAAAGGGCTATTGAATCTCACCTTCTAAGGCCCAATTATCCACCACTCAGGTCACTTACTTGGGATTAACTATTACCCCACCCAAAAAGCTATTTCCCTATGCAGATAAAAAGCTAATTCAGTCCCTTGCAGTTCCTTCCACAAAAGAGATTTTTATCATACTTGGATCCCCTCTTTCTCTCCTTACCCGCCCCTTATACGAGGCAGCTCTCTGCATGAGCCCCTTCTCCATCCCATTACTAAATCCTTCCAGAGACTCCAAGAAGCCCTTATTCAGGTCCTAACTCTTCATCTCCCAGATTCAACTCATCCTTTCTCCCTCTATGTAACAGAAGGAGGGACATGTCCTTGGGTCCTAGGACATC
Organism: Microtus ochrogaster; assembly: GCF_000317375.1. Lineage (NCBI taxonomy): Eukaryota > Metazoa > Chordata > Mammalia > Rodentia > Cricetidae > Microtus > Microtus ochrogaster. The sequence goes on along the minus strand of NC_022017.1, from coordinate 31,465,689 downwards.
AGTTGGGATCTTCCTTTGCACCTGTAGCACACCTGTCAAAGAAGCTGGACCTTACCTGCATATGGGCTTTAGTGGCCACTGAGCTTCTGATTCGTGAGTCAAGGAAACTAGACTTTGGGTCATGCACCATTGTCTTCTCCCACCAAATCTGTCCCATCTCTTAACTTACAAAGACTTACAAACCTTACCCCCTTCCGGAGTTCTTTCTCTCCAGGTGGCACTAGTAGAAGATGCCACACTCACTTTCCAATGCTGCCCACCCCTTAATATCTCAAATCTCCTACCTCAATCTAACATTAATTCCTATCTCATTCCTGTACAGAAACCTTAGAGAATCTACCACCCTACTCTTCACATATACAGGAGAGCAAACTGTTCCAGGCCACTTATACCTGGTACACAGATGGCAGCTCCTTTTCATGTGAAGGGATCTACAGAGCAGACTATGCCATGGTGTCAGATACTGGAGTGGTAGAGAGGCACTCTTGCTCATACCACTAATCAGCAGGCTGAGTTAATAGCCCTTACCCATGCCTTACAGTTAGCAAAGGGACAATCTTTAAATTGTTTACACAGACTCCAAATTATGCCTTTCATATCCTCCTGTCCCATGC
>NC_022017.1:31461602-31463815 GCF_000317375.1 Microtus ochrogaster | reverse complement strand
TCATTGGATTCACCTGTCCCACCTTAAACCTTTATTTCTTCCAGCTCAAGATACTCCCTCATATACAGTAACTCAAACAGGGCCCTGCTCCCTTAAGTTCCAGAGGGCGCCAAGATCAACCACTCTCTCCAGTTCTAGAAAAGTAAGTCTCTACCTTACTCAACTCTCCTGTGCCAAAAGCTCCATATACTCTTCCCTCTTCCTCTTTCTCCTATCTGCCTTTCCAACCTCTCTATATCTCCAGTGTCATGCTTAAATTTCCAGTTTAACCACTCTGCTGTTATTACAGGGACCATCATTAAACATAGAGCCAGAGGTACAAGGACTGTCAAAAGCCCAGATGGTAAGAAACAATAACAAGTTTGCAGCCCCAAACTCCAAAAACTCACAAAACAGACTTTAATATAACAGGTTTATCACTGACTACAGCCATGTCTCCTGGATGCTAAGGTAATACCATGATGCTAAAAAGAACAAGTGCCTTAAGATATTCACTTCAGGTAAAACATTGAGGGGCCTAATAATTTCCCTTTCCAATAATTCCCCATTCTTTTCCTCCCCCTCCCCATTCTCTTCCATTCCAACACTATATCATCATAATCATAAGCTCTTAATGTCTAAAATTTATTTCTTTTCATTTTTTTCATAAACTCCAGGGACCAGACTCTCCCAGAATAAATATCATTTACTTCTTATCATTCCTGATCTCCGGAACCCCTGGGAAATTCCCTCCTACACCCCCCCCCAAAAAAAAACCCTCAATCTTCCATCTTGGGACTCTCCTCCTTTAATCATCAGGATCTAAAATTTTTTCCAGACATGATTCTCTGCCTTTCCAGCATCTTACAAATTCCAAGCTGCCAGCCAGTCAGTTCCACAGAGCCCAGAAAAAACACAACAATAATCAGCCACCCCAGGACATGGTCAAGCATCTCAACTCCCTGACGCCAACAAAATCAGCAAAAAGCAGTCTCCAGAGGCCTGACAACGCCCACAAAATCAGCATAAAGCAGTCATGAAAGACCTTATAATGCCCCATTCCCACCCATTAAAAGACCTCAAAATCCCCAAATGTTTATAATAAACAGATGGGTGGGATGTAATTATTCAACCACACATAAGGCTGCACTTCTGGGTTCTAGAGCCATACATTTGCAGACAAGCCCTCAGGAGTGCCTCAGTGTTAACGGGCCCTGCATGACCCACGTGCGTGCATGCGTGGTTCTATCCACATATGACTAAGCTAAGCCCTTGCATGCATGCATGAGCCCTGTCATCTGTGTATGACATAGCCATGTCAACCCCCTGTGCACACGCGCTAGACAGCTTTTAAAAAGCTGGCTGTGACCTCTTTCTCCTCACACCGATTCCCCAGGCCTCTACACACCCCCTCTAATAAACTCCTAAGAGGATTTGTTGTGTGTTTTGTGGTTCCTTCTCAATCACGCCGGGTAAATTTTAAGCATCCTTTAAGGATCTTTTGCTACCGTGTTAGGGAAAATGAAGGAATGCAGTTGTGTAAACTGCAGCAATGGGTCAGCTGGGAAAAGGTTATTAATCTGGCCTTGAAATTGAGCAAAGGCAATTGCCCAAGAATCACTATTTTGAAATAACCATTCAATTTGTTCCTTAGTATAAGGAACACTGATTAATAAGCCGGTTCCTTGCCAAAATATCTCCTAGATTCTATCCTGCTCTTCTGTGCTAAGCAAGCTACTGAATCAAAATGAGGGTTTAATACCTTACCTGGCGATACAGGAAGGTGCATCCATAAGAGTGGCCCATTTTGCCATAAAACCGCTGTAGAAGCAAGTTTTGTAGGTAATATACATGCTTGCCAAGGTTGGTTGTAATTTATATAATGTGTCTTCTGTTTTTGTATAGCCTGCTCTATCTGGGAGAGCACTTGTCTGGCAGATTCTAAAATCTGTCTATTGGAATTTGGATCACCGTCTTCTTTAAGAATTTTACTTAAGGCTTGAAGTTTCCTGTAGAATATCTTAAATAAGGTCTCAGCCATTGGGTGTCTCCCAACAACTTTGGAAGTCTTTTAGAGTCTTTAAACCATCCTTCCTAATTTCTAATTTTTGAAACTTAATTTCTTTGGGGCATAACATATGACTTAAAGCCGGGCGGTGGTGGCGCACGCCTTTAATCCCAGCACTCGGGAGGCAGAGGCAGGCGGATCTCTGGGAGTTCGAGACCAGCCTGGT
>NC_022017.1:31452876-31461502 GCF_000317375.1 Microtus ochrogaster | reverse complement strand
ATATATATATATATGACTTAAAGACTGGGAATGTGGGTGCCTCTACACTTTCTCTGGAGCAATAACTAGTCCTGCATGGCTAAGGCTCCATTGTAGGAGTCCATATATCTCAAGTAAAATCCTTCATCTCTATGGGAAAAGCAGGATGTCATCCAGATAAAGGACGATATAAACCTGTGAAAACTGATTTCTTACACTTTGTATAGCCTGAGCTACAAACTTCTGACAAGGTAGTACTGTTTTTCCATACCCTGAGATGAGATGCTCCATTGATATATCTATTGGTTCTCTGAAATTAACTGAGGGTATATTGAAAGCAAATCTTCGGCAATCTTGGGGTGCCAAAGGAATGGGATATAAAAACAGTATTTTAAGTCTAAAATGATTTTATGGGTGCCTTTTGGTATAGCTGTAGGAGAAGGCAGCCCTGGTTGTAATGCTCCCATCAGCTGCGTGGTTGCATTTAACTTCTCTTGAGTCCTGAATTAATCTCCACTTTCCTAAATTCTTAATTCAAACTGCAAGTCTGCCTAGCTGAAAGGCTTAACTTGCTTTTTTACATTTTCAGAGACCCCTGTCTGGGTCTGGAGCTGCAGTTCCCCAAGGCTACTTTTTTGCAGCTTGGCTGTCAGCCTTGGAAACTGGGATCTGTACTTGAAGCTGGGCCATGTAGCGGGTCTCAACTCATGCTCCCTCTGCCGCTTGGCCATCCTTCCTGGGCACTTGGGACCAAGCAGTCTGTCCCTCATTGTCTGCTCTGCCTGGGCCCATCACAGATCACGTTCAGTGGTCCTGCTACAGACTCTGACCAGCTGGCAAATTTAGCTCAGGTTCTCAGGTGTCCACCATTACAGCAGCTTTGAGACTGCCACATTCATAAGTTTAGGCAGATAGACATAACAATTTTTACTATCCTTGCCTCTTTTTTATATCTTGTAATCACAAAATTAGTTTGCAGTTCGGGGGATACAGTCTACAATGTCAGAGAAGGCCAGTCATATGGAGCTGCTCCATGGAAGTGGTCCATGAGGATCACATGACAGCGGACCAGGGAGACGAGAGCAGACAAGGATGGCTGGACTGTAAACCTCAAAGACCACTTCTTCCACTAAGGCTCCACTTCCTAAAGATTCCACAGCTTCCTAACACAAATGTCATCAGCTGTGAACCAAGTGTCCGATGGGCACAACCAAACTACACCACAATCCAAAAGCTACTATGGCATTATAGTAATGCTTAAAATTATAGTGGTATTATGTTGAAATTCTCCAGATTAATAATTGTATATGTGCTTTAGTTTCTATAGAAAAGCTTCTCACAAAGATGTTTAAATATACAGGCACAGGAGATTCTTTTGGAATCTTATTGAATCTACTCAATTTTTCGTGACTTACCTGAAATTCAATTTTGTGCCTTTTTTTTTTTTTACACTTTTGAGGGTGAAGCAAGTAATCACTGCTAAAATCATTGAAGCCCATTAGCACTTGACTATGAAAAGAAATACCTCCCTAACTCAATTAGCAACCTTTGGGTAGGAAATTGCCAAAGTGAAATCTTAAATTTCTCACTTGTATTATACACAGTATTTTAATTGCTTTCTAATGATTCACATCTTTGGGTATTTAATATTTTCATGACTTAATCATCAGGATCTAAGGAGCACTTTGAAACTGGACATGGTGGCACATATGTGTAATCCCAACACTTTAGATACAGGAGGATTAGATTTATAGGGCTATCTGCGGTTACCTAAGAGTCCAAGGCTAGCATGAGCTATATATATGAGAGCTTAACTGAAACCACAGCACACTGAGAAAAATAGTCAGACCAAAATCAGGCCAACCCTTACCTTGACATGAATTAACAGAAAATAAACCCTTATAAGAGTTTATACAACTTGCATACATTTTTTATGCTGAATCCAAAGCTTTTAGCTCTTGATTTTTAGCCCATATTCAATTCTGGCCTGATTGCTGTATAAGAGAATTTATCATCTTTAATGTAAAATTAAATTAGGAATAAATAGAATTATGCATATAAATTAAATCTTACCTTGACATTTCTGCAGAGTACATTTTGGTCTGAGGTACTGATTAAACCATAAATTACTAGTTTTTCTGAGTGAAGAATTAAGAAATTAATAAGATTTATCAAACACTCAACGTGGCCATGACACAAACATATTCTAATAGGAAATTCTAAAACAAGCACCTGGAAAATTTGGCAATGGAAACTTCTTGTCGCCAATTAAGTGTGATAATTGATTATTGAGATGTCTTTCCAAAGAATTACTTTCAAAACTTTACAAATTCTGAGGACTAATTTCACCCAAGTATCTCTGTACACTTCAGGATGAATCAAAATTTAAGACCAGAGTTCTTTAGCGTTCTAAAGAAATTTCCTTCCTGTTCTATTTTTCTGCCAAATTTGTTCTTTTTTTTCCTCTCTCCCACCATTTCAGAACTCCTGCATCCTCAAGCCAATGGACTCTGGAACCGGTTCTTGGTGTTGACTGTTTGCTTAAGTGAAGAGTGAGAATTCACTGTCCCTGTGTCATAGGAGCTGGACCTCTAACGACTGTGTCTGCCAAGGCCCCTTACCTCTGGGCCCCTGGGTGTGAGTGACTTCCATGTTTTTAATGAGGAACACTCATGCTAAGCCTCAAAGCAAACTAAAGCTGAGCTGTTTCTTCATCTCTAGGGTATTGATCTGCCAAGTGGAAGCATCACTGTGCTCAGGTCCCCTGACAACCTGCCTCTGGCCTAGAGAAAAACTGACATTTCTAGGGGTTTCTGTAATTACCTAAACTCTGACTAGCAGGTGCTAACTGGCTCTCGACAGCAGTGTGCCTCCAAGTGGGAGTTAATTCCCCTAACATTTGTTCCTTTGTTGACTCAGGTGGTCGTGTAGGGGTGTGATTCCTTGAATTAAATCAGTTCTGCTTGAGATACCTACAAAGCTTTTTCTTGATTTTTTTTTTAAACCCTGAATTCCATGGTTATTGGTGTTATCACCCTTATCCACACAAAACAATAGATTGGATATCTTCCATTGCACTAATAGCCTGCTGGCCTCAAATGAGAGCTGTGGATCTTTACATTACCAACGCAAGGCATTCTTAGAGACTCAGTGACTCTAAGACTTCTAATAAAATTTCTCATCTCTGATAGCTGTAGGATTCATGTTATAAAACCAAACCCATATCAAGGGCGCTTGGGTTATGAGATAATATTTTAGCACCCATACGTAAAAAGTCAGACTCATCTTGGATATCGTCGTTTCAAGGCTCAGGATACTAGTATTTTCAAATGAATCACAAACTTGCAGGTCCTACTGAGCAATCACGACTGATTGAGCGCCCATCCCCTCATCTGAAGAATCGAGACTCCCTTTGTTTCGGCCATATATTGGCTTCACCCGATGAAGTGGGCCCTCAAGGGGAGCTTGCAACCTCCACAAAACCTACCCATTACCAATCAATATGCTAGAACCACATCGAGAAAATGTGGAGAAAATAATCCAAAGACTTAGAAGGCTGTGGGTGTTGATGTGTCCGTTTCACAACCTCCTATGCTTCATCTATCACTCTACCGGTCTCCCCTTCGTTTCACTAATAGAAAGGTAGCCTAACTGTTAGGATTCAGGCATTATGCTGGCCTGACCTGTCCTCTGGCAGGATGCACCCAGGCAGGAAGCAGGCCAGTCCAGGGTCCTAGTCTGTACACGGGTGTAAAAGGCCCCTTTAAGAGGCAAGTCCTGCCTGTTCTTCCTCTTCTGTCATTTTCTCTCAAGAGGCAGGTTTCTGTCTCACTCTCCTTTCTCTTTCCCTCTCTGTCCCCTCTGTCTCTGTCTTTCTCTTTCTCTACCTTCCCTCCCTTCTACCCTCTCAATAAATTCCACACTCAAACTCTGTCTGTATGATCTATTTGTCGCCCACTATGGTTTGGACCCACCCACCACAAAGGTCTATTTTTATGGTCCTCATCTGCCATGGGACCACCAGGGTCCCACTCATGCCAAAATTGTAACATTAACAACATCCCACCTTGATGGCCCGCGTGCCTTGCCTTCCAGCACTTCTAAGAAGAGCTGTATGGACATTTCCATTTGTCCACATCTCCGTGTTTGACTCAAATTCACAAGGTAGTTGTTACTGCCAAAGGATAATGGGATATAGCAGAATTATAATCTTGTTGGGGACCCTTCCCCAACTTCCTCAGTTATGGATGACCCTGGGAAGTGCCAGAGAAATCAGGACACAGGGGATTCAGAATAGGAAATACAACTGCATACTTTATTGCAAAGCCAGTGCTCTTTTTATGATACTCAAATCATGATTCAAACTAGGTTCCCATAATATATGAAAATAGTTTCATAGACTAGTATCTTGGTTGCAAATAATTTCAAGAGCTTCGTGCCCCAGCTAATCTAAGCAAAAGACTCAGTGTTATGGGAATAACTCTTGTTGTAATATGTAAAAAACACCTCATCAGAAGACAAACCACAGCCTAATCAGAGCCTTTGAACTACAGTGCACATCTTGTGTTCTCAAGGACTGACCATTGCAAGGCATTCTACTGATGGGAGAGGTTTGCCTCTTCCCGACTTGGTTTGCCAAGCCTTTCAGCAAGAATGCTACCTCAAGTCACCCCTGCACAGAGTTTCTATGCAGTTAAAAACCAGCCCTCTACATAATCTCACCCCCTGTTTGGTATAGCACTTTCTACTTGGTTCCTCTGGTTTCAAAAAAGTTTAGTCCCAGTTCCTAGTAGTGAAAATTCCAACACTACACCAGAGCAGAAGGGGGTGCATGTCCCCAGCACTGACGACACCTCTGCCTTCTTCACCCATCACTGTCTCCAGCCACTGGATCCTGTGTTATTTCATGCACACAGATAGGCAAATACCTGAGACCTCTAGACACCATCCTACACAGGAACTGAGTCGGTCATGAGCTCTGTGAGGCCCTTACCACGTGGCAGAGTCACCCTGAGTAGCTGAGTCTTTCAGGGGTCTGGTGACCCGTAGGTTAACTCACTTGACAGCATGCACCTTATTTGGAAAATGATCCCAGGAAACACTCATGAGAATGAAAAGTGAGGGGCTAACTGGTCCAGGAATCCTTTCCTCGAAGCCTATTTGTAAAATTTTGCAGTGGTTGCCTACCAGAGAGGTCCTCAGTATGAGGCTCTTAAACTAGTCAACAAATAGGCAAATGGCAACAAGGACCTCAGTACTATAGTACAGGGGTGTCACACCCATGACATACTGGACATCAATGACAAGAACTCTTATTGGCAGCCTGTGTCTTTAATCCCAGCACTTGAGAGGCAGAAGCAAGCAGATCTGAGTTCGAGGCCAGCCTGGTCTACGAAATGAGTTCCAGGCCAGCCAGAGATACATAGAGAAACCCTGTCTCAAAAAAACAACAAAAAAAAAAAAGAAAAAAAGCTTACTTTGAGAGTCACTGGGATGGGACCGAGGAGAACGACACGGACTGTCTCCTGTGTCTTATGTACATAGTTGCATTTGCTAATATCTACAGTATCTAGGGTCGCTGCACTGGGTAGAGGGTATGACTACATCTGATCAGGGATGTTATACTACACATCCTATAATGTACGTGAAACTGTCCTCCCCTGGGAAAAGGCATGTAGCTCAGCATCACCCAGTAGATCTTAGCACACCAGGTACCTCTCAAGCTTACTATTGTGATCGTCTAAGCTTTGCCTTTCTTGCACACTAAAATGTTTATCTTTTAAAATTTCAAGTTTCATTCCTCTATATGACTACTCAGTTTTGCCAACACCATTCGTTGAAATTCTGTTTTTTCTACTGTATGTTTTTGGCATCTTCCTACAGGTGGTTGTAGCTGGGTGGTTTCCAGTCACTGTGGAAATCATGGAAGTTCAGTTTGGTGATGTCTTGTTTGTACTCTCACAAATAACACTTCCCTGAAGATCAGAGGGTGGAGCTAGCCACTAATTAACCATAGAGGCCTAGACTATGTGACAAGAGTTTCCTGTGATGTGGGCTGCCCTTCTGTACATTGCGAATATGTGTTGCTTTTATTGGCTGATGAATACAGCTGACTTGGCCAATAGCCAGGCAGAATAGAATCAGGTGGGAAACCCAAGCAGAGATACAGGGAGAAGAGCAGAGATGAGACACCCGCAGCCGCTGGGGAAGCAAGAGTAAGTAAGGTAACAAGCCACAAGTCACATGGCAAAATATAGACTAATAGAAATGGGTTAATTTAAACGTAAGAGCCAGCCAGAAATAAGCCTGAGCCATCAATTATAATTAATATTAAGCCTCTGAGTGGTTATTTAGGAACTGGCATGCAGGAGGGAAATGTCTGGTTACAGTTCCTCAAAAAACTAAAAACACAGCCTTATGGTCCACTATTGGGTCTATACCCTAAGTCAGCTTCTCACCTGTTGACTGCAGCCCTATTCACAATAGCCAAGCGACAGATCAGCATAGCCGTAATAGCCAAGCGACAGATCAGCATAGCCGTAATAGCCAAGCGAGTGACAGATTAGCATAGCCGTAATAGCCAAGCGAGTGACAGATCAGCATAGCTGTAAAGAGGGATGTAAAGTATATACACGCACCAGAATTTTATTCAATCCTAAAGAATAAAACTGTATTTTTTGTAGCAAAGTTGCAATAACACTACTTTGCAAAATCAGACCCAGAAAGAAAAAAAATACCGTATGCTTTCTCTCCATCATGGACCTATATTTTATGTAGCTACATAAATTCAGACTTTTGTCTACCCCAAGTCCTGTACATCTCAGTGAATTTTGATACAGTTGGAGTAATATCGTGAAGTCATGGAGCTTTGCTTGGGTGTTGTACTTCTGCTGTCAATTATGTTTTTATGTACTTATCCACCACACAAAAAGAATTAGAACTAAACCACAATTACCTTAGGGTCTCTTTCGTGGCCCTGTGTCCTCTTACCTTCATCCCGTCCTTCTCGTCACCTTACCTTGCCTTCCTGGACTCCCTTCTAACCACACAACACTCACACTTACCCATGTTTACCTATGCACACGAGCACGCTATAGGTCAGAATCCACATAGGAGTAAATATACTCAAGTTTTCTTAATTTGGGCAACCTCACTTAATATTATGTATTCTAAGCCTATCCGTTTAGCCTAATTTTAAAGGCTTACATATCTACACAAGAAATTATAAGCACTTAAAATTCCTCAAGTTGGAGCCAGGCGATGGTGGCGCATGCCTTTAATCCCAGCCCTCGGGAGGCAGAGGCAGGCGAATCTCTGAGTTCAAGACCAGCCTGGTCTACAGAGCTAGTTCCAGGACAGGCTCCAAAGCCCCACAGAGAACCCTGTCTAGAAAAACCAAAAAAAAAAAATTAAAAATTCCTCAAGTTGGAGAAAATGCCTTGTGGGGGTCAGCACATGGCAGGAAGATGTGTGGCAAGGAATTCTCACTGCAGGGTGAAGGGTGGACAGGAGCCATTCTGGCAACAGAGAAGCTGGAGGAGGTTAAGTCAAGCAGTGCCAATACTAAGACTTCCCTCCAAGAACCCCAAAGTCACTGATGCCCTTTGCATCAGGAATAGCAAGCAAGCACTCACTAGCAACCATATGATGGCAGATGACTGGGAAAGACAGCACCCTGCAAAGTCATTGTTGAGTCAAGACCATCCTTGATTAAAGCTAATTCTCCACCAGAACCAAAGGTTCTTGTTCCCTTCCCTACCTTGCTGGAGGAGTTGGGCCTAAACCAGCAGACTGCCACAGGGATTCTGGGAAAATATAGCCTCAGGTGGAAGGAGATGTGCGGGCACAGTGCAACCAACAAGATCCCACTTTAAACTGAAAGCTCGCAAGACATCCAAGCCATAGTAGCCTGCTTCCAAGATACCATCTCCTGACAATGCTAACCACCTACAGGAAGTGGGAGAAACTTGTTTCTATAGGCATGGTTTCCATAATCTGGTCCGTAAGGTTGACCAGTAGGACTGTTTTACTCTCAGATCTTCAGGCAGTCTTTATTAAAATATAATTGAAATGCCACTAAAATCTGGGGCCATGTAACTATTGATATGCTGTTGTGGGAATTCAGTCCGATAGCCAGTTGGACTGGGGAGACTTGGTCCAACAAGATCCCACTTTAAACTGAAAGCCACTTACTGTGGGCATATTAAAGAGGGAAGTCTGTGGATTGTGTTACCTTTCATTAATATCAAAATATGCACCATGTTTATAAGACGGAATGAGAAATTTGGGCCACGTCACCAGCTGTTCTGCTTCAACCTTGCTTCCAAAATGCCATGGGGAAGCTCCAAGCCGTGGCCTGCTGCCAGCTTATCCACCATTCCAGAGAGCGGGCAATCATTGCCTCCTGGTTCTTATCCTGTCACATCTCCCCAGAAGAGACCATACCCATTGGACCAAGTCTCCCCAGTCCAACTGGTTATCGGACCGAATTCCCACAACAGCATATCAAATAGTTACATGGCCCCAGATTTCAGTGGCATTTCAATTATATTTTAATAAAGACTGCCTGAAGATCTGAGAGTAAAACAGTCCCACTGGTCAGCCTTACGGACCAGGTTATGGTGACACACTCCTTTAATCCCAGTAG
>NC_022017.1:31418472-31452726 GCF_000317375.1 Microtus ochrogaster | reverse complement strand
AAAAAAAAAAAGACAATGCATGCCGAGGATCCCTGGTACTTCCTGACTAGCCAACTTATTTGGCAAGCTCCAGTGTAATAAGAAATCCTGTCTCAAAATTCTAAAGGTGTATGACACCCAGCGTTTTTCACTCTCTACGCACACACGTGCGCTTGCATCTGAAAGCATGTCCATATACACAGAAAAAATTAGATGAGTTTTTAGAGGAAAATGTTGCTGGAGTGTGGCCAATGGTGGGGCTCTTGCCTAGCCTGAGCCAGGCCCTGGGTCCCATCCCCAGCATTCTGGAAGAAGGAAGATATTTGTATTTCAATATGGTCATGCTTGCCACTCTATGGAAGCTTATTAAATTACTTTGCAGCTTCATGACAGTTAATTTGGAGGTCTAGAAGAAATTATCTGTGCAATTTGGCAGATTTTCATATCTAGTGAAGCAGATGCTTTCTTGAAGTATTTAAAATGGAGTAACCCAATATGAAAGAGGACTTTTCACCAACCCCATTACTGGTGAAAGCCTTTGTGTCCCCAGCTTTGCACGTTGCTGGGGTAATGTTCTATAAGTGAACTTTGTTTCATGAGCCAGCTTGAGAAACATGGTCTTTACTAAATGGTAAAATGTATCATCCATGACACAGCTCACGGGCATCTTCGTTTTCTGTGTTTGCATTTGGTTAAAGTATAGGACGTAAGTGTGTGTGTACATTCATGTGCCTTCCTAATAGCTTTCTCCCAGCACCCACCCAAGAGTACATGGAAGTGAGCAGACTGATTTCCTTAATTGTCTTTTCCTTTTTTTTTTTTTAGATGAGGTCTCCCACTAGGCTCAAAGTTGCTGAGTAGGCTAGGCTGGCTAGTGAGAGCTGGGATTTGCCTGTCTCTGCATCCTTGGTGGTGGCATTACACATGCACACTACCTTGTCTGGCTGTTTCAACCCAGGGACTGAGTTAGACTCAGGCCCTTGTGCGCAAATAGCACTCTACCACTTGAGCTATATTCCCGTGGGACTGATTTCCTTCACCTGTAAACTACAGAGCTTGTTAAATGTTTACTGAACTGTAGTGAGGCATAAAACAGACAATACACATAATACTGAAGATTACCCTCTGGCATGGAAAATTAGAAAATCTGAAAGTTTTTAATGACTCATTTTTAACCTCTCAAACCCCCAAAGACTGTTTGAGGTTTCTATGCCATGAGGATACAACCAGACATCAATCTGGGTGGGTGAATGGGTGGAGTGGATGGGTGGGTGGAGAATTCATAAAGAGTTTCATTCCTTCCTTTCATTTCCTTTTTGAGACCTAATGTCACTATGTAGCTCAAGCTGGACTTGAACTGGCAATGTATCCCAGGCTTGCCTCAAACTTAAAAGTCCTCTTGTCTCGGCTCCAGTGTTGAGATAAACATATGGTACCGTGTCTGGCTGGGAGTGTTTAACCTGAAGTGCACACCCCACACAGATCCAGACACTTCAGAAGATGGACAGGGTCTTTGCAAGGTGGCTGTTTATATCAGGTCTTTGTTCCAAAGATACTTGCAGGATCCTAGTAATCCCTTATAGTTGTACTTAGTTTTCAATACCATGCACACTATAGGCCAATAACATCTATCTGAAGCTCCCTCTGTGTGGACTATTCATCAGAGGGTGCTGAACTGAGCAAACACTCTTAGATTTGAACTTTGGAATATTGACTCTGGCCTCAGCCTTCAGTGCCATAATCCTGGGAACGTGCTTCTGGTCATTTTCATTTCCTGAAATCAATCTTGGTGTGGGGAAATCTTCCAGTTACGTGCTTTGTTTCAGAGACAGAGTTTTGTGAGGGATGCGTAAAGATGTCTTGCATTTCATCACAATTTAAGCATCACTCCAAGGACACTCACAATGTGTTGTGTCATCTGGTCAACCAAGAAAGTCTGACCAAGTCTGTGTCACCTCTCAAAGTACACTGGTCACAATGTTTGTTACAGTTGGCTTGATAGTTACATCAGATTGTGTTCTTCAGATACAGGCATGGTCTACTTTATTAAACATGGAAGGATGTTATATATTCTGTATGTCTCTACAGAAATTCTCTCTTGTTCTTTAAACACATCAACCTCATGGTCTATCTTTGCGTTTCCTACCTTGCCAAACTCAAATCCAGGAAGTAGTCTAACGACTACATTTTCAAAAGTCTGCAGCATCCAGGATACTTCTCACGGAGTATTCCTCTTACTCAGGATCCACAACCCTATGCCACGGACAAGCATTGATGGCCACATACCCAAGACAAAAGGTGATTTCCTACGTAGGGAACTTTGATAAGGAAGCCCATGCCAATCTCCTCACCATCTTTTTAACTTGGCCCTTTGTTTGCTCTCATAGCTGTTAATCTTGTCATTATCTGGAATGGTCACTTGTACAAACCTTAAAATGTTTGTCACCTGCAGTCAATGTGCAACATTGGATGGATTCACTTTCCCCCTAATTCCATATCAACTCCCAGGTCCTTGCTAGTTTCTGACGTGAACAGTTGAGTGAACTTGAGAGATTTCCTCCATGGACAATGCCTTGACTGTTGCTTCATTGCTTATGGAAACATGTTGGCCGTGGCTTGAAGGCACAGTCCATCGTGGTGGGAAAGGCATGATAAAGAACGGGAGATAGCTGGTCACAGCTGCACTCTTAGAAAGCAAAGGGATGAGTGTTCCTCCTCCTCACTGGTTTAATAAGTGTGAATCCTGTGCAAGAATATTTTTTTAAAGTGCAACACAGGTTTTCAAAAAGCCAATAACTTACATAAGCCTAGATAAACAAGGATACTATTGCCTCCTTAGATGCTGGTTCTCATGAGAGATCAGCTAAGGATCCTTGGCCCCAAGCTGAAATCATCTTCTCTGATGCACACAGATCCACTCTGGTGCTCTGTGAGTGTAGGATGAGGCGACAAGGATTGTCACTCCCCCACTTGGGACATTAGTGAATCACAAGAAGGGAAGAGAATTCCATTTTCCCTGCTACTCAGCTCTCCCTTGCCTACCTCCAGTTCTAAGAAGTAGGCCAGTTTTGTTCAAATGTGAGTGTCCTACAGAGAGTTCAGAATCCAGACCTGAAAGGGACAATGAGTGTTTCACATTAAAGACTCAAAAGTGTCAAATCCCAACAAGAATATGGGTCCTGCTTACCTAGGCCTGTCCTCTAGAAAGATGGTCAGTGTATCCTCTAACATTCCTGAAAATGCAACCCCCCCCCCGCCAGTTCCTGAATCTTAAGATCCACGAAGTAGCCATCACAACAGAGCAGTTGACCACACCTACATCCACTGCCAACCCAGCAGGGAGCCCTGGATCATCCTTCCCTTGAGGTCATCACTCTTGATGATAGCAGTGGTTCCCAGTTGTTGCTATGGTGCCCAGTTGATTGGACAAACATCTGTGGACACATTGCTATAAAGTTACTTTGTAGATGACATTGGCGTTTAAATGGCCTGAAACCGAAACCAACAGATGGACATGAGGTTTAAACACGCATACACCTCTCAAGCTGCTGGTAGAAAAAGCCCTTTATTGAACAGCACCATGGTTTTATACCTAACACAGCCAGGTGAGCCCAACAGGTGAAGACCTCATTGCCTGATCCTAGGTCAAGGCCAGGGCAATGCGTGCTCGGGAAGCAGGGTTGGTAAACAACTTTGACACAGCTCTCAGAAGCTCAAATCAAAAGGGGTAAGAAAAGGTCACTAGCCGGGAAGAGCAGCTGGAGGCCAGGACTCCAAATGGTCCCAAAATGTGTAGACTTTGAGCAAAGTTAATTTCCATGCCTAATGTGTGGGTGGGTCAAATCAGCTGAAGAACCTGAACAGAGAAAAACCTGACTTCCCAGATCAGAGGGCGTTCTCCATCTGACGGTTTCTTCCTTGCACTGAAGTGCTGGCTCATCTCTGGGTCTCTAGACTGGTGGCTCCTGACCTTGAACTCTGTCAGCTCTTCACTGGTTCTCTAGATTCCATCTTGCCTTACAGATTTGGCATTCTCATACTCTATAATCATACTGAAAGTGACTCTGTCCATTCCTCACTCTGCATCTCTCCAGACTCGCATGCATGCATGCATGCACGCACATGCACATGCACACACACCATGTTATTTCTGTTTCTATAGAGAACTCTAATATCTCCAATCACAACTCCAAGAGCATACACACACAAATGAAGTTACTGTCACAGGAACTCTGCTCAGCAGGGTCCACCCAGCTGTACCTGGTAAATCCCAGAACCAAAAAGAACAATCTGAGCTGCTATTGTGTGATTTCCCCCCCCCACCCCCCACGCCCACCCCCCTTGGAGACAGGAATAACTGTTTATCTACCCAGATAGAGCACCAATGACAAGCCCAAGGAATGATTTTCAACCATAGCTTAGTGAAACAGCAGCTTTGTTTGATCCTAGGTTTTAGGGTTGGAGAGGGGGAAGATGGGGACTTGGGAAAAAGGAACTGAATTGACTAATCTTTCAAGAGAGGGCTTTACTAATTCTTCAAGCAAACAGAGAAGCACAGCCCAGCAGGGTTCTGGAGTAGAATTGTAGGTTCACCCACAGACAGCAGACCCTGTAAAGTCAGGGAGTAAGGAGAGGGAGCTGTTGTCATAGGGGTATGGGTTCAGGGTCAGCTGGCATCACTTAACCCGGCTTGAGACATTACTTTTTAATTTTTTTGCTTGAGGTGGGTGTTTAAAATGTCCCAAGGACATTTCTAGAGAAGGGGCATCTGGAAGAACAATGTTCCTAGTTAAATCTGTGATGTGATAGTAGGTAATGTCCTGTCTCTAGCCCTTCTTATAGGGCTTTTCAAGCTGGAGAAGCCCATTGCTGGGGCGGGGGAAGATGGATTCACTGCCAATGTGATCTGTTGTTTTCAATCTTATTTACATGAAGAGGAGAGAGAACCTAGGATTAGGGTAGCTGAAATTCTCTGGCTGCTCCATGTTGGACTGGGTTATCACTAAGTTAGAGAATTCTCTTGTTCAATGGTGAGTAGTTAGGAGGCAGTCTCTGGGTTAGAGAGTATCTGCATTCATATCAGGATACTGTCCACATGCATGTTGGGTGGTGGTATGGATAAATCTGATCAGCAGACTGACTAGAGCAAAGCCTGTGGATATAAAAATCAACATAGTTATCAAAAGGGTAACTATTAGCATCAGTCATCATCTCCAGGATGAATTTTGATACCATTTATTTCAGGGTTGTGGTGATCATTGTTAGAGTACCTGTTCAGTCAAAAGTGGGCCCCTTTGTTTTGGGGGATACAGATCAGTGCCTGTAAGTTTAACCTAGCCATCAGTGCAGTTGTGTGTGCAGATGAGGGAGGGGAGGGCATAGTTAATGGTCATTGATCAAGGGATGTTGGAGTCATCAAGCAAGTGCGGAGTATACTAAGAGTAGTTCTCATTGTTGAGAGTTGAACGCTTTAAGTGGGGCTGTGTATTCAAAGAGAAGTAAAGAGGAAAAATAAAGTGGGGAATGTACATTGCTGTATTCAAACACCATGATCAAATTAACTCAGGGAGGAAAGAAAGGGTTTATTTGGCTTACTCTTTCACATCACTGTTCATCACTGAAGGAAGTCAGGACAAGAAATCAAACAGGGCAGGAACCTTGAGGCAGGAGCTGATGCAGAAGCCATGGAGGAGTGATGCTTATGGCTCTCTGATTATGAATTGTTCAGCCTGCTTTTTTATAGAAGCCAGGACCACCAGCCCAGGAATGATACCATCCACAATGGACTGGGCTCTTGGCAGCGCACCGCCCCCCACAGCCCCGTGTCTGTGTTCTGTGTGCTGGCACCCAGTTCCCGAGCTTCAGGCAAGGGGCTGGAAGTTGAACTCAGATGCAGATATAGACTAACACACGCAGCTCCAAATCGCTGCTTCAGAAAGCCCATCTTTATTAACACCGTGTAGACTTAAATACACTGCAGTTAATGGTCAACAGGTGATCCTCTGATCCTCTAACTAGGCACAGCTTCTAGTAACTTATTAGAAGGTTCTAGGAGGGAAAAGCAACTGAAGGCCAGGACTCATTAATCCCAACAGCACTTCCCTATCAATCACTAAGAAAATGCACTGTGTGCTTGCCCACATCTTACAGAGACATTTTCTCAATTGAGGATGCCTCCTTTCTTGACTCTAGCTTTGTAACAAGTTTGACATAGAAGTAAACCAACACAGAGAGCTAGAGAT
The DNA here is from genome assembly GCF_000317375.1 of Microtus ochrogaster. Taxonomy (NCBI): domain Eukaryota; kingdom Metazoa; phylum Chordata; class Mammalia; order Rodentia; family Cricetidae; genus Microtus; species Microtus ochrogaster. The sequence continues at coordinate 31,446,505 of NC_022017.1, read as the reverse complement.
TATTTGGAAGGTGGTTTCTGTCTAATGACTTAGAAATACCAGAGACATCAGAGGGGCAGGAAAGAATTTTAACCCATTGTTTTTGAGAAGGGGTATGGAATCTTCCACAGGTCTCAGGAGTAGATAGATGGGATTAGGAGGGTGGGTTTTTTTTTTCCAAGGATAACTCTGGGTTTGGGATCAAGAATTGAGTTGTGTCTGGTTCAGGAATTGGAGTATGCTTTCCGTGTGCGTGCAAAGCCAATCTAGCCTTGAGAAATGAATCCAAGAGCAAAGACCCAATAGCATGGTGGCAGTGAGGGTGATGATGATAATCAGAAGGAGATGGAGTCATGGAGACTGGAGAGATTTGAAAGACAGTGGTTTTAAGTAGGCCTAACCTACAGGCTAGTCTGGGATGGATGGTGAATCAGGAGAAGGCTTTGGTGTGGGCAGAGGAAGGCTTAGCTAGGGTGAGCCCCAACATGCAAAAGAATTTTATTCCACAGGAAGTAAGCCAGCCACTGTGTGTAGATCTAATATAATAAGGGGCACTCCAAGAAAAACTGGCCCAGAACAAGGGTGTCTCAGAACATCCTGATGAGTCACACTTGATGAGTCACTGCTGGTCGGTTTGGCTGGAGTGTCTTCTGAAGAATGTCATATCCTTTACTGATTCAGAGGAGTATTTTGACTGAGAGAAGCTTCTAGACTGTCCCAGCACAGGAATTTTGTCGCAGGAAGTTAGGTCACACACAGAGGGGGGCAATAAATGGCTGCTTAAGAAACTTCTAGATCCCAAGATAACTTGGCTTTGGACTTGTAACATTTTGATACTCTACAATCATTGAAGTGCCCATCAACCTTAGCTACATAATACAGGCGCAGCTCTTGTTGGGAGCCTTCAGTTCACAGCAGCTAGGTTGGCTAAGCATCACATGTTATAGGGATGTATAACATAAACATATACAGTTTATAACTGTATAAACGGATGTGATGACATGACTGCTTCATATTGTGCTGAAGACAGGGTTTTCATTGTATATCTGAGAGCCAGAGGCATCTGGAAGAATCCAGAGCAGAAGGAGAAAGTAGACTGAACATGGCCAGCAGACTGGACCTAGACAGGGCTATCTGTGAGAGAGAGAATAATGGGGGTTAGGGAATAAAAACAGTGAAAGAAGCAGGACAGAGCAGAGAGAGCACATGTGGAGGAAAGCAGGGTTATAAAGAAAGCCAGTAGCTGGAAGAAGAGAAGCCTGTAAGCTGGAGGGGGTTTAGAGTAGGGGAGGAAGTGAGAAGGGCTTTGAAATGTGTAACAGGGACTCTTGACACTGCAGATAGCCATGTGTTCCTTCTGTCAGAGATAAGAAAAATGACTCCTTCTGGTAGAGGCTTCATAAGTTCCTGAAGAATGCTGTCTTTGGTCTAAGCACCAGAAATCCTCCTAAAGTCCAGATTGGGCCCACTTCTGGATATTTGGACTGCCTTTTGGAGTTTGGGGAGATGGAATTTCCTTTGGACATGACAGAGGCCAAATATTCTATGTCCCTTTTTGCTATAAGCTCATTCCTATAATCTGGTTAAAAAGGAAGCTGACGGGGTAGGAAGGCAATCTTCAGGAAAGGGGCCGCAGCTGGTAACACCATTGAGGAAGAAATCCTTAGGTAATAGCGAAACTACTGTTTGCCATTATGACTCAGGCCTGGTATTTTTATCTTGTCCTCTGTATTTGGCATACCACTTACATAATGACATAATGTGAGCATTGTATTTAAAGTTAGAAAAACGAACAGCACAGTGTGGATGAAGTAAAAGCATCTTTACACTGTAGTCATTCAAGAGCAGGCTTTATCTCAGGGTATTATTGACTTTTGACCTTAGGAATACCAATGGCCCTCAATTAGAATCAAGTTCCTTATACCTAGGTTATCTACATTTTGAATTTTCTAATACTTTTTACAGCATAACTTAGTATTTTAGTTGTGTTCTTGTCCCATTTTTAGATCAATTCTTAGGACAAATCTTATCACATAAAAATGATTTTTAATCCTTACCAAAACACTTCTTTGTTTTCTATATTTTGTTTTTCAAGAGTGTTTCTCTGTGTAGTCATGGCTGGCCTAGCACTCACTCTGTAGACCAGCCTGGCCTCAAACACACAGAGACCCGCCTGCCTTCTGTCTCCTGAGTGCTGGGATTAAAGGTGTGAGTCACCATTGCCCAGCTTAAAAACACACTTCATGTGTATGAGTTTATATCCTTATCAAATGATTCCCTCTGTATAGAAATAACCAAGCTAGGTAAAGGATAAAACAATTATATTTGTATTTATTATAAGGGGAAAAACTCATGAAACAGGAAACGAGAAGTTCAAGTTCTGCTGTGTCCAGCAGGGATCACCCAGAGAAAGCACACCTGAGCAGTGCACATGGTTTTCCCCTGGGTACCAGTGAAGCCACGCCTTAACTAAGACTCACCTCTTAAAGATAATTGGCTAACAAGGTTCCCCATCACCTGTCTTTTAAAAAAAATCCTTGAAAAATATAATGAAATTTGATCACATCATCCCTAATTGCCCTCTCCACCTTTCCCAAGATTTCTCCCCAACCCACCCTCTCCCATGTTTTCTCTCTCTTAATAACCCACTAGGTCCAGTTAGTGCATGTGCATCCACTGTCTTTTTGTTTACAAAATATTTTTATTTTGAATAAAATAATTACATTTTAAATGGAAGCCTGGAAAGCTGTGGCTGAAATCAGGAAACATATGCATCATATTCCAAATATCTAACAGTCCTAAACACAGGCAAAACGTGTTACATCTGTAGGCCCAGAGTTAAGTCAGGGTAGAAGAAGAAATGTATTTATGTCATAATGAGACGCATCAGCATCACTGGTAACCCTCCAAAGAGTCTTTATATATTTTTCAGGGCAGGGGCAATGATACAGTATCTCTTTACATAGACCTAACTGTCCTGGAACTCGCTATATAGACTTCTACCTGCCAAGTGCTAGGGTGTATGCCACCATGACTAGCATGCTGGGTTTTTAATGACTATTCTTCCAAATTTTAAAATTGTATCTTATCTTGGCTTGGCAAAGATAAGAACCCTGAAAAAATCTTTTTAGCAACTAAGTCATTTTGGGTGAGACCGATGGTTCATTGGTTTAAAGTTCTTGCAAAGGACCCACGTTTGACTCCAGCTCCCACATGGTGGCTCACAACCATCTACAACTTCAGTTGCAATGAATATAACACCATCTCTGACCTCCACAGGCACAAGGCATGTGCAAGGCACACATACATACTTGCAGGCAAAATGGTCATATAGATAAACTAAAATCTTATAATTTTACACATTTGAAAATGTTTATGTCTATATGTACCTTAAGTACATATCTATACTCATGCATACACCTGAAAATTAAGCAAATCCCAAGAGTAGCACTCGATAACCTTGAAAAGATGTTTAAATGAAGTGGACACAAATTTTGTTCAGTTTTTCTTAGGACATAAAAACAGTTACCTGAAAACAATTACCACAAACACATCCTAGCCCACCAGCAAATGGGTTATAAATAGTTATGAATAGTGTAATAAGGAACTCAAAAGCACCTAACACCACCACATTTATTCAGCATTCCATCAGTAGAAACAAGGTACACTATATCTAAAGAGCACCAAGCTCAACCCAGACATTGAGAAGGGCCCAATGAAGAGAAAAATCTAGACAGTAGAGTTTGCTACAGAGCTTTAGGTCAGTTCTTCAGAAGCAGAGCTCTGACACGAAGGGAGGCAGGAACAAAAGGAGATGACTTTTGATGAGAGTGCTCAAGTGTATAAGTGTGTGAGTGTCTCCAGGGAGACAGCCAAAGCGGTGGAGATGGCTCCCCTGTGGAGATGCGCAACTTTGGTAAGCTGGAGACGTTTCTATAAGTCCTAGAGAAACCATCTGGGACTCTTCACATTCAACTGAAGCCAGTTTCCAGAATGTTTCCCCAGGGCAATGGGGAGTAGAGCTTGCAAACTGTAACCAGCCCTAAACCAGCTGAGAGGAAGATAGGAACCTGTCACCCTGGAGAACCCTGAAACCTAGGGTCTGTGGACTATCCACGCAGAAAGTCTCGCCGGAAAGGAAAGTCGCAGGTGTGAATGCTGTCAGCCATATATTTGGCTCTCTCCATCCCACAACACACAAAAAAAATGCCCACCGCCAACTCTGCTATCAACTGTGATGATATGTACATGCACACAGAACTGAATGCTACATCTTTAAAACCCTACCACTTGACAGTACTGTGTATATGAGCCTAGAGATCACTATACTCAGAGACATAAAATCTTAGAAGCATAAGCATGCATGTAAGTGTAAGGAAAACCTAAGTTGTCAAAGCAAGAGAGAGCAGTAGGTGTCAGGAGATGAGGGGTCAGTTATACAAGATAAGTTCCAGAAAGCTAACTTTGGCATGGGGATGCTAATAAACACTGTGTGGTTTGCTTGGAATCTGTTAAGAGGTGGCCAAGTTTTAAATATAATAAAGGAAGTGTGTGAGATGATAAATGTGTTAATTAGCTTCATGATGGCAATGTATATTTATAAAACCATGTGGTTTTAGTGGCATGTGTGTGTGTGCGCTCGCCTGTTTGTCAAGCATGCCTCAATAAGACTGAGCCCAAGTTAGCATGCAGCCATCATTGTGTCTGTTTGGGAAGCCATGTTTTGATACTACTTTTTAAAAACTGACAAGGGTTTTGTTGCTGGCCCTTTAGCATCTGTGATGCTTTCCAGATGTGTCCAGCAGAGCCAGCTAGACCATAACTAGAGACCTGCAGGCTCTTTGAACCCAGGCATTTACCTTCTCACAGAGATAAGTACAATAAGGCAGTAAACACTACTGAGTCCACTTTTAATCTCCACATGTATTAACCCTTTGTTAGGCATTTGGGTTCCGTCTTTGAGTTACTGCTTGCTAGTGGCACCAACGCCCAAGTGCCAACACTGGCCATCACGGCAAACACGTGGATGTTTAGTGAAGGTCTCATCTGTTGCTTGGTACATGGTAGTTTGGCGCTGTAGTCTTTCTGTGCATCTTCTTTGGAATTTGAGAGTAATTTTGTGCTAACCAGGACAGTGAGCAACCCCAGTGCTGTGTGGGCCACTGGGTGTTTCCATTTACCCTTGAATCATGACTGGCATTGCAAACTCTGGAGCCTTTGCTTTCTTCCTATCAACGGCCATGCCTACAATTGAGAAAATCCTTTAGCTCTGATTACGTAAGTGGGCAATGCTATGTCCAGATGGGATTAATAAATTAGATCGCAGGGCCTCTTGAAGTCCATGAGCTCTCTTCTAATTGGCTTATGGAGATAAAGATGCACTCATCAATAGACTGTCCCTCAAATTTTCCAGGAAAATCAGAAGATTGAAATGTAATACTTTGAATTTACCCTGTGCAAAAGGTATTTATTCCTACAGAGGCCACCTCAAAGTGAAGAGACAACTGGCCTGGAGAGTCCTGCAAACCTCAATGTCCATCAAAGGAACCCATGCCCCAAGTCACTGAAGCTTCTTACAACTTGGCAAGGCAACTTAATTAAAACTAGATCCAGGTTTTAGGAACTTAATCCCCATGCTGGGTTGCCTCGCCCAGCCTTGATGCAGGAGAAGAGTTTGGTCCTGCCTCAACTCTGTGTGCCATGCTTTGTTGACGGCCATGGAAGGCCTGCCCCTTTCTGAATGGAGATGGAGAAGTGGGTGGGGGAGGGCATCGATGAGAGGCAGGGGAAGGGAACAGAAGAAGAGGGGGGAGGGGAAACTGTGGTTAGTATGTAAAATAAATGGAAAATAATAATAATAATAAAAAAATCCTGGGCCAAGGGCGTAGATACTTCCAGCCATTGTCCATATGGTCCATGAAGACAATAAACACATCAAAGGATGATTAAGATCAGTCACCAGAGACACGCAGACTCAATAGTACACGGAAGAACTAATCCAGTATCACAGGGTGTCCACCAGGATCTGGTACAAATGACAAGGGAAGAACGTGAGAGGTTTTTAAGCCACATCCGAAGGCAGGTTATCAGCTTCTCAAAATCTTAATCTGAGTCATTTATGACCCAGCGGTTCTCCTGGCTGCTGCCTAAAATAAATGAAAATGCATTTATATGCACATTCTACACTGGTGTTCATGGTGGCTTGGTTCATAATAGCTACAAAGGGGAAATGGCCTGGCTGTTTACAGGGGAAGGCTGTCAAACAATGAAAAAGTCCTCATACCAGATCAGTACACAGACAAACCTTAAAAGCAACTGAGGTCTAGATGGATGGCTCAGCAGGTATGAGCACCGGCTGCTCTTCCAAAGGACATGGGTTTGATTCCCAGCTCCCACACTGATGGCTCAGACCCACCTGGGATTCCAGTTCCATGGCATCAGCCTTCTCGGATGTATATGGAAGGTATAAGTCTGGTCGTATGAAATGTCCACAAGAGAAAGATCGATGGAATTGGGAGATTTAGAGTTGCCCAGGGCTGCTGCAGGTGGGTGTGGAGTTTCCTTAAGGTGACAGAGTGGTGGTACAGAGTTAGCTTGTGGCCATTTTATACAACTCTATGAATATACCAAAGCACTAATTATACACTTAACAGTTACTTTTTAGTGTTCCAACATATTCCAAATATTTTACAATTTAATTCAAGTAGGTTCGTATTTAGGTAAATACTACCCACTCAAACTCAAATTTTGTCTTAGTAAGAAAAAACTTCATAATTTGACTTATCAGTATTAGATAACATTAAAATGTATTTCTTTGTTTTACCTCGAATATGTTCTTAAACCAATATGAGGTCTGTTGACCAAAGAATTGACATTCCTATGTCTATGAAAAGCATCAATCTGTTGTTGTTGTCTGTGTGATTAGACTTGGTCTTACATAGCCCAGGTTAGCCCCAAATTCATTTTAGCCAAGGATGACTCCAAATTCCTAATCCTCTTTGCTTTCTTAATTTCCCAAGTGTTGGGATTACAGGTGTGTGTCACCACACTTGGCTCAAATCTGTTTTTGAATCAAACCATTACAATGATGAATTGCATTTTGACTTTGTTCTGTAGTTTGTCAGTTTGATGGTGAGTTCAGAGCTCTTTTGGTAACTGAAAACACTGGACTGAAAGAAAACAGAGGAAAGTAACCGATGCTCATTGGGGGTAGCTTCATGGTTCCTAAATAAAATAGAAATATTTGAATAGGTTATTTAGCATAGCATTTAACTTTGCTTAAAACACTCAGATGCACTCTTTCCTCTTTCTGTAGTATATAAGATTATTTGGGGGAACCTTGAGTGTATAAGAGACATATGTGCTCTCTGGTCCAAGCCTGGAGTGCGGGCAAGGATCTGACTGGAATAAAAGCCTGGATGGTGAGTCCCAGTGACCCAGCACACAGACATGGGCTGCAGACCTGCTTCTTCTCAGGAACCAAGTGGCTTTGTCCTGGAACAGCGGTGTTCTCAGAATAACTCAGGTTGTTTTCATTCCTTAAAATAAAACTCCTTTACAACCTTCATGGGTTTTTTTTTCCATTTTCATGTGTCTAGATGTGGTTTGTACACATATTACATATGTACAGAGGCCAGCAGTTGATAGCTGGAGTCAACCTCAATCTCCCTCCGTCTTCCACCTCGTTCACCGAGGCAGGGTGTCTCAATCCCAGAGCTAGCCAGCTTGCCCAGGAGATCACTTGCCTCTGGAATTAAAGATGAGCTGATACATCCACTCTGCCCCTAAACTCACTGCATAGTCAAGGATGACACAGATTCTGGGAATCCAAATTTGGGTCCTCAGGCTTGCCAGGCAGGGGTCCACATCAGTAAATATGGCACTGAATTCTATTGCTAGTGCAGAATCTGGCTTCCATATTCTTAGGGGTTCAAAGCACATAGTTGACTTTCAATAACTATTTTTCAAACTGAATATTCAAAATATAACATAGGATGAGCCTACCTTAGTAGCTACTCAATAAATACCCTGTCCTTTTTTTTTTTTTTTACAGAGGATTATGTATGTGCTAAGAATACCCATGGAGTCTAATATGCTTTATATTAATATTCTGGACTATTTGGGGTTCAGCATTGGGTCACCACCAGGGTCCCACATTTGGCTCTGATCCCAATGGTCACCATACGGTATTTTTCAACTGATCTACACTTATACACCAAGGGCTTCTGCATGCATCCAGACCTGTTGTGCCCTGCATGGATGAGCTAGGCTAAGTTGTCAGGAGTTTGAAACAGGATAATCATTCACCAAGCTATGTTTCTATGGCCAATGCTATATCTCTGGGGGGAAAAAAAATGCCTTTGTCTTCCACAGATGCCATCTGCTCATCAGACTCCAAACTTACCAAGCACAATCTATCATGCCTACACGGAAAGTTCCTTATATTATGGGCTACCCCAGGGACCAGTCGCATATATACAAGCCCATACTAAGTTTTGCCAGTCAGATTCTCCCTAGGAATTTGGGAATAAGATCCAATAATTATTAATTACAGAACTATAAGGTGAAAGATCAGACCAATATCAACATAAAGTGCACACTTGTGGGCGTCCCTGGCTTATTGTAAGAGGTTTGGGCTGGGACTCTGGTTTGTATGAATTGGCTTGGCTCCTGGGCTACTGAATCACCCAATGGTCAAGTCTAGATTACATAATGCTTCCTCCTTCCTGTCCTCGAGATTTTGCCAAGCTGGAAGGACATCCAGAATGAATAGCTGTGTCCGTGGGCTTCAGAGGCGGTGTAGATGCTGTGATGTGAAAGTGAACAGCTACAAGAAGTGAATCCTACACACTGTGCTCAGCTCTGGGGAGCAACCAGTGACCTGGATATTGTCTACTCCTAGTGATGGGGGTGATCTCATGGCTTTGTAACCCAAAGACATGTTCCAGAATGTTCATGGCTGAATTCCTGATAACTAGAAGAGGTCCCCTTAAGAAGTAAACTAGGGTCTGAGAAGATGACATGGTGGGTAAAATGCTTGCTACACAATATGACGACCTTGACATGGTTTGTGCTCCTGCTGTCAGGAGGTTGTGCAGACTTAGAAGCAAGGGCCACTCACATTTTAAATGGAGAGAGGAGTACATGGAAAAGATTGTACTAAAGGAGAGACCTAAAATAGGATGGGGGCCACTCCAGGGCAGCGCTCAACTTTGCTAAATAACCAGAGCTAGGAATTCATTATGTGGGGCATCTTTGTGCAGACCTCTACTTCTTCCAGAGATATTGTAAACCAGCCCTAAGCTGGGTACTGAGCTCCTGGTAGCCCATGTGCTCAGGAACAGACGTGAATTGCTTGTGGCTCTCCAAGGTCCTCCCTCCCCCCCCACACACACACACAGGCACTGTGGTTCTCTTGCTGTGTGTATCCTTCAGTGGCAAAGTCACCTTGCTTCAGGACCTAGGTGTAGCAGCCTCTAACTTGAGACCACCCTGTCTGTATAACAGAGTTCTGGAAGGTTTTGTGCTGCTATTCAATACTCCATCTGGGATGTAACCAAGTCACTTCACTCAAGGCTCATTGGCAGAACGAGTCACGTGACTGGGAAGGGGACCAGGAAGTGCTGCTTGCTCCCTGCCCCCTCTCTAGTGGATTTGGAGTTTGATCAGGGTCAACTGATCCGGAGAAGAATGGGTTCATCTGTTAAATATGCCTGAAGCCTTGAGCTGAAAAAGTTCAGCTTCTTCTGGACAGTGAGCTCTGAGAGATCCTGTAGTGTGGTGGAGGGAGACCTTGGAGCATAGTGGGGAGTGTGACCTTTTGGCTTACAGGCTAGTCCACGGAAAGCATCCTCAGGGAGCCACAGTCTTGCATGGAGAGCACCTACCCCACAACCTGGCACAATGTCCTTGTCCATCTGCTCATTGAGGAGACTTGTTTGTGCCGTTACTGATTCTTTGGTCTCTGTCTCTCCTGCCCCCCCCTCTTTTCCTCTCTCTGAAACCAGGCCATGCCCCTGTAGTCTTTCCCAGGACAGAACTGATAAGACGATATGCTCTGATATTGAAGCTCTCAGGGAGCTGAGTTTTCACCCTTCCCCAACTGAAGAAAACTAAAAGATGTCTCCTTTCAAGACCCCTGTCATGGTGTCCATGATGGCTATCAGTCCTAATTGCCCAGAAACTGATGGGGGCCCTTCCTTCAAGGCTTCATCATGACTGCCAATGGCCATGAGGCTAATCACTGTCAGAGCCCCTCCCTGGACTATTTTATCTCAGTTTCCTGTCTACAAACCATTGTATCGATTCATCTCTGAGTATGTAGATTTTTATTTGATTTGGTTATCTTTGTGGTTGTATTTGATTCATCATCCTACTAAAACTTCCCCTCATTTTTTGTGGGTTTTTGTTTGTTTTTTTTTTTTTTATTATGGAACTCCCATTTGTACAGAAGGAGACCAAAAGCTAGGATGCCACATGGCCTTCATGCAGTGGCACGATACTCTGAATTCCAGGGCCACCTTGTCACCTTAGTCTCTCATCCCACAACATATAAAACTGCTCTCCCCTCTTCAGGATTCCCCTCCCCCGTAAAGTGAGCAGTGCGTGTATCTGGGAACATTGTCTGCTGGATGTAATTCTGTCTTGTCTCAAACCATCACAAACATACCTTGCAATCCTGGTGGAAATATAAATCTCTGCAGCCTTGACCTTACAGTCTCAAGAAGATACATGCCACCCTAGAAACAATATGGTAGGGGATGGGATGCAAGGATTTCTGTTGCTTCTGTCACCATGGGAGACCAACGTAGTTGGTGGTGGACAGAAATGGGGTCAGATGGTAGAGGGCTTATGAAAGTAGAAAAGCAAAATTGGGGGGTGGATCAGATTTGGAATGGGAAAGCTAAGCCAGGAATCCTCAAGCTCACCCACAGGAGCCACTGGATGACTTCCTGTGTAGGGAAAGGCACTTTGATGACTTTCTGTGTTGGGAGAACTCATTTGTGTGCAAACAAGACTTGAAGTGCTAATTGGCAACCAGGTAAAAATGTGACAAAGGCCCTTGGTGGTATCAGCTGAAGTCCTTGGGAAGGTGTGTGGGGGGGGGGGATTGATGAAGACAGAGGTTCCTGGATCCACAGCCCCCCTCCCCCCCACCTCCACGTGTACCTGCAAGGTCCTTGAGCATGGGTGCTTAGCAGCCCAGCCGGCTGCCATTGAGTAGCGGGAAAAAGACTGCTTGGTCTCCAACATGTGAACATAGGAAGTTTCTGTGCAGCGAGGAAAATGGGAACATGAGTGACATGCCATCAAGGTGCCCACCCCTCGTCGGCTGCTTGAGGAAGGACGACCAGAACACAGTGCAAACATGCCAGAGACTTTAATTTAAAAAAAATAGAAAAATGCAATAATTTACAACTCTACAACAGCAGATGATTTTCCTGCAAAGACATGTAAAATATATACAGCTTGCTTTACTGCATTTGTTACAAAAGGAAAAGGGAAAGGTCCGGTCCCCGCATAAGGTACATATTTTACATGAGCTAGATGGCTACTAAGATGTGTAAACATTGGTCATACAGGTTATGCCTTTTCATTTTCCTGGTAAGCTACATAATACATACATCTGCTATTCACTTGAAGGGTGGTGTTCTAAGGCCTTTTGTGAAGATGCTCTCTCCTGAAGGCTGAGTGGCCAGAGAGGGTGAACACAGGCCACACACAGGAATGCAGGTGACTCTGTCGTTGGGCAGGGGTCGCTGGTCTTCCTCTTCAGGGGCAGGGTTCCGCCCAAGGTCTGACATCTGTGGTGAACCTCTCATGCAAACACACCCACAAACCCTAGGACAGCAAAGGGCTCAGGACACATGACGCCACCCTCCTGGAATGTGGCAATGGCCAGACAGTGCTTCAAACTCATTTCCTGTGGAATTCTCAAGGTTTTCATTGCCTTTCCCATGGGGGCATTTAGCCAGCCTTTGGCAGCTCCACCTTCAGGAACACCCCCAGGTACTCAACACTGTACCTCACCACACCAAAACAATAATGGGCACCACCCCCAAAAGAGCAAAATAAAAAAATTAGATCCAAAGATACCTAGTGAATAGGTTTGTGTGTGCACTGTCTCTCTCTCATGCACACACACACACACACACACACACACACACACACACACACACTTACATGAGGTGCCCACATCCCCATGTCTCCACCTTCTCACCCCACGGCCCCATACTCCCAGGAACCCTGTGAGTACATGCCAGTTATTTTGACAGAGACACATTTGACACTAATTCAAGCTTCATGTCTATACCCAGCAACACAAATGACAGGCATTTTGCTTTTTACTCTTGAGCTGGTTCTATTTGTCTGTCGTGAGGTACACAGATACACACTGGGCTAAGGTTAAAACAGTACAGCTAGCCATAGGCTAGAAAGTCTTCTTCCCATGTTCATCAACTGTGTAGTAAAAACTCAGTTCATTGTCTGTCTTTGACATCCTCTGTTGCTCATCTTCTGTGTGTAATTGTAAACCTTTCTATCAAGGTATGGGAAAGTAACAAAGTATCCCAATCGCCTCGGGATAGGTCTGATCTAACTCCTTCTTTGCAAATTTTGCCCAGCAGGATTCGCATTGTCTGCCTCCAGCGCAGTGACTGTCTGGTGGAGGTTTCTGATAAGGCAGAAGATGGGCTCAGATGACCTCAGAGGGGCCTTCCCAACCCAAAACCAGCTGTCAAAATGCTATTTGTGGCCTGAATAAACAAATGCATAATTAGCCCTTTTCTGGAATATGTTCTTCTCGGAGGAGCCATCAAATTACAGAGAAATCTTGTTAATTGTGGGTTCTGCTTCACTGGGTTCCCACTCATCGCATTTCCCCATTTCCTTTGATTTTTATTTTTCTACCCAACTTCTAAAGTTCCAGTTTGAAAAAAAAAATTAAAAACAATTGTCAAAGCATGCTCTCCCTCCTCTGTTCCCTAAACCTGCAGCAGGAGCTCACACATCATGGAGGCATGTGTCCCACTGAGTTCACAGCCTCACGGGGTCAGGGAGGGCCTTGTCCATGGAGCTCTCCAGGGTGACTCTCAATCTAGCACAGCTGCTCCACCTGATCTGTGAGTGACAGTGGGACCAGCAGGTGCACATCAGCCACTACCGCACAGCAATGTCCCCACAGCTGCCGTTCACATCTGGAACTGTGCCATCCTCCCTAGGTAAAGAAAGGTAAGGACCCTTTAGGAGAAGGAAGGCTTTGGTTGACTGTCGGTTGGCCCACCCGCAGCCATGCCATTGCTCAAGGGAGATAAAGGAGAGCTCACTGGATGGACGGATGGACGATAAACTTAGGGCGGGCCAGTTCTTCGGTGAAAAGTCCATAACAAGAGATGGTAGCTGGCCCATTCTTGGGAATCTAGTCCCATCTTGAAAGAACTTGACCTACTCTCTCTGACCTCCAAAATACCAGCAAAGAGCTAGGGCGCAGTGGTATGAATTTTATCTCCTCTGCTCCAGTGTGTATCCAAGAGACACCCACTTCTGGCTCAGCAATTCCATCTTCCATAAAGGAGGATGAGAAATGACTTGCCAAGGCCCTGTGACCCAATTGTATATAAGGAAGGAAGGGAAGTCAGGGCTGGCTCTCAGGGAAATGTCCAGGGTCCCCTCCAAGCTGTCCAGAAAGCTGCAAAAGGCAAACCAACACCTATTTCAAGGCCAAAACTATGTCTGAAGTTTTACAAGATCCTCCCTCAGCCCACCTCACACTCAAAATCAAGCATGTTCTCCCCAGAACAGGACTGGAGCCTCCAAAGCAGTCAGGACCCAAGAACAAAATGGGAAACCATAAAGCCAAATGTACCAAATAACTCAAGATTCTTTCTCTTCTCCCACCTCTCTCTGGACCATAAGTTGTCCCCAACAGAGCTCTTCATGTTGGTTGTCACCTTGCAGAAAGTACAGTGAGAGGCAGAGCAAGCCCACCCCACCCCCCACTGTCCACCTTTGTGTTCCCACACAGTTTCAGACAGGGTACCCTTTGGGGTCAGATTTCCAGCCCCGTGTTCTTAGAAGGTCAGTTACACCAGCATCTGCAGGGTGAGGCTCTACCCTGCATCCTTCCAGAACCATCCTTGGCTGAGCTGGGATGACAGGACTGAGCAATTTTTATGCTCAAAGTCATTCTCAAGTCTACCTCTTAGGAAAGGTCATGCGACAGTGTCACCAGCGTTATTGGAGGGGTCCCGCAGAAGCCCTTTGTCCTGTGCAGGTGGCAGCCACTTTCTGCCATGTACATGGACCTGCTGGCTACCCTTCATGCCAGAGAACGCAATACCGTTGGTCCCCGGTGTGTCTCTAGGGTCCGTTGGTACGGAGATGCTGCCTGAGGACAATGTCTACATTGTTAATAATGTCTACAAGGTTAATAATGACAATTACAGGCTTCAACAGCACATGGTTCCCGTCTTTAGCATTCGTTACTAATGCAGGGTAAAGGACATACATTCCTGGCACCAGGTATATATATTCCTGGAAGCTTCTCCCCTCATTAGGAATCCATGCAAAGCCTCCACCCCAGGGTGAGACCCCCCCCCCATGTGGTTTCCTCAGAAGTAACACCTCCTCTCTCCTTTTTCTAAGTTGTGCCCTTGTGTGATTTTCTGTGTTTGAGGCCTCCACTCCACCCCACCCACACACGTGAGTCCCAGCCCTCTGGGATCCGGCCTTGCAGCTCCTCTGAGCCTTGTCAGTCGCCTGCTGTACAGAAGAGCTCCGGCTGCCCTCCTGCCTGACAGCCACACCCCCTCGCATGCAGAGCACAGGCACGCAACAGGGCGCGAATTTTCCTCTGTACGATGCTGCACCAGAATGGGTCTCGAGCTACAGTTTGGGCCCCCCACAACAACCTGTTGCCCTGAAGGGAGGCGAACTAGGCCAAGGGTACATACTTCCCCGAGAGCAAGGCAGGTGCTCAGTTAAACATTCACAGGTATTGTAGTCCTCACAAGCACCCTGTGCGGCAGGAACTGCGCAGAACTTCCAACGGGAGAGTGCGAAAACTGAGACGCGGACGCCGAGGGGTAAATCCACCACCCACCTGTGAATGGCAGAGCTTGGTCCCAGGTGTGTAAAATGCCGAGCCCCAAGCAGCTTTTGCCACCCCATGCTGCTCTAGGAGTGGAAGAGGGAACAAGAAGGGTGTTCTTGCCTCTCTCCCAGAGCCCCAGAGGTCCAGGGTCTTGGGTCATTGTGTATGATCTCCCCAAGCAATTGACTGGGCTCCACCTGACCCCCTTGCATCCCATCACCAGCCCCACCTACCACAGGGACAAACATCCCAGCATGCTTCTCCAGTCTGAGATGTACCCACCCTCCAACACCCAGGCACTTTGCTCTGAGTATTTCCTGGGTCTGTGCTAATGGCAAACTCAGCCCCTCCAGGCATATGCAATTCAACAGCAAACCATGCAATGCAAACCAGGATTTGGGTTGTTTCCAGGGATTTGCATTGGAATATCCCAAGACTACATCAGTCAGATAACTTGCGTTTGGGCCTGCTTTATTCTGGGACCTTCCTCCCCCTCTGTGAGCACTTTCTCCTAAGGCTGACCCATATAAAATTTGCTTTTTAGTGTGTTCACCCATGAGAAGCAAACACGGAGAAACACAGAGAAGAACATTGTTAAATCCACAGGGGAGCAAAACGGGCAGGAAGGACTTTGAAGGGAGGACCAATATGGTCCATCTCTACCTCCTTGCTGCTGAGCAACAGGGAGACCCTCCCAAGAGGGCAAGCAAAGGTCGCACAGCCATAGCAGGTACATCTCGTGGGTCAGAAGGGAAATGACTGCGCTCTAGAACATGCCAGAGCAAACATCTCAAAGACAGAGATAGCAAATGTAGCCCTTGACGGCCAGGGTAGTGACATGACAATAAGTCATCCTTCTATGGTATCGAATGAGGAGAGAGTGCAGTGGTCATCCCCACTTGTGAGGTTGCCGCTAGGTGCCAAGGTGGCCCAACAGGTTTGCAGGCAAGGAACCCTACAAGGACCATGTCTCCGTGCCTTCTGTCTAGGTATAGCTGGGCCATTCCCACAGGTCTTTAAGGGAAAGGGTGCTGACACTCGCCCCTCGTGGAAGAGGTCCCAGGGAGAGGTGAGAAATCCGAAGCCTGCTTGGGCTTTACAGTGAGAGCCAGCATCCATGGACGCCTCTCCTGAAGATGCAGTTAGGTCCCCTAACAGAGGAAAACAATATTTAATGTGACTTATTTATTCACAACAAAAGCAGTAACCACAGAGGTCCCCAGAGAGACAAACAGGAAATGCATAAATCAGGGCCAAACAACATCAACTACATCATTTTCTTGTCAACAGTTCCTCAACCCGAGGGAACAAGCAGACAACAGCAAATCATGAGCATTCTTATAAGACTAGGGACCTGGGGGCCTCAAAAATATCGATTATCAAGAGACACAAACACAGAGAGGGAGGTGCCCTCAATTGAGGGGTCGGGAAACAACAAGACAAGTGGGTATGGGAAGTGATCTTGGATGGCATCTTAGATTGACAGACAAGCTCAATAGGACATTTTGGGGGCACTTGGAAGTCTTTATACAGAGTGTATTATTATAGTAGATGTTTTTATGCTAAGTTTCTTAGGTGTGACAATGGCACTACTCTGTAAGAGAATGCACTTTTTGCAGAAGATATACAGTGTTATCTTTGGCTGTACCACCTAAAAGTTGTAGACATCATGACACATTATCTTCTAACCATATGGGTGCTGAGGTGGGAGTACTGAGGCTGGGGTTGTGGGTGAGAGATATAGGAAAACCCAGGGTGCTGTTCTATCAACTTTTCTGTCACCCTTGGATATTTTTTCAAAGTCGGTGTCAGGGGACTCATAATCATAGACTTCTGTTTTCCTGCAGCAGCAGCCTCTACCAGCATGTGGCCAAGATGGGACCATAGAAAGTCAACACAAGCCCCCTACTGTAGGGAACCCATGATGCATTACACCGTGGTCCACACAATGACCAATGCTCTATGCCAACACTCGTGTCTCTTTGCCTTCCCAGCTCTCTATCTCCTGCCATGATTTTGGCAGGGCTTTTTGATGACTCAGTCTTCAAATGTGAGCAGCTCATCCAAGCCAAAGGTCCTTGCGGGTCAAGCTCATCTTCTGCTAAGGGCCCCTAGATCACCACCATCACTGTACCATCGTGTTATAGAGAAGGCTAAGGAGGCTCAAGAAGCGAGCCAACTGGAAAACAGTGAGGCAAGACAGAAGGACCATTCCCTGCCCTACCACTCTTTCCTCACCTAGGATGCCTCCTGGGTCCTGAAAAGACCTAAACTCTGGAGGAAAAGACAGCTCAGATGGTGTGAAGATCATAACCACTTTCAGAACTAAGCCACAGGTAACAGACTCTGGCAAGCTCGGAGCTGGGAGAATGGACACATTCTAGCAGACGCCTCAGTTCTCATACTGCTCATACACTCTCAATGAGTCTCTACCTAGGGCACATCATTGTAGAAAGAACATGTGGAAGCAAGGCTAGGAGCCCCCATACTGGGTGATCATTCTCTGATCTCTTTCTTTCTCTCCGAGCGCACAGACAAGGGAGAGCTCCAAGGAGCCCTGGTCCCTCTAGATTCCAGCTGGAATAGATTGGCACTGGGACTCAAGGGCCACACAGCTTTTATATCGAGATGAAAAAGATAAAAAATGACCTGTCTCAGCTTATCAGCTTACTCTCCAGATGTCTTACCATCAGGTGCACCCATCTACCATGGCCATGCTGAATGCTAGTGCTCCTGTCAATCAATCGCCCAACCATGGCTCTCACAGCCTTCCAAAGCGAGTGATAGATTGCATTTGCAGCATGCAATTTCTGGTCTTGGAGGCTGCTCCCTTGGCCTCCACTGGAGTGGGGCAGCCATAAAGCACAGAGCTGGTTCCAGTTTGGGACCTAACAGAGAATCTCAAAACCTAGAGAGTGAGGTTCTTTCTGATGTTCAATGTCTAACAGGCTGATTAGGGAGACAGCACTTTCTTCCTGGAATGGGTACCTTTAAGGGTCAAAATGGGATGGACACTAGAAATCAGCAAGCCTTGAGCTCTGGGTTACTCCATAGCTTTGTCTACCTCTTCCTGTCTTGGATGAAGTAAAGATGGAGATCACTTAGTGAAGAGTTCAAGTGAGTCAGGTATCTTGTTAAGTGTATACAAGGCAAACTGACTTCCAGGAACTGGGCAGTAAGTCAGCCTTCTGGCTCCTGAAGCTGAATTCCTTAGACAGGAGGTCATCTCCCTTGCTGTTGAAGTGGTTTGGTTAAAGGGAGGGAACAGTACAACAATCACTTGGCTGAAAGAAGATGCCAAGTGTGTGAGAGAGGCAGAGAGGCCTTGGCCAGAGACACAATCCAGCCCAGCAACAGGGAATCTTTGGAATACTGTGCAAAACAGCAGCAAAGCAGCCAGGACAAGAGCAAAAGGAAGCATGAAGACCTACATTCTGATGCATGACCTCAGATATGTTGACCCTCCTGAACCTCAGGCTTCTCTTCTGAAAAGGAAGGAGTCTGTGGAGCTCCCCCCCTCTTGGAGGTCCTCTGCCTCTACTGGTGGGGCCTTGTAAAGAGGAGAGTCCTTCAGAACTTGACTTCTCCCTGCCCCCACCCCAAGGAAGCAACATCACTGGATATGCCCACAGAACAGTCTCATCAGGTCCCATGCTAAGGACCAAATGGGTCCTTGGAGAAGATCCACTCACAGGGAGATAGGCCCAGTTTCATTCCCTCCCTCCACGCTCTTATTGGAAGAGACAGCTTGGTACCCTTTCTTCCAAAGATGAACTGGCAATAAAGCCAAAAACATGGTGGGGGAGCGTGTTACAAGAACGAATTTACTCTACACGTCTTTACCTTCCAGAAAGTGAGGGGAGGGGTCAGCTCTGTGGGAATGTAGAAAGTGGTGTCGGTATTTCTCTAGGAAGAGGGGGGTCTCCCTGCCATTAAATCTTTCCCACAAAATGGTCACTGTGTGACTGCTTTGCATAAATACATAAGTGGGAAACCAGTTCTGAAGACAGGCTGAGTCTATGTCCCTCTGACATGACTCCTGGGCCTCACAACTGGCCCTATGGAGACATAGAGCAGGGTCCCTCTACTGGAGGTCTGAGTCAGGGCACACTGGTGTCAGGAAGTCCACCTTCTGGACCTTCTGGGGTAGGGACTGAGAGTAGATCCTTGGTTTTCTCAGTGCCCCAGCACCATATACAGAGGTGATTACACATACCCCCCCCCACTTGAGGGCAAATCTTACAGCAGTTTCCAGGGGATTCCTGCTTGTGTTCCAGGAAGCCTCCTCGGAGCATAAAGTACTCTGCATAGAGGCCTCAGGGTCGTCACCCCTGTGACCCAAAAGAGCCAACAATCTCTTTGCAGAGCAAAAACATTCAAGAAGAGGGCTTGCTTCTATTCTCTCTCTTGAGAGCCCTGCACAGGGCATTCCATATTACAAAATCTCAAGCAAGTGAACTGATAAAGACCTTGAAGTTTATGTATGTCAACTTTGGCCAAGAGAGTCTAAGGTTCACAGACTCCTCTTGAAGTTCCCGTGTCCTAGTAGCATTAAGGGCATGCATTGACTTTCCAGAGGAGTCTTGGATGCTCCTGGTTTCAGCCCAATGGCACACATGCTTGGAACTGGTGGCATTTGGATGCTGTGTCCTTTAAGGAATCTTGAAGACCAGTAAGTGCGTTCCTTGTGCATGCGTAGTGTAGCCAAAGCCCATTTCCATCCAAAAGCCAGGAACTTCCAGTGTACAAAGGAGGAGAGGGAGAATGGGTGAATGGGTGACTTTTTAGGGATGACAGGTTTGGCAATGAGAGAAACTGGAGTCCCTCAGTGAGTGCGAAGGCCAAGCTGCCCTCAGACCCCTGTGGTTGAAAGGGCCTACATAGAATGTGCCATATTCTCTAGCCTAAACTGTCCCCTAAGGGGTCATCCTTTATTGAGAGTGGGGAAAGAATTTCTCCACTACCTAGACAAAAGCATCCCCTGAGATTGACAATTTCCCAGTAGGCCAAGATATAGCCCCTAAACTCTTCCTGAGACCAATGTGAACGTGCCCCTATTCACAGATAAAATGCATTTAGAGACTCTTTCCTGAAATATCTCTATCTATCTATCTATCTATCTATCTATCTATCTATCTATCTATCTATCTTTAAACAAGGAATGCCCTGTCACTTTCTGATAAGGAAAAGAAACCACCACGTTATCATTCTGATACCCATTCTCATCCAAGCATTCCAGAACTATCCATGCAGGTAGAGGCTTCGGAGTCGTCATCGTCATAGTCATCATGGTGAGAAAGAGGGAAATTATAAAATAGCTACTCTCAGGTCCCAGCAGTTCTCCTGTCTACGCTGACAACTCCAGCTGCAGGGGAAACTGTTGGAACTTGAAATGCCAAAACTAAGTGTCTTGAGTAAGTGGACACTGGCGGCTTCTGTCTACCTTTTGCAACGTTTGCTTTCTTGTGTCAATGATGAGCACACCAGTTCCACACAGTGCGTGCTTCTTAAGATTTAATTTTAAACTGGAAAGCTAGCCTGACCCCTATGGTCCCACCCACCCTGCACCCTGATGAGTAACGGATGAGACTCAGATGCTAGCCATTTTGAAGCTATGGCCATAGGTCCAAAGTGCTTTTCTGGGATGTGCTCAATTTGGCAAGGTGATCAACCTCGCAGGGTTTAGTTTGTTTGGAAGCAGCCTCGAGGAGACCGTTAAGGAAAGTGTATGAGTGAGGAGGGAAGTGAACACCTGATACTTCCACCTTGTCACACAACACACCTGCACACAGAAGCACACACACACACACTCATTTTGCACACGCATACATACAGCCACCCAGTCCTTGGGGAAGAAGAGAGGAGATAGGTGGGAGACATCACTACAGGTAGACAGTCAAAGGCTTTGGGCTGGGCATCCTCTCACCTCTGTCTTGGTTGGTGCTCTTGTTCCCACACCTGTCCTAGGAAAGTCACCCTGGGTAGAGGAGGCAGGGTAGGGAGGAATGTAAGGCATAACTCTGCTGGGGAGAAAGGAAGGAATCCATGCCTCGTGGGCAGGAGCAAGTTATAAGAGAGGACTGAGCCTCTATTTTCCCTTTAGACAGCTCTGGCTGGAAAGGTGGGGAAGAAATGAAACCAGGAAAGGACACGGAAGAAAGGAATGATGATGACCGTAATCACAAAAAAGAGAGAGATAATAGTAAACAAGTAGGGAAAGAAGAGTTGGGCCAATGGAACTTACATCAGCATGACAAATGTCTCTTCTGTCTACTTCCCTCCCACACTTAGATGGACTTGCGTCGGAGCGCCAGCCTGTGGTTCTCCCCGCAGGTGTGAATCCCATGAGGGATGGGGCCGAATGGGGTCCGGAAGAAGCTGTTCTTCAGTGTGTTTGGGGATATCTCTTGAACCCTGCAGGAAATGGAGTGGACAGTAGCCCGGACGCGCCTGCTACCCACACCGGCAGCAGCGGCGGCAGCGGCGGCAGCAACAGCGACATCATCAGGAATGTCGTCGTCACCATCGTCCTGGGCAAGAGCCCCACGCGGGAAACAAAGATAGCACAGGGTTCTGCCGTATCTTTTCAGGAAGTTCCGGGGTTGGTACCTATGGCGGACGTCTGGCACATGGATGATCACGCTGTTGGGGTTTCCAGCAATGATCTGGGCAACTTCACTCTCCAGCAGCTCCTCATCGGTATTCATGGTCAGGAATCGCAGGACCACGAGATTGAGGAAGGCACCGATGACGGTCAGTCCCACCAGGATATACATGAAGCTGAAGGCCACGTAGAATGGCTTCCTCTGCAGGGCACCTTTGGACTGCAGGGCCACAAAATCTCCGAAGCCTATAGTAGTCAGTGTTATGAAGCAGTAGTAGTAGGCATGGAAGAAGCTCCAGTCCTCGCACTGGGAGAAGGCAGCTGCCCCAAGGCACAGGGTGCCCATGCAGGAGAAGAATCCGACGGTCACCATGTTTTCCATGGAAACATCAGTGTTACACATGCCACAACACTTCTTGATACGCTTCAGCAGGCAGCGCACGAAGGTGTTCATGCGCTCACCCAGACTCTGGAACATGACTAGCGTCAGAGGGATGCCCAACACAGCATAGAACATACAGAAGGCCTTGCCAGCATCGGTGCCAGGTGCAGCGTGTCCGTATCCTACGGGAAGGAAAAGAGGAGTGAGAACGGTAGTCAGGAAAGGTTCTGTGAGGTCCGGGAGAAAGATGGAAATTGTCAAGCAAGATTGGAACACAGAAAGACAAAGGACCAGTTCAGAAGCCCCATGAGCCCTGCAGTAGGAGGGATGGGGTGGGGGACGTCAACACAAAGGGCTTCAGCATACAGATGAAGTACCTCTAATCTCAACGTGTAAAATCAAAAAAATCTGACAAAACCCAAAACTTTTTGTTTTGTGGCAGGCAGTGTTTCAGGCAGTTTAAGCTAACCTCAGACTCAATATGTACCTGAGGTTGGCCCTGAACTCCTGATTCTCCTACCTCTACCCTCCTAATGCCAGGATTACAGGCATGTGCTGTCAAGGCTTTTGGAGGGATCAGCACGATGCCACGAGTAGAAGATTCCATGCATCGAAACTTTGCGCTCAACTTAGAAATCGCCTTATTAGCTTCTTGCATTTGCGCTGGAGTTGCTGCCCTAAAACAGCTCATTATATATAGATACAGATATCCCTAAATCTGAGAAGATCCCAAACCCCAAGCACAAAAATGGGTGGCAGCATTTTGGATATGGGATGCCTATTAGCCTTAATTACATTACCACCTAGGAGGCAAAGAAGTCTCATTTGAAAAGCATCCCTTGTGATGGTTTGATAGCTAAGAGGCTGAGGCTGTGGTTTGAAACCAGGGAGGCTGAGCCATGTCAATGTTCTTAGAGCAACACACATCTTTACTACTAGGAAAATTACCGAAGTACAAAAACACAAGATAGAAAATGGAATATCCCTACCATGGATCCACATATAGAGGAAATACTTGAAAGAACAGTCACTGTGTGCCAGAGGGAGGCTGACTCCTCACGCGCCATCTCTGCCTAACCGTATAACGACCCTAATCAAATGGGGTAATGATCCCAAGCCCACAAACTAGAAAGCAGGGTAACTAACAAGACATCTTCAGAGCTGGGGTTCCAGCTGGGTATGTTGAGAGAATGAGGGGGAAAGAACATGTTTAAACTGGGAGACGTCATGGCAGGGCTGGAAGAACTTGCTTTGCTTCACGGTGTTCAGTGCTTTATCTCCATGCCTAGGCTGGTGCCTCAAGGTACAATGCTGGTCTAGCAATAGAATGTAACCTTGTATCAAAAGTAACCTTGATAGAGAGCCAACACACAGCCCTGGAAGACCTCAGTGCCTGTTGGTTCTGTTTCAAGTTCTTAAATGAATATGCCCAGGGATGGGGGTCGGGGGGCACATCACAGACAGTGTTTGGACTGAGAATTTGAAAGCGGGAACTCATCTTCAAAGCCTGCCCCATCAAGGAAGGTGACAAGTCTGTTTTCCTGAGTTATACGCTCATGGTCACATTACCACCTGTATTATGTTATACCCCAGAGAGTCTCTGTCACCCACCGTGTGAACTGATGATGCTTCTAAGTAGACTGTTGGGCAGATCTTCTGAAATCAGAAACACAATGGGAACTGACCAAGCTCGAGTCTCCCCACCCCAATTTCTATTCCAACCTCACTCATCTACTACATTTATGGTTTCTTTAGAAGACCGATCTCATCCTCTCTGGCCCCCAGACCCTCTACCCTAGCCAGCACTGAACCCTGCTGTCCTAGTTGACCCCCACCCATTACAAAGGAAAATAAATGGCATTACACAAAGTTGGAACCAGGCTAGAGAGGTTAAGAGTGGAGAGACAGAAAAGCAGAGACGGACTACAATGTATATCTGGATAGAAATCAACTAGTGTGAAGAAAGATTGAAAACCATAAGATACAAAGCCTCAGGGACAAGATGATATCAGAAAGATATTCTAGAAAGAAAGATAAAATGGCCGGGCCGTGGTGGCGCACGCCTTTAATCCCAGCACTTGGGAAGCAGAGGCAGGTGGATCTTTGTGAGTTCGAGGCCAGCCTGGTCTACAAGAGCTAGTTCCAGGAGAGGCTCCAAAGCTACAGAGAAACCCTGTCTCAAAAAACCAAAATAAAATAAAATAAATGAAAATGGGAGAAACAATGGCCCCACATTTTGTAAAAGACAAATTGACAAATTCAACAATCTCTGCAAACTTTAAGTAGGATAAACCTCCAACAGAAGCCATTTTTTTTTTTATTTTTTTTTAATCTAGACAAGGTCTTGCTCTCCGGTACAGTCTTGAACTCACTACATAGCTTCACCTTGAATTCACAGAAATCCTCCTGTCCCGGCCTCCCAAGGGTTTGGATGATGGGCACGAATCAGAAGCCATCTTGAAATCTCACTACAATGCTGTCACACCTAGAAGCCAAGGCTGGCATTAGAAGCAGGCCGGTTGGACTTGAGCCTAGATTGCCATCTTAAAGAGGACAGTCAGTATCCGCCATCTCCCAGCCTTGTCCTTTTGTTTATCGTGTTCACTGTGAGTGCCAGGGGCCTTGGTACCAGGAGAGGGTGCCATGCTGCCTCCTCCAGCCGCCCAGTATGGAGTAGGTAGTTTTGGGAGAATTTGCTACTGAAGAGGAATAAAATATTTATGAA
Source organism: Microtus ochrogaster (assembly GCF_000317375.1). NCBI lineage: Eukaryota > Metazoa > Chordata > Mammalia > Rodentia > Cricetidae > Microtus > Microtus ochrogaster. Next base: position 31,421,724 of record NC_022017.1, on the reverse strand, counting down.
TGACAGGCAGGGTTTTTTAATCACAGTAGGGATTAAAGCACAAATCCCAGTGAAGGATGACTCAGGGTACCTTTGAGAAGAGACATTCTGGGGGCGGCGGGGGGGGGGGGGGGGGCAACCTCGGCCCCCTGTGCTTCTGGTTCCCACTTCCGCCCACAATGCAGCTAGTCTCCCATTCTTCCTCTCTCAAGCTCCGGAAATTGTCTAGACCTTACTTCCCTCTTCTGTAAAGAGGACACGAAGAGACGCAATCTCTTCTTTCAGTCACATGGCACTGTCTAGTTTGCTTTCCTGAATGTAGTCTTTCCTCTAGAAGAGGGGAGGTATCGGTGTCCATGGTTACCACATACCAACACGTTGCTTATTCCCTGGGCCCTCTGTGAATAAGAGGGTTCTGTAGAGGGAAACCTAGCAGATTGTTTTATATAATGAAAAAGTGCATACCCTTCCATGTGCTTCTTGGATGCCCCAGAGGAACACGGTTTCCTGGTCAGTTTCCTTTATCTTGTATCTTAAAGGAGCAAATGAACCCCAAATACATTTTGTAACATATAAGTAGGCAAAACATGAATTTTCTCCTGGATAGTGGGCAAAGGAAGGGGCTGCGATGGCTTCCATCCATAAAAGGCCCACAAAACCCTGTCTCCTAGGGCAATGCGGTACCGCTGAAGCCCCTGTCAATGCCCAGACTGTGATGCGAAAACCCCAAGCCACACATGAAGTTACCTGGGACAGGACACACTCTGGTCCGCAAGTATCTCAGGCTTGGATTCACAGCTTCCCCATGCTTTTAAGGACACCTGAGCCCTCTATCCTCCTCCACACAAGTTTACTTTTAGAAACAGCTCTGGAAATGCTGTCCATGAAGAGTCCACGGGGTGGCAGGATGGTGGAAGGCTTGCTTGGCCTGTGCGGTCCTCGGCCTACCACCAGAGGTGCAAGGGCGCCCTCTGCCGGTTGATCTGCCACTGCAAAACATGAATGCAAGCCCTGGTCCCACCTGACCAGATTCCCTCCTGGGGTATGTCCAAGAATAACAGAGGAACTCACTAAACTCTTTCACTGGAAAAACTTACGTTACACGGTGGATTTTTCTCTCAGGAAGTACAATCAATACACAGCATTTTGGTACATATAAAATATAAGACCAGTAATGACCAGTGTTTATTGAGAGCACGTGGTACCGGAAGCTGAGCCAAAACCTTTTTACACTCAATAACTTATCTCCTGGAGAAAACTGGGTGCAAACAAACCCCAAATACATTTTTAACCTTCCCATGTAATCAGTATTCTCCCCAGCATGGATGGGGCGGTGTCCATGTTGATGGGAACTTAGAAAATCACTATGCTAAATGCCCATGTCAAACCAATCAGGGCCTTGACCCTAAGCCCCTGCAGTCAGTCACACCCACAATGCAAATGAAGTAACTTGTGCTTGGTCAGAAAATGGAAATCCAGGAACTCCTATTGATCCTCCCATTGCCTCCACACACAACCTCCTTCACTTCCTGCCATTCTTTCCTGGACTGTCCACCATCCAAAAATCTCTACAAGAAAATGTGGGAAGACAAATAAAAGGCTTTTAAGGGGATAAAAATTTGGCTGATGTTTGTGAAGTCTGTGATAGAGTAAGAAAAGTCAGTACTGGTTGGCTGTTGCTAAGCCTTAGGTTGGCATGGTTCAGCAGGAGGAAGTGAGCTGTTTCCCTCCCTAGGCTAATAGGGTCAGGCTCAAATGGCTTTGGGTCAGTTATAGTGAAGCAAGACTTATGGGTGATCAGCGGTAGAGGAGCCCTGCCCTTGCCACAAGGAAAGCCTGATCCATGTGAGGGACAGCCTTCATGTTTCACGTGATCTCTGGCCTCTGACCGCTCTGCAGCAGTCCATTCTAGAAGCTAGCCTATATTATCCACCCTGATATCAGTTCTGCTGGGTTGTCCCTCTCCCCAGAGCCACAAGAGCACTCGATTTCCCAGTGTTTGAACGAGGACTTAAGTTCTGTGTCCCTTTGTGTGGGCTCTGGTGAGGCAGCGGGTTGGATGGATTCCAAGGAGCCAACAAGGTCCCCCAAAAGACAAGCATCTACCTAGTTAAGCTTCTTGGCTGAAGCTTCACAGTGAGAGAACCATACTCAAGTGGAGCATTGTCCTTGATGTCCTCTCTAAAAAAGCAAGGATGACAGTTGCTGGGGTGGACACTTGTGCATCTGTCACAGCCAATTCCCATCAAGCAGCATTGTGAGACACCACGAGCAAAGGGTATAAGCAGGCGTTGCCAGGGGGTGCATGGGAGCCATAATTACTGCATGATAAAAGTTAAAGATGGATGACCTCGTCCTAGTGGTTCTCCCGACCTCAGCTGAATGGCCTGGGAAAGCCACCTAACCATGAAGGGATGGAGACACTAAACCCCAAACAAGAAAAGTGAAACTATCCCCCACCTACCTAATCCTGATTATCTCCTAGACTTCCGGTCAATTCTTTTTAGTTTCCATTCTGATTTTTAGACTTTCTCCCTTCGAGAGATGCTGGTGACAGGAATAATGATTCCTTGCTGAAGAAATTCACATAATAGAAAGAAGCAAGAGAAAACAGAAGAAAGATGATTAATTCAGAAACATCCACTCTCCATTTTTGCACTTGGACCATGAACCTTTATGTTTCCCGAATCCTATTCTGAAACACATTTTCCATGGCCGAGAGAGAACTGCACATAGGCAATTATAAGAAAATACTAACGCTAGTCTATTGCCAATAGCGTTCTTCATAAGCATCATTTTTAATTCATCAACTTCAAGTAGAGGCACCACAATTTCTTCACCTAAATAGTCTAAGTGGGGAATGTGTTGGACTCTAATTTGCTTCTATTGCTAACAGCCTTTTGTATTTTAGCCCAAAACACACTGTTCCTGGCCTGGGAGGTTTTACTCCCAAAGCAAAGATGAGAAGTCAAGTAGGATCTAGTCCAGCCCAATTGCTGGCTCCTAATACCAGTGAGACCTGTTCTCCAGTGGCAGGCCCACAGTTGTAGATGGCCACTTTCCTTCCTAGAGGAAGAAGTACTTGGCGAGGTCAAGTATTTGCCAGCTCCAATAAATTATAAGCAGTGACAATATAAAAGGGTCACCCTGAGTTCTCTGACCCCAAAGCTTCAAGTTCTTCTTAAGGCGGTATGTACATGGGTGGGTGGATGCAACCAGGACTGGAATCTGCAGGGGGGATGGATGCAACCAGGACTGGAATCTGCAGGGGGG
>NC_022017.1:31409317-31418362 GCF_000317375.1 Microtus ochrogaster | reverse complement strand
GGGGGGGATGGATGCAACCAGGACTGGAATCTGCAGGGGGGATGGATGCAACCAGGGCTAGAATCTGCAGGGGGGATGGATGCAACCAGGGCTAGAATCTGCAGGGGGGATTGATGCAACCAGGGCTAGAATCTGTGAGGGGATGGATGCAGCCAGGACTGGAATCTGCAGGTGCACAACATGTTTCCTAGGGAAAGAAGCCAAAAAGAGTGGAAAAAAGAACCAGAGCCTCAGGGACATGCAGTGCTCTGCACTAAAATATTTAGGGTTTGTTTCATAGGTTTAGAAGAGGGAAAATGCAGGAAGAATATCTAAAGAAATAATGAACAAAACCTTTAAAACCTCAAAGGAAATGCTAATCTCTGAGTATCTAGGAAACTCGACAAACGCCAACAAAGGATGAACTTCAAGAGATTCATGCCTAGATATGCCACGCTGAAACTACTGTAAGTGCAAGATGATGGTGCAGTGTTAAACACAAACAAGAGAAAAGCAATTCATTGTTAGAACAACTCCACAATAAGGTCCATGAGTGACTTCTCATCCTGAACCAGAGTCCCGAAGGCAATGGGAGGACATGGCCAAGTGCTGAAAGAAAGTGATGACCAAGAATTTTACACCCATTTAAACTACCCTGAATTCAGGCAAATTAAGATGTTTTTAGGCAGTGAATTGACACGGTATGAATGAAAATGAGAGTCAATCAAAAATTCTATATCCAACTAAACTATCCCTCTAAAAAAAACAAAGACATTAATATATTCCCACATAAACAAACAACAAAAGAAAACTAAAAGTAGACATTGCTAACAGATTTGCACTACAATGAATATTTTTTAAAATCTTCTGATTGAAATGAAAGAACTATAGTTAGTAACACAAATTCATAAATAGAATTAAAGAGTAGCAATAAAGGTAACTACATATGTAAACAGACAAGAGTATCAGATCCTTTTATGCATAATCTTTCTCCCATCTCTATAAAAGGCAACTACTTAACTTATAAAGTAATAATTGGAAAGCACTGCTGAAGGCAGCTACTTAATTATAAAGCAGAGATAAATAGGTACCTTAATATTTCACTTGTACAACAATGGGAGACGGAATGGATCTATGTTAGAAAAACACTTTTGTAAACCACTGACCTTGTAAGATAATATCAACTCCAACTAGCTGTCTTTAAAGATACCCATTGTTATTTCCAGATCAGTTACTAAGGAACTAATTCAAAACATAAAAGAAAGAGCATAAGAATCGAAATGATACACTAGAAAATATCTACTTATCACAAAAGAAACCAGTAATGGAGAAATGAAGGAACAAAAGAACATGGAACACAAGCAGTATAATGGCAGATTTAACACCTTCCAGATCAGTAAGTACATTAAGTGTAAATTAACCACACACTCCAACAGTGGGAAGTTGGCAGAGAGACAAAAATAAAACAAAAGCTAGGATCCAAGGATGTGCTGCTGACTATAAAAGATACACTTTAGATTCAAAGAGATGAGCAAACTTAAATAAAAGAATGGACACAAGGCATGTCATGCAAACCGGCCAAGAAAGCTGCCATGCCTGTCCTAACACCAGACAAAATTGGGTCTAAAATGAATACATGTCACTAGAGATTATAAAATAAAAAAAGAAGAACTTTGACATAATAAGAGTTGGTGTATCAGGAAGGTCCCACATCCATAAATACGCACATATCCCAAACAGAATGTGCTAAACTTTGTCCCAGTCTCAGCCAGCAGCCATTCCATTGAGGCTACCCTTCCCATTGTCCTCTGAGGAGATCTGGGTGTCTACAATTTTTTATTCCCTCTCCAGGGTCCTGCACTTCTCATGCTGAACGGGAGCCACAGAGGGCTCAACCCTGGGCAATTCCTAGTGCCCAGTAAGGTTGATTTCTCTCCCCTTATTCTCCAAGGCCTGGAATGAGGTGTGCTATATTCAGCAGTGGGTGGGATGATGCCCTACATCACAGAGCAGTCTCCCTCAAGTAGCACCTGGATTCTCTCCCTTCTCTGGGGTGGCCAATTCCTCTGGTCCAATGCTTAGCAGCAGGCCTGGTTCCATTGTTGTCTTCCTCGGGGCATGGTTGGCCAGACTAGTACGTCTATTCAATACAGCATCATTCTGCTATCTGGAGACGTTTTCTGCATGCCAGCCTTGAAACTTCTATTGCACCTCAACCCCTTCTGGAGCAGGCTACAAGAGAATGTGCAACTTGTCATTGTAGCAGATAGGGACAACAAAATACAGAATTGACATGAAACCCAGCCACCCTACTCCCAGGAACATAACCAAAAGAGGCGGAGAGCAGAAATCCAGGTAATAAGGATACATACATGGACTTTGTAGCATTCCTGTTGAGAGCTGCAAACCCACAACCTCCTCATAACCAGAATCACACAAGCAAAAATGTGGCATAGCTCAACAAACTATCATATTGATATAAACCAGAAAGAAGCTAATGCTCACTACATGGGTGAACCCCCAAAATCCTCTGCTAAGTGAAGAGGCCAGACCCCAAAGACCAAATATCACAGGATCCCATTTGTAAGACCCAGCCCCACATAAAGAGTGTATTCATGGTTATGGGGGTAAGGAGACAATGTGATGGGGTGACCAATAATGGGGATGAGATGTTGCTTTAGGTGATAAAATGCATAGAACTAGACAGAGGTGATTGTTGCTCAGTGCTAAAAGCTAAATACCACTGAACTGAATGCTTTCCAATAGTTCTATAGTGTGTATTTTTGCCTTAATTCAAACAGAAACATGGGGTTGCTTGGCTTGATTTCTGAAACGCATCGTTCCCAGTCTTCATTCTAGGTCTCCTGTCTCCAAACCCATGGTCTCTCCTTGACTCATCACACCACCAGGATTTTGATGCAGGTGTCCTTCCCTAATGATGGGGTTGCCTCCAAATAAATCTCGTGTGAGTTAAAGATATCTGCAGTCAAAGGTGCATTGGATATACCCGCTGACAGTAACACACAGCTCGGCACACCACACTGTTCTTTTCTCCTTTCGTTGTGATGTGTCATGAGGGAGCTGCAGTCTCTTCCACTGTCAAGACTACGGACAGAATACCACCTGCAGAGCACCAACCGCACAGAAGAAGATAAAAACTCAGAACTGGAATATTTTTGCCAAACATATATTGCTTTTTATCTATGATAAAATTGAGCCATCCTAAGCTAGACCTGTCTGTGTGGCTAAGGAAGAACAGGGGGCTACATATGTGTAAACAGACTCTCCCCTGCTCTGCCCTATGCCTGCTGATGCCTCATACTGAAATCCCATCCCTGCATCATAGGAGATTCTACTAATAATACCTGCCTTAATGATTTTCTAGGATGGGCGCCTCATAGTGAGAGCTGAGGGTTAACTGAAAGGCAACTTGTCTTATCTTCTAAATGGAGGTATATGGGATTTACAGGTCTTTCTGGGTGTCCTAAATCTACAAAGCATTGGTATTGCCAAATGCTACCAACTACTAATGACCAGGAGCTCTACCCTATATGTGGCAAAGTCTGTGCCCTGTCCAAACCTAGCCACCCAAATGTCAGTGCTCATTTGGGGCTCTCAAACAGTCTGATGTTGCCAAGCTTGGCAGAACCTGGTCTGGGCTCCTGCTCTAGATTCAAGATAGCATCAGAATTTGATGTGTCAGGATGGAGCTGGAGATGATGCCCACACATACGTGTACACTGTGAAGATGCCTTGCTGCTGTATCTCATGAAGTCTGTAGGATCCCCATCTGTCATCTCCATAAAAGCAGTCTTCAGCTACTCATGGTATAGCCATGTGTCGGGATGCAGAAATAATCGCTCCAATGTCTATCGCCATGTCGAACACACACCATGTCCAACACACTGGATATATCATCCGAGCCAAAACTACCAGCCCTGTGGTTCCCAAGGAGGCAGGGGTTACTCTCTTAAAATGTATTATATCTTAAATATACAACTGAGAATGATAAATATCATGAACATATTTTGTGTCTATTTTCACTTACCATAATGTAATGAAAATCGAACAGGAAATGTGTTATTTCCTTGTGTTGTATATGCTTTGAGTCTAAGGAAGGCTGAGGTTTCCTCCCTCATCCCAGGGTCTGGCCTAGTCGTGACTTACCCACTATATACCAACTCTTATTTAATCAACTCTTATTTAATCAAGCCCCCAAACAATTTAATCAACTCTCAAGACATACATCAGAAGACTTATGAAAACATACTTTCAAAACCTCCAAAGCACTCTGCACACACAAGGCAGCATTATCAGCTCAAGGAAGATCCATCTTCTACAGCATACAGCGGCCTTTGCTGAGTTTATACCCCCCACCATGCCAGTCAGCTCCTCTCTCAGGTAACAGACTCCTGGCTGTCTGATACCTGTCTGCTCCATGCTGGGCGTGAATTCGCCTTTTGCTCCATGTTGCACAAGAACTCACCTAATGCCCAAGTGCTAGAACCTCAGAGCAGAAAGGGAAAAACTGAAGCTTCAAGTTCTCTCCTCTCCTATCACCCATGGAAGGGGTAGGCCCAGAGATGGCATAGAGGTCCCATGATACACCATATAGAGGCCTAGATGTGCCCAACCAGTGGCCCCTAAACAATTAATTCCCTTGGAATAGACTTCTAGTTTCCTACCCTGGGGGAAGTATATATGCTGTCACTGAGGAAAATGAAGCCACCAGAAGGTTAGGAGTGAGCTCAGGGTAGCTGAGATTGACTCATTTTCTGCATATACAGCAGGGAAGGACGGGAGTGTTTCTAATATTTACACAAGCAGCACAAGCCAGCAGACCCTTGGTGCCCAGGGCCCATAGCACTGAGCTTCACTCTCTGTAGTGGTCAAGGAACAGAACTTCTGGCCGCATGTTACATCCAGATCCTGACAGGAGGCCGGGCCATCAACTGTGTCCAATAGACAGATGTGTCCACCAGACAGACAGGCAGACACCCTCCTCTCCCTTGACCTGGCATTGTCTATCCACCCTTTTTTCATCAACTTTCCTGACCCATATCCCTCAGTACACCACAGATGCCTGGCTTTCTGGATAGTCCCTCCAAGACCACAGAGCCCATCCCCGCTCAGGTCACGCCCCAAAGCTCTTCCCTCAGCTAGTGTAATAGAAGAGGGCAGAATGACTTCTCTGTGGCCTTCAAGTTAAAACTTGCTCTTTTCCAAGAGTGTTTTTGTTCAGGTGTCTCTTTGATCCCCCTTAAAACCTCATCTATTGTCACAGCACCATACTAAAATCTTTTCAAGCAACTAGGGAATTGTTGCTTGCATATTTTTCACACAATTGACTGTAAGTGCCAAATTCATTGTCAGTGGTAGTCTCTAGTAGGGAAAGCAGATTATCAGTGTAACTTGTTTACCATCTATTGTAGGGCTCAGTACCACGGAAAACACAGATTATAGTATTAGAGAAAAAAGAGTAGAGAGATGATGGATGAAGGATGGGGAGTGAGTAGTAGAAGATGAATGGATACATGGATGGATGAACAATGAATGGACAGATAAATGTATGGAACAGAAAGACAAAAGGATGAGCGGATGTATTGACAGGTGAGGGATATATGGAGAATGGATGGATGAATAGTGGACAGATGGATGAGTATATGCTGGATGGATGGATGGATGGATGGATGGATGGATGGATGGATGGATAATGAACAGAAAGATGAATGATGGATGGAAAAAACGGAAGGATGGAAGCATGGTATCTGGATGGATGATGCATAGATGCATGGGATCAAGATGGAAAATGGATAGATGGATAATGGATGACCAAATAGATTAGTAGCGGATAATGAAAAATAAATGGATTGGTACATGGAATTTGATGGAAGATAGATTGATGGATAGATAAAGGAAGGTTAAAATAGACGGGTAGTAAGTATATGGAATATGAATGGAAGGTAGATGGACAGATATACGGATAGATAAATGGTTAGCTAAATAGTTCAAATAGGCCAAGTGGGTGGGGGGGAGAAAATGGGTGGGACAAAAGTTTGCTGGAAATAGACAGGTAGGTGATAGGAGAACTGGGAATTAACCTAACATGTCAGAATCTGAGTTTCCTGCTCTCCTTCATTCTCCTCTCTCAGATACTGCTGGTGGGCAAGCTGACGGTGGTAACGGTTGGGTGTTAGACTCATGTGACCTGTGGCTGTCAGGCAGTATAACAGGTCATTGCTTTCCCTGCTCAGTTCTTGGCTTGGAACTCACTAGGTGTTCAGGACAGGCGTGCAGGGCTCCACCACCTCTGGTAGTCACGAGGAGCAAACAAAACAAAGCACTCCTTCCCTGACTCTCTCCCAAAATAGCCTCTCACCGCCCAGACACAAGGCTGGCTGGCTCTCCCCCATTCAAACCTGACTCGGCAGATTTCTCAGGCCCTGAGCTGGGCTGGGGGACAGATGAAGCATAAGATTCTGTGACTCTAAGCAGGTCCAGGGAACAGAGTACTGGAGGATGTCACTCCCTTTAGAGGAGCAGAAGGCATTGGACCTTGAAATAGTCCCTGGGGTCCTTGGAGCCTCAGTTTCCCCATCTACAGAAACAGAAGGGAAGAAGGCAGGCAGATAAAGCTGGGATCAGAGCTCTGATTCACCCTCAGTCCCCCAGACTCCTCTATGCCAGATTTTTCATGAGCACAGCAAGGGGGAGGTTGGAGACAACCCCAAAGATGGTGAATTAGCATCACCTAGAGCCTAGGACTAAGCCAAGCAGATAATAAAGTCAAATAGGAGATGGCAAGAGTCTGCATTTGGAGCCTGGCAATGGCCACCTGCCAGCCCTCACCTCCCTGGAACTAACCCCTCCTCTGAGATGTTACCAGCACCTCCATTTCTGACTTTTATTATGCTTCTCTCTCTCTCTCTCTCTCTCTCTCTCTCTCTCTCTCTCTCTCTCCCTCTCCTCTCTCTCTTCTTCTCCTCTCTCTCTTCTTCTCCCTCTCTTCTTTCTCTGCTCTAAAGAGCCCTTCCCCCTCTCTTCTGGGGCATCCACTGATCCCTTGCCATCTGTAAACAGGACGAGCCAGCAGCAGTGGTCAGCTGAGTGAGCATCTAGGAGTACTGAATCTTGGCTGAGGACACCTCCTGCAGGAAGGTATCCCCTGCCCCACCATTACCTGGTCATGGGGATGCTTATGGACCACTAGCGGGTACATACTGATCAGACTGGATGCTAACCACCTGCCTGTCCTCCATGTCAAGGAATAGTATATCTCTGGAGCAAAAACCATTCCAAACTCTCTAGCTAGTCATTGGACAAACAGTGAAACTAACAGGCAGCCCAGACAGCACTAAAAAATCACACTCTAACATGATCTCAAAATAGACTCCAGCTCACAATCCCCATGGCAACGCCCTAGGGCTGAGGACTGTCTCTAAGGAAGGAAGACAGGGGAGTGTGGGACAGAGGTGGCCCAGACTCTGGACACTCCATGTAAGAGTCCCACAGCCCACAGCTTCTACATGAACAGAGGGGCCTGGGGGGTCTCAGGCTCCACTGACTGTCCAGGGAAAGGAGCAGGAGCGGAACTAAGCTTGGTGAGCCCGGTGACTTGGGGAGTCCCCTGCATTGTATGGGTATGACACTGGCAAGGAACTCGGACTCCATGGCATCTGGATCCTCCTTGCTGCAGCTTCATCCTCCTCAGCTCTAGGGTATCCACTGGTGCTGTGATTAACCAAACCCAGGTTCAACCCCCTCATCACTAGCTAAGTCTTGCCTGTTCAGACTGGGGTGGGGGTGGGGGGCAAGAGGTCCGGACCAGCAAGTCTTCCTAGGCACTTGGGTTTGAAAATGTAATTGTCCACTCATACAGGTTCCCAACATCCCACCTGATAGACACAGAGGACACAGAGGGCAGCCTTGTTCATGTTTATAGCGCCTTTGGGAGGTGAGATGTCAACTATCTTTGTTTCTATCTTGGAAGAGGACCTTCCATTCTTGGCCTTAGCCTTCCAACCTCCAAAACTGTGGGTCATAAACTTTCCTGTTATTTATAAGCTTGTTACTACAGCTTGAACTAAGCCCCGCCATGTCCTTACCTTGCTTCTTGGGAGTGTGTGCATCTCCCATGCCCATTTCTTGGCCTTTCTCATAACCATCCTATGATGTCACAGCTGTACGGAAGAAGTGAATGTTACCATTTGCTAACACCAGACACTCCCAGGCACAGACCCTACTCCACTGGTCTCTTCCTTTGAGCCACCTGGTCCCACAACTACAGGGACCTTGGAGCGGTGCCTGAGACTAGCAGGAACTGGCAGCTTCCCTTCCTGCTGGCAGCGCCTCTGCCTAGACCAGCCAAGAACGACTCAGGCTCATCATTGGACCGCAGTGGTGGGAGGCCTGAAGTTGCAATGTCTAAGTCCTGAGGGTTGACAGAGAGGAAGGCATCCTAGCTGTGGTCAAGAGCCTCTGCCAGACCCTATCGCTATAGCACCCTGTCTGGTCTCCTGCCCTTTTCCACTTCCCTAACCTAGAAGACAGCCACTCCTGCGAATTCTGCACTACACCTTGGAAGGGCCATAAGGGACCGTCCTGAGGCTGGAAAGAGGGGAGGAATGAAAACGTATCCATCTCTGACCCAGAGACCAGCCAAGTGCCTCATCAGATCTCCCAGATCCTCTGGGAAGCAGCCATTTCTACTCACTTTACAGCTGGAAACCCTGGGTGGGCACAGGAGGGGGAAAGGAAAGGGAAGATGTCACAGGTAATCTGGCATAAGTTTGGACCTGGCCCTTCAGATAGCCTCATGGTCCTGAAGGTTTGTTTGGGAGCTAAGTACCCTGACCCAAATAATCACATAAAAGCTATATTAATTACAACACTGTTTGGCCTATTAGCTCAGGCTTCTTTATTCACTAACACTTTGATCTTCAATGAACCCATGTATATCAATCTGTATACCTCCATGAGGCTGTGTCTTACTGGTAAGGTTCCAGCATCTGTCTCCTTCAGCTGCTACATGGCATATCTCTCTCTCTCTCTCTCTCTCTCTCTCTC
>NC_022017.1:31408176-31409217 GCF_000317375.1 Microtus ochrogaster | reverse complement strand
CTCCTCAGCCTCATAGAAACAAATCTTCACTGGTTTTGCACAACTACTTGAATTATAAAGAACCAACTGTGAATTATCCAACTGAGTTAACTAGTTAGCACAGACAGCACCAAAAATGCAAGTTTACAGGGCATAAAAAGGATTTCAGCTCAATGGGTTTATCTCTGGTGTTAGTTCTCCCTGTCTCTCTCTCTCTCTCTCTCTTTCTCATATATATATGTATGTTCAGATTTTCCACCTGGCTTTATTCTGCCCTGCCATAGGCCAAAACAGCTTCTTTATTAACCAATGGTAATAAAACACATTCACAGCATAAGAGGGGAATCACACATCATCTTCCCTATTCTGTCTAAATAAAAAAAGGTTTTAACTTTAACATAGTAAAATCACATATAACGAAACAGGCATCAAGCAACAATTACAGTTAAAATATTTATATCTACTTTATCTTTTATCATAACTAAGGAAAACTATAACTATCTGTCTTCAACTCCATCAAAGACTCCGGAAGGATATATTATCTAAGTAAACTGGAAGTGCATTGTAAGCAACTTCCAAAACTCTAGAATTGACAGAGAAATCTCGCTGCCTGGACAGTCACCCAAAGTTGTTCTGTAATATTTGGGCATCTATCTTCAGCCTACAGGCCCCTAGTATCTAGCAAACTTTTCCATGAAGCAGAAAATTTGAAAAAGGGTGTTTCGTCTGTATTGGCAATTTATCAGTCACATTCTTGTGTCTTGCAGAACGTCTGGCAGACTCTTCCATAAAGCAGGAGCCCTAAAGAATCATTCCATCTTTTGGAAAGTTCATCAGTCACTTTTCTGTGGGTCCTGCATGTCCAGGTCATGCAGCATACCATCAAGCAGTCCAGGAAAGTGAAATTTCTTGCCTAAATGGCTAGCCTTGAAGGCCAATTCCATAACGAATTTTCAATGTCCATCAACTTCACTGAAGTAACTGGTAACATGTCTCACTGTCAATAAAAGTCTAAGCTCTTAAAACCTTTTAAATGCCATATTCTGAAGGGCTTTGAAGTGT
>NC_022017.1:31406630-31407644 GCF_000317375.1 Microtus ochrogaster | reverse complement strand
CAAATTTTGAAATCAAGAAACCTTTAAAATATATGTGCTAATTTAGTTTGGTAGCCTATATAATAAAATGTCTCTCTGTTCTTAGCTCATTCACAGTCAAAAAATTCAAAGAAAACACAATAATATACATAATCCAGACTTTTTGTATATTTTCCATCTTTACATGGCTTATTTTTCTCTTACATTTTAATATTTATTATCTTTACTCCTTTAATCTATGACTATTTGTACTCTTTTATACTACTTTTACTGTCTCTTTAAAGATTTTATTTTTAAAAATTTTTTTCTATCACTGCCTATACCTATCTTTCAAGCCTATGTACATATTTTAAACATACTGTGACCTGTTCAGAGGTTTATTTTGGTTTAAATCTGTCTTTATTGCATATCCATAATCATTTTCTTACCAGGAGCACTTTTTTAAAAAATGCTAAGCAGGCATGGCTAGGATTAAATCTGTGGCTTTGCCTGTTGGCTCCACCCCATCCAACATGGCAGAGGTATGCTCACCACCTCTGAGAGCCATGCTCACCACCCCAGCTTCAGGGATGCAGTGGGTCTATGTTGTCATTAAACATCTGCTCACAAACCCCATTTAAGTGCAGGACCTCCCGAAAGAGCCAGAGTCATTCATGCTGCCAGCACAAACCAGAAATCCATTTCTTAAAGGAGCTGTGCCTCTGCTTGTAGCCCACAAATAGAGCCTATCTGAAAAAAAAATGCAGCAACCAAGAAGTTGTGCTTGGCTCCTGTTTTTGTGAGTCTAGAAACCCTCTTTTTTAAAAAAGTTTTTTTAAGGATATATGTGGACCCATGTATCACTTTTTTAAGGATATATGTGGACCAATGGTGGGTACTATTTTGTAAATGGAGACCTCACTTTGTTGACTGGCCATCCTGACCTGAATAATCACACAAAACTATATTAATTACAACACTATTTGGCCTATTAGCTCAGCCTTCTTATTCACTAACTCTTACATCTTAAATGAACTCATTTCTATTAATCTGTGT
>NC_022017.1:31401609-31406359 GCF_000317375.1 Microtus ochrogaster | reverse complement strand
TCCCTCCCTCCTCTCTCTCTCTCTCTCTCTCTCTCTCTCTCTCTCTCTCTCTCTCTCATATCTGTTCAGATTTCCCACCTGGCTTTATTCTGCCCTGTCATAGGCCAAAGCAACTTCTTTATTAACCAATGGTAATAAAACATATTCATAGCATACAGAGGAGAATCCCACATCATATATCTCTCAGAACCAGAACCCTAAAAGCTTGTTAGGGTCAGTCTCTCCAGAGATTCTTCAGAGTCAACCCTCCATGGTGACGAGGTCCCCAGCAACCTAGAGTGCTGCCCTACCCCTCTAGATTCCTCCTACTTGGTAGAGAAGTCAGTGCACTGAGCCTGGGATGGAATTGGCGGATGGACAGCTAACAGCAGGACAATTAGACAGCAAAGAGTTCATAAAGAGGAGCCCTATGGAGGGAAAGGGGCCCTTTCCTCGAGTTCCCCCATCTGAAAGTTCCAGGACTCAAAAAAAAAAAAAAAACTGAATAAAGTCAGCTGATACCTTGGGCCACACTGAAAGGCAGAAAGGCCCAGGATGAACCTGGGCCTCCTGGGAAACAGACAGTCTCCTGCTCCTGCTAGGCCACCCACTGCTTCTTGCAAGCACCTGCTGTTTTTCAAGGATTTTCTTTTCTGAAAGACCCAGAGAATATTCTAGAAAAGCTAAATATAGCGCTCGTGAAAGCTGTCCCATTTATATGCACATGTTCATTCAACAAACATTCTCTGAGGGCCCGCTTAGTGCTAGACATTGGTGGATGGGCAACCCAGCCGCTGGCAGGTAATAACACGGTCTCTGGCCAGAAGCGCTGGGGGCAGGGGACAAAGTCTGGCTTGGGAAAAGCTGATACAACACAGGTTGACAGGTTCTTAGCTGGCGGGAGCCCTGGGGCTTCAGAGACACAAAAGAGAGATGTCTAACAGCCAAAGAAGGATATACAGGGGGGAGGAAAGTTGAGTGGTGAGGTGTCCACCATAGCTGTGACTCAGTCTGCATGGGGGAGGGATAGAGTGACAGTCAGGGCTACATGTCAGGGCAAGAAGTTGGACTTCAAAGGTCATGGTAAGCATTCATGTGAGTCACAAGGAGACATTGATGACTTCTCAAGTGGGGAAGTGACTTGACATATATCAACATGAACCTTGAGCCAGCACGGATGCATGCAGCTAGGAGGGGGCCAGGTGTGGAACACTGTCAGAGTGCAGTGTTGTATAATCCTCTGGCCCTCCTCCCCCACCAGCCCTTTAAACAAAGGAAGGCTTAGATCATCCCCAAAGGAAGCCAAAAATCAGACAGGGGCCTTGCATATGCCCAGAATGGATCTAGGCTGAGCTGCAAAGCAAAACCCAGAGACGGGAAAAAAAAAAAAAAAGTCATTTCCAATGACTGGGACTCCAGAGTGTGTGAGAAAGGAGGACTTCCTCCAGGAATAGCAGAGACCAAAGGGAGCACGGCAGAGACCAAAGGGAGCACGGCAGCTTCCTTCTGATGTGTGGGGAGGGCAAGATTGTAGTGCTGCTGACAATGCCACCTGTAGGAAGGAGAAAGCATTGGGAAGGAGGGTGCTTTACTATCCTGCTTTATAGGAAATACTGCTGGGCTCAGGACAGATAATATTAATATCTTGGGAGAATGGGAGGATAAGAAATCAGGCAGAGAAAGGTTCGCCCACCCCTCACCTCCTCCCTTCTACTCTCAGGTGCTCTCTGCCACCAGCTTCCTCCTGATCACCCTCCTCCCCTCCACTCTAAGGGGTGCTCCCCAGCCAGCACCTGGCTTGGTTCCATCATCTATTCTCACTTTTATGGGGGTCCCTGAGTATATTCTGAGATATCAAAACAGCAGCAGGTGGCTTCTGTCTTTGGGAGCAGGCCCTAGGGGCTCCATCATCAGCCGTGATCACTAATAGCCAAACCTGCATCCAGACTCATTTCACACGAAAGTCTAAAGCCCAAAGAGAGAAGGCAGATGTAGCCATGTGGCGTACTTCTAGCCTATGGGATAGAGAAAACAATGGTTGGGTGGGACTTCTCAACTAGGATAACTATTCTGACTTCTCCCCATCCTTCCGGCCTAGGACACGGGAACAAATGGGAACATGTCAGGGATGATGAAGTAGAAAAATCAAAGGTGCTTAAACCCAGAATAATCCTGGGCAGCGGGCCCTGAAGACAGAGTATCACCATCACTCACCCAGGCACTCCAAGGCCACAGCAGCCTCTGCATCGCCAGGGCTCGGTGTGGTCCTCATCTGCGTTCCCACAAGACTACCTGCCTGCGCAGCTCAGTGACACTGGTTCTCGGTGATGGTGCTTAAGAGCATTTGCTTCTTTTTTGTGCCTTCTAGCCAAGAAAACATGAACTTCTATCACATTCCTACAGAGCTGAGCGTGCATGGATCCCCAGGTTCTTCACACTGGCTTTTCACCTATATTTGTATCTTTTGTTACAAGTCATGTCAAAATCTTCCTACAAGAAAAAGTGTAAAAATAAGCTAAACACATTAACATTTATATATAACAAGTGCTAATGAAAGAAAGCCGGCTCCAAATCACTGGGACAAAAAGGGAGGTTCTGACAGAAAGACAAAAAAGCCTGTTATCTCTTCCAAGAAAAGAAATAACAACACGAACCTATATGCATCTAATCATATAGCTTCAAAGTGTATAAAGCAAAAGAGTCAATGATAAACCTCAGTAGCAATGCACCAAATAAGACTCCAGTGGATCATACTCAGGAGCCAAGCAGACTTTTAACAGCAATAATCAGTATAAAGCAAGGAACACATACTGAGGAACGTGGGGAACTAAGTGACTGGGTGTGCCAGTGATAGGACCTGAGTGTGGTAGTGCGGGCATGGAGGTGAGCTGGAAAGAGCACTTGTGCCAGCCAGGCATCCAAGTCAATAACATGATGACAGTCTGAGGACTGTGTGCTAGACTTGGTGTATGCAAGGCTCACTAAACCAGTAATCACTATTTTCCAACCCTTGAGAAAGAAAATAGACGTGAGTTTGAATGACTAGAATTGTATAGAACTTGACATGCAACAGAGAAATAAATGTCCTTTTCAAATAGCTATGGGACTCAGCAAAACCTAAAAAAATTTAAAATAGAGAAACTGAATATTTTGAAATGGGCTTTATAGACCCTGACACCCAATACATGTCAGCTGTCTTAAATGTTTAGAATGCAATAAAAAAAAATCTAACTGTCCCAAACACCTCGCCAGCCATTTTTGTAATTCTCCGTATTTTATAGATGGCAAAGGGCAAAGCACAGAGAGGTCAGATCACATATGTAAGGTTGCTCAACAAATGAGTCAATGATAATCAGCTCCAAAGTGCATGATTCTAATCTCTCTGCCAACAAGCTCCCATGTGCATGCAAGCTGTATGACTTTAAAACTCACACTTAACTCTTGAATTAAAAAAATACTCAAATTGTTTATAGATAATTAATGATGACAAGAAATAGCTCATTTAAAAACCATTTGAAGATAATTGATTACAAGAAAAGGCTCACCAAAAAAAAAAAGAAAAAGAGAAAAAAAATAAAGGCTCACTTGCAAATTCTTTACAAATGATTGACCATAGGATGGAGCCAAAGCAGCAAACAGAGGACAACACATAGCCTTTAGTATTTTAAGGGAAAGGGAAAAAGCCTACTGACTGCCAGCACATGAAGCTGGGGGAGGAGCTAAATAAAGTAAAACAAGTGTTCATATTTAGAAAAGCAAATGTCAAGGTAGCCTACTATAATAGATCAATAAATGTTGTCAGCTAATGCTTCATATTTTCAAACAGTCTAAGAACCAAATAAAACACGTAAATGTCAGTCAGAGCCTGTGAGCTAAGATAGCCAAGCTGAGAGATGTGATCCTTCCCCGGCTTCCTAACCTAGAAAGCTAGCAACTGTTCTCTTAATTCACTGTGTCTTGGGTCCTCTGCTAGAAGCAGCTGTGCACAGTTGCTGGGCGAGTCTAGCAGCACACATGAACAGTACCAAGAGGGTGAACGTGAGGCGGCGAGATTGCTTTTGTATATTCTGTGAGCCTTCTCTACATCACTTGCCACTTCTCCTTCCCACTGATGATAGTTGTCTTGTTTACATGCTAGTGTCTACTTCTTCTGTGTTTAGGTTCCCCTGGCCTGAATGTCATCCCCAACAAACACCACACTAACCTTCTCAGCAGCTAGAATTCCTCATCACCCAGGTGCTGTCAGAAAAAAAAAAAAGCTTACCTCCAGGGCCTCCCAGTATAGATGCCTCCTTAAACCAGCCTCCAAGCTCCATTGCCCCTTTATGCTAGGACCCCAGGCTCTGCTTAGCCTTCCCCATCCTGCATCAGCAGCCATCACACCCACTCAGAATCGAGTGACTCAAACACCACCTCAATTTGTGAGGGAGATTGCCTGGGTGCATCATGGGCTGGCTGGATGCAGAAGTGAATGGTGGACAGGCTGACAGAATGGTGATGGACAAAGGAACACATGGAGGTCTGTTGATGCAGAAGCGACAGTCAGATGAGTGACAGGTGTCTGAAAGCGTGATACGATGACAAGGGAGGGGAGGAATTTCACAGGAGAACTCAGTGACCTGGTGGTAGAAGAGGAAATGGATGATGGGTGTAAACTAGACCTGAATACAAGGGAGAATCAGGGAACGCATGGCAGGCATTTGAGGAACCTAAGGCTACAAAGGCAGACAGGGGAATGCACGAAAGCTGCAAGGAGACTTGTGACCCAATG
>NC_022017.1:31373291-31401509 GCF_000317375.1 Microtus ochrogaster | reverse complement strand
TGTGACCCAATGGTGGGTGCATGTGCAAGGAGACTTGTGACCCAATGGTGGGTGCATGTGCAAGGAGACTTGTGACCCAATGGTGGGTGCATGTGAGGGATGAGAAACAACAGTAGACGGTGGATGGAGAGAGAAGAGAAAGGACGGGATTGTGGGGGAAAGAGAAGAGCACCAGAAAAGAGAATTAGAGAGAGATTCGTGGAGGAAGATAGGAGAATGAACGCATTCACAAGCACAATGGCAGATGTGGAAATGAAGGAGATTGGGACGGTGACTGACAGAATGTCAGACGTTGGAGATGATGGCAGGGGACAGTGTGCTGAATGATGCCCTGGTGGAGTAAACTGACAACCCAGGGATACGTTGGCAGAGAGAAAATGGGTGATGAGCACGCAGAAAACGGGGTGACCCAGGGTAAAGGGTGAGGGAACGGCAGGTACGGGAAGACTTGGCAGTGGGGCTAGATGCTGAGCATGCAGGCGATCCTGACATGCAATGCCTAGGGAGCAGAATGAGCCACAGATTTAAGGACTGAGTGAAACAAGGCATCCGTGTGAGAGAATGATGGGTGTGTAAAGAACTGATGGTGCAGAGGGAAAGGACCAACAGGTGTGTGGAGGGAGAAATGGCAGGTACATGGAGATGCGATACTGTGCAGGATAATAAATGACAGGAGCAGGAGTGTCATGATACATGGGAAATGAGTGACAGTGACATGGAGGATTGGCTGATGCCATGATGTATAAGACAGTTAATGATAGAGGCATGGAGGACTCCGCGATGGCATGGTGTATGGGGGAATTAATGACTGGCGCATTTAGAAAGGAATGATATCATGGTATGGGGGGAATGGATGATACCTACAGTGAGAACTGAGTGATGTAATGGCTTTGGTGAAATGAGTGACAGCGCCATGGAGCACCGGGTGATGGCGTGGTACATAGGGGGTGAATGACAGGTGTGTGTAGGGCTATGATGTAACGCTTCTTAGAGGAATGAGTGGCGAGTACATGGAGACCTGAGCAATGAAGGACTGCATGATGTACTGGCGCACAGACGGGTAAATGGCAGCTGCAAGGTGAACTGAGATATTCATGGTGTGTAAAGGAATGAGCGACATGTGCATTGAGGGAGTGAGTGACATTGTGGCGCATCTGGGAACAGACAGCAGGTACCTGTGGGATTAAATAACGTACTGGCGCTTAGAAAAATGAGTAACGGGTGCTTGGAAGCTTAGTGGTGCTGTGGTAGCTCCGAAAACAGGTGGCATGGTTAGGAAGGACGCGATGGTACAGTTGTGTGTGGAGAAGGGCAGACAGGTGGAAAGATGAACTACCTGGACGCTGGCAAATGGAAAATGATTGACTACTACTGGAAGGATGGGCCATGCAATAGCCAGAGTTAAAACGACTGACAGGCGGGCAAGAACCGAACAGTTTTCATCAGCTGAGGGAATGGGTGGTGACTTAGACAGAGGGTGGGTGGTACAGTATAAGACAGTGGAGTTGAAGGGGGCGTCTATGGGGGTTGGAGGGAATTTGTGACCCATGGAAAACGAATGACAAGGGCATGGGAGGCTGTGGATCCTGAAGTGGATGGAAAAAAATAAATAAAGAGGGAGTTGGCGAACTGAGTTACAACGGCATGTAGGGCTTGAGTGACAGGTATCTGAAGATCAAGGACACACAGTACATGATGGGGGGGGAGGGGTTGGCCAGCGTGTGGGTGACTAAAAGAATGGTGGCAAGGAAGTGGGTGACAGGTGTGGAGAACCGAGTTTCAGTGAGAGACCGGGGATGGAAGCTGCCTGGATGAGAGAGTGATGACGTCAGAGGGGAACTGGGAGGATGGAAGCTGCCTGGATGAGACAGTGATGACATCAGAGGGGAACCGTAGGACATCAAGGGAAACAAAGGGCCAGGGATGTGAAGGAACTCAGTTATACAAAGACAGGCTGGAGGCAAGTGACGGGGCATGAAGAACGGAATGATGAGATGGCAGCTGGATGCTTGAATGGCAAGGGGGGGAGGACTGTGTAAAACCAATAGGCAAGGAGAAAGTGGCTGAGATAGTGGTAGGGAGGAAGGGGAGCGAACAGTGGATGGAGATAAAGAAGTGGCTGGCAGGTGCATGGAGCACTAAGGGACGTAACAGCGAATGGGGAAACGGATGGCATGGGGGTGGAGGACCACATGATGCTCCAATGGGAGAGGGATGAAAGCTAGTTCTGTGGAGGATCACATGACACGTGGCAATTTAGGAAAAAAAAATGGGTAATAGGCATCCAGTAACTTTGTGACAGCTCCAGTGTCAGGTGCAAGCATGAATGACAGAGGAAAGGAGGCCCGAGTGACAGAACGGTAGACGGGGGAAAGAACTGCATGTGTGTAGAAAACTCGATGGGGCGCTGGTTGACGGGAGAAGGAGCGGCAGGCGCGCAGCAGGCTGAACTATGCGAAGACCGCAACTGACGACAGGTTATGTAGAACAAAGCGACACCCGTGTCAGACGGGGGACTTTCATGGAAGAACGGGTGATATTGAGAGCGGGTGTGACAGTGGGAGGTGCCTGCGGAGCGGTGAATGAAGCAGTGGCTGATGGGAAATGAAGGGCAGGCACATGCAGAACCTGAGCAGTACAGTGGCGGGCCAGGCGATGAATGACCGGTTTGGGTAGAAACTCGCGATGGCATGTTAGGTAGAGGGAGGGAGTGACATGGTATCAGATGCTGTGAATGAAAAGCACCAGGACCACAGTGTGCATCAGGAAGGAGAAGCTGAATGGCCGGGGGTTTTGCAGGGCTGAGCGGTGCAATGTTGGGTGATGGAATAAGTGACGAAGCCTGGCTAATGGAGAACAAATGATGGGCGGGTGGGGATGGATAATAGTGGCATTTGAGCAGTGGATGGCAGTGTTGGGTGAGGCAATGAATGGCAAGCCCACCAAAGATTTAAAAATACTTGCGGGTGGTGGAATGTTTGAGTGGCTGTGTGGTTACAGTGTAAATGAGTATACAAGTGCATAGGCATGGGTGGATAGAGGGGCCCGTGGTAAGTACGGGGAAACCCACTACTAGGACACCCGCCCTGACCTGATCCACCTCCCACTCCTGCTCTGCCCTCTCTGGGCTTCCTGGGTAAGGGAAGCCAGGACAGAGCAAGTGAATGTAACCAGTGCCTAGAAGTCCTTGTCTCTCATCTCTTCCTCCTTTCAGAGCCCTGAGTGTCTAGGGAGAAGTGTCTGGGTTGCTACTCCAACACCCCTGCTACCCTGCTTTCCCCATGGCACCTGTAGGTAGGAAGCTTGCTAAAGATCCTTGAGTTGAATGAAGAGAGACCACGGCCAGGACTAGGGAGGACCTAGGAAGGCAGAGCTGTCTACAGGCACTTCCTGTGTCCTCAGCATGGTAGCTACCAGCCTGCATATTAAGAGCCCAGAACCGTCTTGCCCCCAGGGCTACCCATCACCCGGATCTGGCTGGGCAGGTTCCCCAAATGAAAAGCCGGGCACACAGGCCCACCATGAACTGGATGACTTCCAGCGAGAACCTGCAGTAAGGAGACGCAATTTGCATATGGTCTTCCATGCACTCTACGTTGGTGTGCATTGCCTTGTCTGCCTCAGTTTCCTAATCTGTCAAGCAGGATGGTGTTCCCACAAGCTCATGGGAGAAAAGAGAGAGAGGGGAGAAGAAGAGAGAGTGTGTGTGTAAGTGCCATGATTTCTCAGGCACCAGCCTGTCTGACCCATTGGTCCTGCTTCAGCTTTTCAGACCTTTGTGAGTTGCCTGCTCCATGGGATGCACTGTACTGGACACTGCAAGTCAGGGAACAAAGGTCGTGTGGACCGAGGTAGAATAAACAGAATCCACAAAGCTGAGACTGACTGGAGGGGAGGAGGTCAGGGGTGGGGCTTGGAGGACTCTGGGAGGAAGGTGGTTTCTAAGTTGGGTAAGGATGCTCAGGCTGGCGGATGGCATAGGACAGGTAAAGGCTCTCACTGAGCTTACTTATACCTGTGCTTCACACTGGACTACAACCATCTGGATTTCCAGCACCTTCGCCAAGGCCAGTCCTTATCTTGTCATCTAGACTATCCCCAGAGTATTGAAGAAGGTGACACAAGCAAGGCAGGGCAGGTGCTGGACAAGACTGTGGATCACAAACCACACCCAAAACAAATGATAAACCCATGATGAATGCTGTCCGCTTTGGGAAAAGTTAGTTTGATGATCTGCTTTGACCTCATTAAGGAAGGAGTTCAATGTCTGTCTAGAGCAGGGCAGGACCCCTAGGGATTCCCCACCATCACCTGAAGACCCCAGTCCTAAACCAGTCACCTCCATTCCTACAGCAGCAACCTCAGCTTCAGATGGGCCCAGAGAGTCAGGAAGTGTGAACTTCCTCCCTGTCCCCCAAAACTCTAGCTAGAGAAGAGAAACCACAAGCCAACCCTTCTTTCCCCATGGCAAACCAGTCTTTAAGTTGCCCTCCATAGTTCTACAGAGGGCATCTGGTGGCTTCTTTTCTAATGGGCCTGAAGGTAGCCAACCTAGACTACAGATGTTAGATTGGAAAAACAAAGTGTGATGGAAATCCCATCTCTGGTACATGATTGTGCAAAGAGGCTGACTGTGGGACAGTTTTAGCTTGAACCTCCCACTGTGGGAGGTGATAAGTTTATGCCAGTGATATATTATACAAGCTCCAAGACCTCAGCCCCAAGCAGAGGTAATTCTAATAAAACTCCTGCGCCGATGCAGACCCGCCCCTCAGTACCACCTACTTCTCCCACTTGCATACCAGGTCTTGGAAGGGGATGTTTCAATTGTACAGCCAATTGGGTCAGTGGGCTACAGGCAAAGGAGTCTTGCCCAAGTTGAAAACCAAACAGTAAAGCCCCTTTAAGGAGAGCTACAAGTGGCAGCCACCTGACAGCCATAGGAAAGAATGGGCACCAGAATTGGACCTGGTTACGAGGGCAGTTGGTATTCACAAGACTCCCCAGAGAGCTAGGGCCAGAGTCTGTGGAATAGCCTCCAAAGACTTTCAGGAAAGCATAGTCACAGATTCAAAATGAAGAAGTACTGTATATGTTTTGAAAATCCATTTTACAGAGTAAGCTAATAACTGCATCTAAGAAGCCACATTCATCAGACAGCTCCAGGACTCCTGGCACAACCACAGAGACTTGGGTGCAAAGTTTACACACACACACACACACACACACACACACACACACACACACACACAATCACCCAAACTTAGGTGAAAAAGGAATAGCATGAAAACGAAGCTCACTTTTGCTGGTATCATTGCCCAATAGAAGACACATTCCTTTGGGGGCATGGCTTGGGGCTGGCTTTTATTCTGGGCCTAAAAGTACTTTCATTTGTATGTGTAGTTAAAAAAGGAAAGAAAACAAAAGTAAGTGTAAAGGTGCTTTGTTTCCTACAGATGTGGGTGTTTTTGTGGAACAGCTCTCAAGCAGACAGCAAGGGGCTCAGTCAGTCAAAAGCAGAAGTACTAAGCACTACAATGAGCAGAGCTGGGGTGGGGAACCTACATTCCCACAGCTGAGGATAAAAGGCCACTAGCCAATGGTTAATAAATACAGGTTCTACGGGTGGGGAAACTGAGGCTGGAGGTCAGAAAATGGCATCACTGTGGTCTTCCTGTATGGCAGGCTCCAGATTCCACTCAAGCACAGCTGCCTTAACTGTGTTTGTGTGTGTATGCATATACATGTGTATGTGTGTGCATATAGGCAGGTGTGTGAGTGCAAGCGAGTAAGTATGTATCCATGTGGATGTGTGTGCAATTGAATGTGTATGTCTGGATGTGTATCTGCCTGCATACATGTGTCTGCATGTATACACGTGTGCATGCATATGTATACATGTATGTAAGAGTATTGTGTTCACATATGTCTGTGCATATGAGTGTATTGTACATGTATATAAATATGCATGAGTGTGGATATATGCATGTGCATGTATCTAAGTATATGCATATATGCATGTGAACATGCATGAGAGTGTGGATTTATGTAGATATCTGCATGTGTGTGCACATGAGAGCATATTCATGTGTGTGTGTGTTTGCAATCTTTTCCCCAAGTCAGTAGAAAATCCAATAAAGGAAATGAGAAAAATCATCTTAGCTCTTTCTCAAGTGGCCCAGATCCTGTACTAATGAGAGCTCCTATCCAAGGGGCTAAGACAAGAGTTGCTTTTAGCTCCTCTTCCCTTGACACTATTTCCTTGGAAGTTTCAAATATTCGAAGCTTATGTCCAGAACTGCCAATAAAATCAAAAAAGGCAACATACCTCAGCGAGAGCCTCCTCAACCTCAAATTTTTTTTTTTTAAGGAATGCTGCAACATAACTGTATTTGTCTTTAACCCCAGCTCTCTCACTGTGCCACCCGCATCTTGGGACTGGTTAAGTTTTCTGGGCTGATTTTACTACAGGGAACCAGCCTGAAAAACAACCCCCCCCTTTTCAGAGCTAGATGACAAATGGCACTTTTAGAAGACTATGAGATGTCTCCCCTCTGTCCGTGTCACAAGCATAGTCTTGCCTTCCAGCAAATACACCTGCCACCAGAACCAATGACTTGCACATCTGTATATCACCACCACAGTTCAAAGACTGAAGTGATGCAGTCACCTGCTGGTCTCTTCTCTAACCTGTGGGGGGAGGGCGCTTAGGAGCCAGCAGGGGCACAAAACCTGTCATATAGACAACTGAAGGGTGACTTTCTTCCCCCAAACATAAAAACTGGCACTGATTTAGCACATATTTTTAAAAGGCAACTCTTTAAAAGTCCTTTCAAACAAGAACGAAAGACAGGTTGTCCTGGCCTGGTGTTTCCTGTTGCATTTAGCACCCTGAAGTCTTGTGTCCTTTCCCTGCCCCCCTCCAGCAATGCAGGGCTTTTCAGGAAAAGAAAAGTATCATAGATTATACATAGGGAATTAGCGGGTGGTCCAGGAAAGGTGATGGCTCTCATCAGGGGCATGAGACCACCTCTGAGACAACAGTCTGGCTCTCACAGGTCCAAGGAGATGGCCCTAGGCATTCTGCCATGACAGGGCAATTGGCCAGCCAGAGACACTATTTGCCTCCTGCCAGAAGAGTATCTACCACATCCCCTGGGGTGACGTATGACACTCAGATTCCCACAGGTCTCCATGTGCAAGTCTAGAGGTGTTCCCCGACCCCAACCTCAGTTGGGGTACAGTCATTGGGACCCACCAGAGACTACTCTGTGGGCAGTGGCCTGAGTCTGAGAATCTATAGGCAACCCCATCTGTACCAGACAGACTCCTTCCCACAGTGAGTTAAACACCCCCAGTTTTCAAGCAACATCCAGACTCCTTTGGTCCTCACTCTTAGTCCACAGTCCAAGCAAGCACTGCCTATTCAACCCATCAGGACCACATCACAGGTCACCTGCTACCAACCCCATCCCAACCAACGAAGAGAAAACTCTTCTCCTGGGACCTAACACACGCTACAACTCAAAGGAAGGATAATGGGTGCTGGAATCTTGGCTCCCAAATGGCCCCTGTCTGAGGAAGGGTCAGTACCACCAACACCCATAGACCCATAAACAGCCCTCTGTCACCCAGCCAGCTTTGTCCCACATTCCCCAAGAGGTAGTAAGTGTAAGGCTTAGAACCCACTCAGGGAAGCACAGCCCTCACAGGTGGGTGGGTGTCGGCTGTGAGATTATTCTTAGCGCTCCACTCTTTAAAAAAAAAAAAAAGTGGCACCTCCACCCTCAAGACAACAGCATTCTGTCTCTGGAAGTTCACAAGCCTGGCCCACCAGAGCAGTATGGAGCACCAGATAGGATCCCCTGGAGGAATTGAGATCATTCCCTGAAGGGTGAGACACAGAAACACGGGGCTGTCTTGAACCTGGGAACCCCCTACCCAGCCTTGCACACTGCACACTATTTCCCTGGGACTCCTCCCTCCGGAGCCTGGTAGCTCTATAACCCTTCTTTACCTATAGTTGTGATGACGGTGATGGCAAAGTAGAAGGAACCTGCGAATTTCCACTGGACACCAGCACGGTGGGGTTCAGACTGCAGAATCACCAGCTCCAGCTGCTGGTAGTCATCGGAGCTGATGTTGTACTTGCCTCTGATGCGGACCTCTTCGGCCTTAAGTTTCTCCTCCTCGCGCATCTCATGGTCGGACTCGAGGGCGTCGAACACAGCAGCACCCACCAGCAGGTAGGTGAAGGTACAGGCGATCAGGGACAGGGTACGCACGTTCTGCCGCTTCATGGCTGCGAAAAAGGAGCCGCCAAAAGGAAAATGAGCCAAACCAGGGCGCGCTTCCCAATGCAGCGCCGCGCGGACGAAGCCTCCTCTGCGATGGAGTCTAAGTTGTAAGCGGTGGTAACAGCAGATGCCGCAGCTGATGCTGGAAATGATAGAATCATCTTGGGGGTCCTCACTGTTCCGAACTTCAACGCCTTCAAGCTGAGGAGCGTTCCCGCGTACCTGGGGCTCCTCGGTCTCGATGGTCACAGTGGACTCCCTGTATTTTGCAGGTTCCGCGGGCTCAGCGGACGCCCCAGGCTCAGTAGATGCCCCGGGTTCGGCAGGCTCGGCGGACTCTGTGGGAGCAGCAAGTTCCGCGGGCGCAGCGGGTTCCGCGTGCCCAACTGGCTCTGCAGGTGTAGCGGGTTCCACGGGCACAACTGATTCTGCAGGCGTAGTGGGTTCCACCGGCACAATGGACTCTGCAGGCGTAGCGGGCTCACCCAGTGCAGCCGATTCCACGAATTCAACGGGGTCCGCGGGCGTGGTGACCACCACTGGGATAGGCAAGAGGGTAGGCATGCTCATAGCATCACTAGGGTGCGGAGGCCAGCGATCCTGGACCCGGGACACCCTACGCCAGGCCTGGGTCAAGCGACTTGCCCCAGTGCGGATGGTCATGCGTATGGATGGCCCATGCTCATTTCGCGCGGGCTGCGTGGTCCTCGGCACCTGGCCTCTCGAGCCCACGGACCGGGCTGGGGCAGGATCAGGATCAGGAGTTGGTACAGAAGGCGACCCCGGGAGAGGTTCGGCATCTCTCTGGATGCGTTCCGCGGTTAGCGGGGCCCAGCTAATCGCCTCCAGGATGGCGGTTGCCCGGAAGAGACCAACTTCTCCCTCTAGCTTTCCTCACCCCTTTGGGTGAGGAAACAAAAGTTTGCTAAGTGAAGATGTCTCTAGAATCCCCTGCAAGCAGGGGGAGCGTCTATCTAGCAGGTGCAATGGGCAAGGCAGCCCAATGCCCCAAAGTCCTAATGTCCTGTGCCCACCTGGGAGTGCGGGGCATGCGGGCCCCGTCGCGCGTCAGCCGGTCTGCGAAGTTTGTTTCACTCAGCCTCCTAAGCTCAGGAACAGGGCGAAGCCCAAGACAGGAGCTACAACGGAGCTACCTGAGGGCGACGAGGGAACTGCGCAGCGATGGTCGGCCAGCCAGCTCCTTTCGGGGTGGCGGGCGAGGTGGTGGCGGCGGGAGTGGTCCCGCAGGCCTTGAGGAACTGAAGGGTAGGAATAGGGGCAGGCAAAGGCTCATCAGCCGCGGAGGATCCCAAGACTCTGGCGTCCAGGAGTCAGGACAGGCAGCCTCCGCTCTGGTCTGCCTGAGGCGCTGTGCGTGCGCGCCGGAGGGAGCCCGAGTGTATGTATTCGCGAGTGTGCGTGCGCGCGTGTTTGCGTTTGACTGCCCCGCTCGGAGGGAGGGACGGGGTTGGGGGGGGGCAGGCTACTCCGAAGACCGGCTTCCCTCCCTCCTCTCTTCTCTCTTCTCTCTTCTTTCCCTTCTCTTCCTTCCTCCCTCCTGCAGCCTCCGGGGCGCGCCACCTCCCGCCTGGTCCCTAGCCAGCTGGTGAAGCAGCGCTGGCAGCTTCTGCAGCAGACCTAGTGCTGAGCCGGATGCTCGCTATGGAACCCAGGAGAGGTGGCTAGAGGGGGAGGGAGAGGGGTAAAACTGGGTGCTGCCACAGGGTGCGGGTGGAGGAGCCCAGCCGCTAGTCAGTTTCGGCTGGGATGTGGGTGGATAAACACGAATGCCTGGGTTTCTTCTATCCTGCTCCCCTAAGAGCGCACACAGCCTTGGAAAAGTGGAGAGTTTGAGAAACCCGCAGCTGAGGACGAGAAACGAATTCGGCCAGTGGAGGCAGATTAGAGCCTTAAGAAACCCGGAGTGTGGTGAATAGAAGGGGGAGGGGCTATGAGCACTTGGGAGTGCAGCAACAGTGGCCTCGCCGTCTCCCCTCCCCCCTTAACACACACACAGGAACACACACACAGGAACACACACACACACACACACACACACACACACACAGACTTCCAGCTGCAGCAGCCACCTGGCACAGCAGCACCCTACTGGCTGGAGCACTGCCTCCTAGAGTGTTGGGGCTTTAACAGCCTCCTCAGTCCCCACGGTGGGATGCCAGATGTGTCTCCAGTGGTCCTGCACCTGCCAACCCCAGCTACTTACCCCTAGAGCGCTGGCTAATAGCGCAGACCGCCACTCTTAGAGGCACATACACTTCAAGAAAGGAAGGACAGGAGGAATTCGCATTCCCTCTCTCCCCCAGTATGCTCCCTGTTTCTTCTCTAATTTTTTCTTGTTTCCATGGCAGAGGAGAGGAGCTCAGAGAGCGTCCCTCCAGCAAACCGCGGCGAAGTTCAGGCTTGGGGATGGGACAGGAAGATCTTGCCAAAGAGCACCTAGTCTTTTACAGCGAATAAGCCCGTATCTCTCTGTCTAGGCCTTCGGGATCTCCCACCCATCCACCTCTCTTCAGGTCGCTCAGAGGTTTTCCCTCACACAAAACACCCCTAGATGTAAAACCAAGGTCTTGAGACCCCGGGATTTGCTTTCCTTGGCTAGGCTATCTTCTCCGTCTCTAGACAAGGAAGAGATGCAGATGGGGGAATCTGGCGACACCCCCCCCCCCGCCCAGGCAATAGCTAAGAGGCCAGAGCTAGAAACTGACCACAGGAATAAAAGCAGCCTGTGAATCAAACCCAGCTGTTGAGTTCGAAGAAGCCCTGTGTTCTTCAGCCTCCCGGATCATAGTCTGCCTCAACTGACCACAGGAATAAAAGCAGCCTGTGAATCAAACCCAGCTGTTGAGTTCGAAGAAGCCCTGTGTTCTTCAGCCTCCCGGATCATAGTCTGCCTCTGTCTACCCATACTCAGCCTGGTGGGTTTGGAGCTTCCTGTAGGCCTTAGGTAAAAAGCTTTTCACCCAAATTCAAAGGCTTGTGGGTGCACCACAGGACAGGGGCGTTGGCGCTCTGCACTATGCCTGGACAGTCATGTCTCCATGGGGTCTTCAGGTACGCGAATGGGAAGCCCCACCGGAGCAGGTGCACTCCCCCAAATCCATTTTAGAATCCAAGCCCTCACCCCCCTCCCACACCACCACCACCGTGCTTGGCAAGTGAGTCTGGCTGCGGGGTGAGTCACCACAAGCGAGCGACAAGGATTCCCAGCAACTGGTAATTAATTGAGCCGTGGCTCAGCCCACGACGGAACCCCAATCAGGCCTCCCGCAGCTCTGGCAGCAGTGACACCCAAGAGGTCCCAAAAGGTTTGTGTGTCTCGGTACCACCAGGGGGCACTGGACTCCGATCCACAGATATGCCCACTTTTGAGTCAACTAGACTGCAGTGAAGTCCAAGCTGTCCCCAAAGGCGAGTGGGAGGGGGCGGGGAGGGGGGGATGGACTGAGCTCCAAGGACAGGATTCCAGGCTTTGTGCAGAGACACTTGTATTCGATTTATGAGGATCCAGTTACATGCAGTCCTTCGGAAAAATGGAAAGGAACTTCAGCTTGAAATTATCCCCCAAACCCCTTGCTCCATAGGTGAAGGAAAGGGCCTCCTGTCCAAGACCACAGCATTACTCCATCTGGAACCAACTGTCTCCGGGTTTCTTTCCAACTTTCCCACCAGAAAAACAGTGGTTTTTCAGACCCAAGTTCCCCATCCACGCGCCACAACCCAGTCCTTGAATGTCTTTTGATCGCCTATGGAACTGGAGATCCTTGGAGCAGAGCCTGGGTCCTAACTATTTTGCCTGCATCCCTATTTGTAGTGATAATTTGTTTGCATTTTAATAAATCAAACTTGCCTGAAGATCAGAGAAGCAAAGCAGTAAGTCACTAGAGAGACCTTTTACCTCTATCAATTCTCAGAGTGAAGGGGCGATCCTCAGGCTACCTAGACTGCACTTTCTCCACCACATCTCAAACTTCAACAAGCTGTCTCCTCCTCCTAATATACTCCTCTCCACCCAGGCTTATCACTCCTTTATTTAAAGCTCGCCCGAAGATAAGATTGCAGAACTAAACCACTAGGGGCCAGGGGGTGGGGAGGCACGCACCTTTAATCTCAGGACTCAAGGCCACCATGGGGTACAGGAGAGATTGAATCTGTCTGAAAAGAGAAAGAGAACTCACACAAAGGTGGTCCCAGCCCTTTAATCCCAGCACTAGGGAGGTGGAGTTAGGAGTGCTGTGGCTGGACAGAGAGGGATATCCAAGGAGGAGGAGACAGGAGCTCATCGGAACCTGAGGTTTTGTGGAGAAGGTGCAGTCTAGGCTGTCTGAGGATCGCCCCTTCTGTCTGAGCATTGGTAGAGGTCAAGGGTTTCTCTGATGGCTTGCTGTTTTGTTTCTCTGATCTTCAGCCATTCTCAAGAAAGATAGATGCTCAGCCACCACTACAGGTTGATGCCCAGAGAGCATTAGATTAGTGACAGTAACCCCCCCCCCCTTCACTTCATGGGTGGTTCTGAGAATCCCAACTCCCAGGGTTGGGTGCTGGGCCATGGACATTTTTTTAATGCTAGAAAAAAAATCTATTATGGTAAAATGTCTTTATCCTTTGAATAATTGCCAATTAAGCTCAGAAATTCTTCCTGCCCTTGTCTGGCTTGGGATCACCTGTCCACCTTTGAGTCAGTGACAGCTCTCCTTCCCAGATAGGGCTGCAGGTTGATAAGTGCAACCCTGGGGCTTCTTGACTAGACTTGGGCATGACTAGGAGGTTCAGGGAAGAGCTGAGACAGGGAGGGAGGGCAAGGCTCTGGGGATGGCAATACAGGGCACAGCTGTGGCCCGTGAGTGGGCACCCAGCCCCTCTGCACCCCTTCAGGAGGCGGTCCCTAGGCCTCCTTGCACTTTGGTTCTTTCTTTACTAAACGTAGATGCATCTTGTTAGCTAATAAAACACACCATGGTTTTGTAACTCTGCCACCTAGTTATTTGTTCTGTTCGCATAGTGTGCTTGTCTGCAGCCTTGCTTCCAGCCCTCACACAGAGAGAGGCCAGTGGGCTTGCAAATCCTGGCACCACAATGAATAAGGAAGAGGGGAAGCAACTCAGTGCTTCTTCACATCCCCACAGTGTGTCTGGCTACAGGGGTTGCAGGTAGAGGAAGGGGAAGGGAGGAGGCACAGTGCTCTGTGCCAAGTATCCCATGCTGGTGCTACTGCTAGCCCAGGGCAGTTTCTTTTTGCTGGTTGTAAGCCAGATCTGCCAATGCCTCTCTGGACATTCTGAATCCTTGGGAATGCCACATTCCATGGGGTAGGGTGAGTTCTCTCGCAGGCTCACCTTGAAGGAGGAGCAGTATGGAGTCTTCCACCGTGGAACCCTGGGATGGTTAATACTGTCAACTTGATAGAATCTCGACTGTGCTCACCTTTGGGCACACCTGTGAGGGGTTACCTAGGTTATGCTAATTGATGCAGGAAGGCTCATCTTAATTGTGAGCAGCAGCACTCTTTGGGGTGGAGTCCTGGGCTGACTAAAAGGAGGAGAGCGAGCTGAGCATTTGCATTCCAGCCTACTTCCTGACTGTGGACATGAGATGGCAGCTCCCTCAAGCTCCTGCCACCATGCTGTCCCTGTGTCTAACCTGAGACTGTGAGCCAAAATAAGCCCTTCCTTCCTCAAATTGCTTTTCCCCCATTGGAGACAGGAAAAGGAACTAAGCTCCAAGAACAGGCTCCCCCTCCAGCCTTTGGCAAGTCCCAAAGTCATGTGATTTGCATAGTTGGTAGTCTGCCTTCACTCCAGCCTTCCACCAGTGTCAGGTCCCAGAGAAGAGCACCCTAGGCGTGGGGCAGGAAGCCCACCCAGTATTCCCCAGACTCTTTTTGGTATATGAGCTAGTATGGTTTAAAGTCACACCGTTTCATCAGCCCTGGGTTAAACAGCAGAACATGGGTCTTCTTGGAGATGTAGGTCTGCTAACAAGGATTACTCCCCACACACCATGACCAGAGTTTTCCAAACTCACTCAGTGATGGAATTGCCTATAGGTGAAGCAGCACCAGGTCCTAGAAGCCCATTTTGGAAGCGGCTGCCCCAGGCTAAAGAGCTGAATGTAGAAAAGTGGACAGTCTGGGTTCTGGGGAACTCATCTTAGTATCTCTTCTTAGACCAGGATCTGTGGTACAGTCTGGAGCACCTCTTGAGTACTAGGGTCCGGCAGTTTCCTTCTTCCTGAGTTCCTACCTTCAGCTCAGTTGAGCATGTCCATCTCTCTGTCAGGAAGCCAGACCTCTCCTTTGAACAGACTGACCTTGCATGTCCATGCTGAAAACCCACCGGTAGGGCAGACACCCTCTTTTACATCATTCCCACCCTCCAATCCAGGCTCCTGTAGCTCCTCTCATCACCGTTGTCTGCCTGCTAAGGGTCCGCTCTGATGCTACATCTGGAGCCTCTAGGAATTTCCCTCTTCCTCAGGCTGGAGAGCCATGTCTGAGGTCAGGTGGGAGGGTCCATTCATGGCTGTAGTCAGAGAAGTCCTAATGAAGACCCCAGAAAGCCACTCTTATTGTCCCTGGTTAGTGAGGAGCCAAAGTACCTGAAATTAATACAATGGTGGGAGCTGCAGGCTATGGCAGGCAGGGAGCTATCTCCACTCCCCTGCCCTTTTTAGGCAGGCACAGGTCACAAGAATGAGGCCATGTGATGAAGTGATGGCATAAAGATTGAGAAGGAAGATGGGAACCTCCACACCCTGATCCTCAGCAGGTGCCCCAAACTGTTTTGTGGCTGCTGGGTTAAATTTGAAAGATACTAATATGAATCCTCAGAGTTTGTTGCCCACAATGTAAACACCAGAGGTAACACAAAAAGGAAGATGGTTTAGAGCTTCTGAGACACAAGCGGGTGATGAAAGAAGGACACAGAGACTGGGTCTTACAGAGGCTCAGGGAACATAGCCTTTGACTTGTCAGGATATGGGTGGGTGACATGCGGAATTGACCGTAAACAGGTCGCCAAATCCTGGTGATCTCACTGGAGATTTCCAAGCTTCAAACTTGTCAATACATTGTTTATGATATCCCAAATGGGCAGAGGATATCCATACATTCATTGCAGGAATACAATTCTTTGGGGATGAAGGTGGTCTGCATCCAGGGTTAGAAGATTTTTAATGGTAGGAGTATCATTCCATAATAAATGGGATCTTGTTGGAGTCAAGGTCACCTGGCAAGTGAAGGAAATAACCAAAGGCAAAGCCAGCGGAGGCTCTCCCCACAAAGCTCTCTGCCATGAAACCACCATGCGATCCCCTGATGCCCTTTTCCACTAGAGAAAACCAGATTAGTAGAACTCAAGTTTCTTAAGGTGGTCTGGTCCTCTGCTCAGCTCCCACCTGGCCCATAAAAAGCCATGTCGCACTCCCAAATGGAGCCCAGGATCAATCAGAGGCTGCTGACAGCTCCCAGAGAGTTTGCTACAGTCAGTAAACCTGCGCCCATCATCTGAGTCTCATTAACAGGCTGGAGAGGCAGGACCAGCAGCCTGGCCAATAGAGGAGGACAATATGTGTCACACAGAAACTGACACTGCAGGCCAGGTCTGAGCCTCTTGAGCAGCAGAGAGCATCCTGACCCCAGCCTTCATTTCTGAGTGCCCAGCCTTGGCACAGAACACAGGTGAAGGGTCATTTTCTGACCCCACTCACAAAATGGACACAGGGAACATGGGTAGACAAAAAATGACACTGATGACCTCTCTCCATCACCTCCCCACTACCCAGGGTTAGTAGTAGTTAGTCAGAGTCAAGGGGCACTTATTGACCCATTCTTCTGCCTTTTTAATAAATAAAACTTAATAGGGCAAGTGAGATGATTCGGTATACTAAAAGTGTTTGCCTCCAATCCTTTGATTTGAGTTCAATCTGCAGGACCCACACAGAAGAAAAGACCTGACTCCCATAAGTTATCCTTTGGTATCTACATGAATGCACTCTATGACGCGCATGCACACATGCGCACACACACACTAAAATACATCTTTAATTTAAAAAAAATCTTTAGTTCTAAAAATAAACAAATCAAGAAGCTAGTTCAGTTGGTTGAGTGTTTGCCTGGAATGAACAAGGCTCTGGGTGTGAGCCTCAGCACCACATAAACTGGGCATGGCTGTACACACCTGTAATCCCAGAACTCTGGCGAGAGATGCTGGAAAGTCAGAAACTTACGGTCATCTTTGGGTACATAATGTGTTAAGAGCCAGCATGGTACAACATGAGGCCCTGTCTACACAAACACATCAACCTCACCCAGCTGTGATCCCTGCTAGCTACTCTAATGACTGGCCTGATAGTCACACTGATCTCCCCAACTGGGCAGCATGCAGAGAAGAAGAAACTATGGCATGTTCAACCCTCAGTGAGTCATCTAGGCCACATCCCTCCCCACAGGGATCTTTTCTGAAGACAACCAGAGGTGATGGATGACTTCAAGGAAACAGTGTTTTCCAGATACAACAGGGCAGATACATAGAACTCAAACACACACACAGAATCTCTGTGACAGCCTGCACAAGATCTATACAAGCTCAAGCCAGAAAATCCTAGCATGGAGTGCAAAGGTGGGCACAAAATCCCACCACTGGCTGAGAAGCTATCAGCATTTGAAAGCTGCTGCAAGAGGAAAAGTCAATTTTCTTTATGGGACCCCCTCCCCTTAGAGGTCAACCACACTCCAGGACAGACCCCATGACAAAATGTAGTTACCCAACAAAAATTGAACTTAATGGGTTTAAAAGGCATACTAAAAAATAAGGAAGAAAACTCAAAGGCAGGTAGGTGGGGAGATGAGGGTGGATCTGGGAGCAGTTGGGGGAAGGAGCAAGTCTGGTCAAAATCCACAGTCTGAAATTCTCCAGGGGAGTGTGTAGGTTGGTTTCAGATCTTCACATCTCCCTTCACTCCTCCAAATCCAGTCTCCAGGCTCATCCCAGGCTCTCTAGCAGGCTACCTGCTGCAGCCCATCCCCCACCCCATTCCCATCTCTAGGTCTCAGGTCCTCTCCTCCTCCCTACTCTTCCTGTTATCACAGTCTCCAACTCCAGCAGGATTTCTTTGGGAACCCTTCAGATAAGGATGACAGAGAGGCAAGTAGGCCAGTGGAGCAGGCAGGCAAAGCTAGGCAAGCTTGGAATCTTCACTCCCCCTCCTCTCTTCCATATCCAACCCCCAGGCTCATCCCCAGCTCTGTAGCTGAATACCTGCTGTAGCATCTCTCCTCACTCTCTACCGCCATTACTGGAAAGCTAAGCAGATCCCAGTGGAACACTCTGCTTTCCTCCTTCCTGGGGATCCCCTTAGCACCCCCCATCTCCATTCCTACGTGTCAGCTTCCAATACCTAGGATCACATTTTACCCAGAACCCCAGTGACCACATCTATTAAAATCCCAGAAGAATTTCCTACCAGGCAACACATAGCCAACACACTCTCCTAAGAACCAGAGAATACATCAAAAAAAAAAAAAAACAAAAAACAAGGAACAAAAGACCCACCCAATGAAGACAAGACCAGATATCAGCACCTGGAATTACCATCTTCCTCAAACCAGATGCCTAGATAACAGCATAAAAACCACAATAACAGTCAGGACAATAGGTCTTCACTAAAGCAACTCTCCCACAGCAGGTGCCCAGTAACGTAACATAGCTGAAGCACAAAGCAAGGACCTTAAAATAGCCTTTATGAATATGACAGAGGGCCTTAAAGAGGAAATGAATAAATCCTTTAAAGAAATCTATGAAAATGCAAAGAGTGGAAGGAAATGAAGAAAATCATTCAAGATCTGAAGAAAAAATAGAATCAATAAAAAACCCAAACTAAGAGAAATCTGGAAATGAAAAATTTAGAAACCTCAGAGACAAACCTCAATAACAGAATACAAAAGATGAAAGAAAGAATCTTAGACTCTGAGGACACCACAAAGGAAATGGCTACTTTGGTCAAAGAAAACGTTAAATCTAAAAGAGCTACCAGCATAAAACATCCAGTAAATCTAAGAGACTATAAAAAGATCAAATATAAGAATAAAAGAAATAGAGGAAAGAGAAGAAACCCAGGTAAAAGGCATAGAAAATATTATCAACAAAATAACAGAAAGAAATTTCCCTAACCTAAAGAAGGAGATGCCTATCAAGATACAAGGAGCATACAGTACACCAAATGGACTAGACCAGAAAAGAAAATTCCCTCAACATGTAATAATTAAAACTGAACACAGAACAAAGAAT
This sequence comes from Microtus ochrogaster, assembly GCF_000317375.1. Classification (NCBI taxonomy): domain Eukaryota; kingdom Metazoa; phylum Chordata; class Mammalia; order Rodentia; family Cricetidae; genus Microtus; species Microtus ochrogaster. Next base: position 31,382,908 of record NC_022017.1, on the reverse strand, counting down.
ATTAGAGATGGCAAAGGGAAAAGACCAAGTAACATATAAGACTGACCCATTGGGATTATAGCTGATTTCTCAATGAAGACTCTAGAAGCCAGAAGAGCCTGAACAGATGCAATGCAGACTCTAGGAGACCACAGATGCCAGCCCAGAATATTATACCCAGTAAAACTTAAGTCATCATAGATGGAGAAAATAAGACATTCTGTGATAAAACTAAATTAAGAAATATCTATGTGCAAATTCAGTCCTACAGAAGGTGCTAGAAGGAAAACTCAAAAGAGATTAAAATGCTCAAGAAAACACAGGAATAAATGATCCCAGACCAGAAAATCAAAAGAAAGGAAATGCACATACACCACCACCGCCACCACCACAACAGCAGCAACAACAAAATAACAGGAATCAACAAACATTGCTCATTGATATCTCTTAACATCAAGAATAGTCATCCCCTTAGGGTAAAGAGCTGAAAAAGGATGTGCCAAGCAAATGGACCTAAGAAAGCAGATTTAACTATTTTAATATCTGACAAAATAGACTTCAAGCCAAAACTAATCGTAAGAGATAGCGAATAATACTACATACTCTAAGGAAAAATTCACCAAGTGGATATTGCAATTCTTAACGTCTATGCACCAAATACAAGAGCACCCAAGTTCATAAAAGAAACGCTAGCTTAAATCACACACTGATAGTGGGACACTTCAATACCTTATACTCACCAAAGGACAGGTCATCCAGACAAAAACTAAACAAAGAAATGCTGGAGCCCACTGCTGTTATAAATTCAAGGGAACTAACCGATGAACATTCCACCCAAACACAAAAAAATACGCCTTCTCCTCTACACCTCATGAAAGTTTCTCCCAAATTGACCACATCATTGGACACAAAGCAAGTCTCAAGTGATACAAGAAGATAGAAATAACACCCTGCATCCTATCTGACTACCACAAATTAAAAATGAGTATCAATAACAACAGAAATAGCATAGAGCTTACAAACTCATGGAAGATGAACAACCCTCTACTGATTGGCAAATGGGTCAAGGACAAAATTAAGAAAAGTGAAGACTTTCTAGACTTAAATGCAAATGAATATACAATGTCCCCAAATTTATGGGACACAAAGTTCTAAGAGGAAAATTCATAGCACTAAGTACCTACATTAAAAAAATTGGAGAGAGCTCATACTAGTAACTTAACAGCACGCCTTCTCCTCTACACCTCATTGACCTCATTGGTTCCTTGAGGAAAATCAATGAGATTGATAAATTCTTATCCAAATTAACTACTAGGTAGATAGTGTATATCCAAATTAACAAAATTAGAAATGAAAGCGGGGAAATAACAATAGAGGCCAAGAAAATCCAGAGAATCATGAGGACATACTTTAAAATACCATCTTCCACCAAGTTGGAAAAATCTTTTAAAAAAATGGTTAGTTTTCTTGATATGTACCACTTATCAAAATTAAATTAAGATCAGATAGCAATTTAAACCATAACATCTACAGAAATAGCAGCAGTCATTAGAAGTCTCCCTACCAAAAATAGCCCAGAGCCAGCTGGTTTTAGCACAGAATTCTACCAATCTTTTGAAGACGAGTTAAGGCTAATAGTCCTCAAATTATTTGACAAAATAGAAACAGGAAACACTGCCCAATTCAGGAAACACTGCCCAATTCAACTTACAAGGCCACACCTACCCTGTTACCCAAACCACATAAATACTCAACAGAGAAGAGAATGACTGACCAGTTTCCATTATGAACATAGATGCAAAAATTTGAAAAAAAAATACTTGCAAACCAAACCCAAGAACATATCGAGAGAAAGGAGGGAAGAAGGAAAGGAAGGAAAAAGGAAGAACATCTACCTTGATCAAGCAGGCTTCACCACAAAGAGGCAAGAAATCAGGGAAACAAGACCTTTCACAATAGCCTCAAATAATACAAAATATCTTAATATCTATTTAACTAGGCAAGCAAAAGACTTGTATGATAAACAACTTCAAGCCACTGGAAAAAAAATTGAAGAAGGTGTTAGAAAGAATGAAATGGGGGCCTCACATGGACAGGAAAAGGGAAGAGGGGCTGAGGAAGGGAATACAGGGAGAGAAACATTAAAATTAAGGGGCATTAGAGAGGTAGTGTGGAAACATAAAACAGTAGAAACTTCCTAAGATATATACATATATGAAGGCACTTTAAATAAAACCCCCAAATAATGGGTAAGACAGAGCCTCAACTAGACATTTCTTGTCGCCAAATGAAGCACCCTGTACTTGGATTGGGACCATCTAATTGAATTATGGGCCAAAAGGGTCCCACAGGAACCACCAAACAATCCAGGCTGTTGCTAAGACTGTAGGTTACTCTCCACAAACTGACAGCAAGGCCCCATTGCTGAAGACAACATCTACACAATTCATTGAACACAGAGAAGCCAAGCTGGTGCCTACATAGAGTCTTCACCCCCATGTGCTAGCATCTTTGGTACAGGAAGGTGTTGAGGAATATTAATTGAAGATGTGTTACATTTGCTTATGCTATGGAACATTTGTTTAATGATGCAAAAATGTGTTGCATTCTTTTACGTTGCATCTGCTTAACTCTGAAGTTGTGTTACTTTGCCTGTCTAAAACACCTGATTGGCCTAAAAAAGAGCAGAATGGCCAATAGCAAGGCAAGAGAAAACCAGGCAGGACTGGCAGGCAGAGAGAATAAATAGGAGAAATCTGGGAAGAGAATATCGAAAGCAAAAAGAGGAGAGAAGATGAGGGCCAGCCACTCAGCCAGACACCGAATAAGAAGGAACAAAAAGATACACAAAAATAGAGGTAAAATCTCAGAGGCAAAATTAGATAGGATAATTTAAGAAAAACTGGCTATAAATAAATCAAGCTAAGACCAGGCATTCATAAGTAGGAATAAGTCTCCATGTATTTATTTGGGAGCTGGGTGGCAGGCCCCCAAAGAGTAAAAAGTTAAACAACCCAACTACTTTTTTTTGGTGGTTTTTGTTTTTCTTTGATTTTTTGTTTTGTTTTGTTTTTGTTTTACTTTTAAAGGTGAAATTCTGCTTGCTCAGAGAGGCTTAATAGCAAGTAGCTAACCCTCTGTCCTTGCCTGTGTCTCCTGAAAAGGGGGTGTCCTTCTGTTCAGGCCTCACTGATAGAACTCTAGCTATACTTAGTTCCCCCATTCCACTTACTGTCAGCTAGTTGCTGAGTCAGCCTCCTGGCCCCAGGTTAATTTTATTTAACCAAACAAATGTAACACATCTTTGTATCATTAACAAAAGCAGCAGGAAAAAAATGACATACCTTTACATAGTTAAAATGATAGTTCACCAAAAAAAATGATATTCCACAACATTGTGGCTCCGAAAGACCAAAAATTAAAAAGAAAAAAAAAAAACAACTACAGGAAGGGTCTCTGAATGCTGTGAAAGCAGAAATGTAAACATTAGCCTGTTTTTGTTTGCTTTGTTTGTTTCTGTTTTTCAAGGTCGGGTTTTGCTGTAGCTTTGGAGCCTCTCCTGGTACTAGCTCTTGTAGATCAGGCTGCCTCTTCTTCCCCAGTGCTGGGATTAAAGGCCTGTGCCACAATTGCCCGGCATCAAAAAAAACCTTTGATCTACAATGGTATATTGTGTATCTTTATGGGCATTGTCAAATCCTGAGAGAGAGAGAGAGAGAGAGAGAGAGAGAGAGAGAGAGAGAGAAGCAAAGGTTCCAGAAGGCTCCAAAGGCTCCTCTACCTCCAAGTCTTTGGTCATTTCTTCCAGGAAGCCCTCCTTGGTCCCAAGGTGGTTCTGGGACACACCAAGTGTTTGAAAATCCCATTTCAAACAGCTTCTGCCTCCAGTATAGCTGTCACTTCCCTCTGCACTTCCAAAGGACAGGGAGGATGGAGACGCAAACCACCTATGTCCCCATCCCTGGTATGAGGCCCCATCTAGATCAGGAGAAACACTGACCTATTAGAATTAAGCCAGTGACCTCTGGGAGTCCAGGCAACATGTTTGCTCTACTTTCCCCATCTTTGAGCTGCTCTCTGCCCCAGATGTCACCTGTGGGTGATACAAGGTGGAAGGCAACCACAGAATCAGGAGTAGAAAGCATGAAGGATCACATGGGGCAGCCAGAAGGCCTTTTAGGCTGTCCCAGAGAGCTCCTCAGCATAGAGAAGGTTAGCTTGCCACCCTCAGGCTGCGGGGTGGGTGAAGGCCCAGCTCCCAGCAGAGCCGAAGCAGAGCCTGAGGAGGTGTCTGTTAACGACAAGAGCTTGCCCAAGCTTTGCCTCTCTTCTCATCCGACCAGAGGCAAATTGCTACTTGGGTCTCCTCCCTTTGACAAACCAGGGCCACACAGCACACAGAAACCCAGACCTGCCCAAGGTCAAATGCAACTGTCCCAGGGTACCCTGAGGTCCCCTAGAGTGACTAAGAAGTTCAGCATCCCATTTTTTTCCCAAGTACCTGTAGGAGGGTACTTATAACCCAGCAGTAAAGCCAACAAAATCTCTGCCTTTGTGGGAAAGGTGTTCTCATGGTACAATGGACAGTAACTGAGTTTTCCAATTGGGTAACTCCGAAGAGGCTGAGGAAGATAGAGTTTGTGTGTGGCATGTATTTGTAACAGGTGGGCTAGTGGAAGGGTTCCCCTGAGGAGAAGGTACGTGTATTGAAACTTGAGTGACATCTAGACCAGGAGGAAAGGCGGGATAAGCCATTGCAAACACTCTGAGCTGGCACCAGGTGTGCTGACGGAGAATCAAGAAGCAGATGGGGCTGGAATGTGGGCATCCGTGGGAAGCGGTAAAAGAAAGAGTCAGAGGTCAGGCCTTTTTGGCTTCTAAGAGGACAAGAGATAAGATTAGATAACACAGTTCCCAGATAGCATGGGAAGGAGCCTGAGTTTGTCTACACACGCCAGTATCCACAAATGCTGCACATGGAAGAGAGGACCAAAGTACAGGCACCTCTCTGGGTGGCTATGGCATCTCAGCACCCACATTCCCTAGTCTTGGCAGCACAGGGCAGGCCTGGAGAGCTCTCTGATAATTTTTCTGACTGAGGAAGACAAAAGGTCCTAGAAATTGGTGGTCAATTAAAGCAACAATGGTCCTAACTCTTATGGCTCTAAACATGCTGGGGACACTGTGTCACAGCTGGGTATCCCTAGCCACCCTGACCTCCATGGTGCCAGTCGGAGGGACCAGAGCCACTAGAGTGGCTGAAGCCACAGCAGCTGCTTCTGTTGATGATGAGTTTCCACTGCCTAGGTTAGGCCTGCTGAATACAAGATGGCTCTCAAAACACAGAGAGAGCCCAGGTCCCTCCTGCTCAGTCACTTGGTGCTTGAAATCTCTGGCCCCTTTAAAAAAATGTTCAAATCACTAGCCAGTCTTGATGATGCTTGGAAGGCTAAGGCAGGAGAATCAACCTGAACTAAACAGGGGTGTTCTGTCTCAAAAATAATTCTAAATACAAAATTGGTTATTTTTGTATAAAACCCCAAAAGGAAGTTGATTCTAAGAAGTACTCCAGGGAAATTTGATCTCAGGATTGGGATCTTAGCTCTGGGAAACAATGATTTTCACTCCCTGAAGTCAGCTGTTACTGAGGACCCTTCAGGAAGAGTCTAGTTCAAAAGCAATGGTTGTGCAAAAGGCTCAGTCAGTACAGGAGAGACACCTATACTGACCTGCAAGCAACCCAACATGGGCCTCTCTCAGTTATGGCTTCTCTCTCCAAGAGCACCATGGAAAACTGACAGGAAAAAGATTCACAACAAGGTTCAGGAACCAGAGCCTGTGTGAGCTTCCATCCCCTCTCCCTCTCTACTTAGGACATAACGGTACCGTAGTATGGTAACCACATTACCAGCCTCTTCCAATCACCTCCTTGTTTTCTCTCCCATGCATCCTCCTTAGTATTTATTCATTTTCTTCTCAGTATCCTACCCCAAGGATAGCTAGCAATCCAATCTGAGTCCTGGGATCCTGTGAAGAATGTGTGCAGTATTGGATAGGCTCAGGGCCAGACAAGAAAACAGAAACTTGGGGGGAAAAAAAGAGTAGCTTATATCCTATCTGATTTTCAGTCAACCAACACAAGTAGATGATGCAACCATAGCAAAAATTGCTTAAAAGTTAAAACTAAGTGGCTTAAAGGGACAAAGATGCATTTCTTGTCTGTGTGTCAGCAGGTGCTCATGGAGACACCCTAGGTCCACGTGAGGCTCTCTCTGGCCTTTGTGAGAGGGAAAGAGAAAGTAACAGATCTGGCATTGTTTCTGGATGATTCTACCCCCAAACACCCAGAAATCTGCTCTGAATACATTCCAGGGCTACAGCATGTCACATGGCTAGGTCTGGGCTATGCAATGTGACCTTGGTGAAAAGATACCGTCTTAGGGTCTCCCATACCCCAGGAAGCCAAAGGGGGGAACACTGAGGGTTCACATCCTTGCATGTGAACTGTATCCACATGAGGCTGGTCTCCAGAGAACACTCAGGAACCTGTGGGACAGATAAAGACCAGGGAGCGAAGAAGGATGGCACGCGAGAAGCAGACCTTGACACGTGAAAGAATTCAACCAAGATGAATAAGAGTAGACTTGTCTCCAATTGTAGCAGAAGTGCTAAGGGAGGACTCTAGAAATAGAAGGGAGAATCTAATGATAGTCCTATAAATGTCAAAGCTCAGCAACATTTGGGATATGTCTGGGTAATGATGAGTACAAAGATTTCACCTGAGCAGGGAGCAGAAGAAAATAGAATAGTTCTAGAAACGTCATCTTTAAGAAGCAAGGAGAAATGATAACAGAGAAATAGAACACCTTACCTTAAGAATAATTGGAATTTTGCTCTTAAATAATAGTGAGAAGCTGGTTGGTTACATAGACAAAGAAGAAATGTGGTCCTTAATGTGATGGAAAGATCTAGAACGTGCTTCCAAGTACTGAGGTTACAAGTGTGCTCCGCCATGCCAAACTTATTTAATGACTTCATTTAAAGTAATTCCTATACTCTCTTCTCACCAATCATTTATTTTAGGCAATCTCATTTTTTCTCTGTCCTTGTTTTTCATAGATTAATCTTCTTCTGTCTTCACTCCCTTTCTCCTTTTCACTTGGAAGCACCTATACTGGCCTGCAAGCAAGCCAACATGGGCCTCTCTCAGTTATGGCTTCTCTCTCCAAGAGCACCATGGAAAACTGACAGGAAAAAAGATTCACAACAAGGTTCAGCTGTGTGAGCTTCCATCCCCTCTCCCTCTCTACTTAGGACATAATGGTACCGTAGTATGGTAACCACATTACCGGCCTCTTCCAATCACCTCCTTGTTTTCTCTCCCATGCATCCTCCTTAGTATTTATTCATTTTCTTCTCAGTATCCTACCCCAAGGATAGCTAGCAATCCAGTCTGAGTCCTGGGATCCTGTGAAGAATGTGTGCAGTATTGGATAGGCTCAGAGCCAGACAAGAAAACAGAAGGTTGCAAAAAAAAAAAAAAAAAGAGTAGCCTACATCCTACCTGATTTTCAGCCAACCAACACAGGTAGATGATGCAACCATAGCAAAAGTTGCTTAAAAGTTAAAAATAAGTGGCTTAAAAGGAAAGAAAGTGAAGATGATAAGATTAATCTATAAAAAACAAGGACAGAGCATGCAAAAATAAAAAAAGAAGAGAGTATAGGAATTACTTTAAATGAAGTTTAAATAAGTTTAGCATGGCAAAGCACACTTGTAACCTCAGTACTTGGGAGACTGAGACAGAAGGAGAGAGAGTTCCATTCTAGCCAGGAATCCAAGCAAAACTCTCTAAAAATGAACCAACCAATAGGTTAGTATGAAACTGGAAAGAACTAATATCTTCCATTAAACAACAGACAGTGTTGGTAATGGTACAGTTGATGGAGTGCTTTCCTGGCAGACACAAGAACCCGAGTTCAATCTCGGAAACTCGCAGTTCGAAAAGCCAGGCATAGTGGGGGAATGCTTGTAATTCAAGCTCTGGGGAAGCAGAGATGGGCAGATCCTCAAGGCTCACTGGCCAGCCATCCTAGCCTATTTGGTGAGCTCCCAGCAAGTGAGAGACCCTGCCGCAAAAATACAAGGTGCATGACTCCTGAAGAACAATGTCCAAGACTGACCTCTGTCCTCCACACACATGTGCACATGCAGGTTATACATATACACGCATGCATACCAAAAATAAATAATAAAAAACAGACATTTTTATATTGATTACATGCAAAATAAAGAAAAGAGCAAAAGCATTTACAGAAATACAGTAAACATTTTCTTTAAAATATTTCAAATAAATAGCTTGGGAAGTATTAAAGTAAAGGTTGGGTATAGTGGCACATGTCATTAATTCTAACACTTAGGAGGCAGAGACAGGCAAATCTCTACTTTTTAGAGCTCAACTTGGACTACAGAGTGAGACAATGTCTAAAAAATTTAATAAAAAAAGTGAAAGTAAAGTAGGACTGGCAAAGACCTACCATAAAAAAAATGCCAGGCACATTTAAATGTACGAATTAATTAGAATATTCTGCAATGAAGCAACACAGAGCCTATTCTGGTTTTTTTTTTTCAGTGCCTATTCTTAAAAATAGAAGAACTAAATATAAAAAATAAAAACTTAGGCAAGAAAAGACAACTTGATAAAAAAGAAAGTCAGTTCAAGACAACTTCACATTTCCTTTGTCTCTGGGCACAGATAATTTGGTCTGGTGGCACACACCTGTAATTCCAGCACTGAGGCAATGACAACTGGAGGACCAAAAGTTCAAGAACATTGTAGACTATATATGTAGTGAGTTTGAGGCCAACCTGGGATATGCATGACCCTGGTACAATGGAACAAAAATAAAGGAATCATTAAATGAAAGAATGTTTAACCACTGATAACTATCCAGAATATATTTCTTGGTCATTCATTGTATACTAACTTGGGCAAAAATGCCTTAAAAAGTCATTTTTGAGATGGTTATGGGGGTTTGAAATGGACATTGTTTTAGAAGACTATAGACCTTGGTGTAATTGTCTCATGTACAAAAATACAATGGCCGTGATATAGGAAAGGACCTTTATTTATTAAAGGGGAGAACTGAGTATTTAGAGGTGAATTGTCATGGATTCTACACCCCAGGAAAGCAAACATGGCTGAGTGTGTCCAGTCCCCGGATGAACCTGGGGTATGCATGGTGTCCACTATACTCATCTCTTGAAAACTTCAAGACAACAAAACCCAAGCCAATGACCTCAAAGTTGGAAAATGTGAACAGTGAATATGTGGTTATGGAATATACAGTGGAGAATGTCACGCTTTTAAATTCCACTGATGGGAACCAATACGCAATAAGACAACTATGCAAAATTCAGAAACACAAAACTCAAGGTTCTCAGAGGCCATATATGCTGACTACATCCTGCACCCATAACAATAAATAACAAAAAGGGAAGGCAAAACCTCAAACATTAACTTCAAATTTTTAACATCCCTACACAACCTTGCATCAAAGAGCAGTTCAAGAGAGAAAATACAGACTTTTGAGGAAGAGAGAGAGAGAGAGAGAGAGAGAGAGAGAGAGAGAGAGAGA
>NC_022017.1:31359808-31373011 GCF_000317375.1 Microtus ochrogaster | reverse complement strand
CAGTTAATCCCAGCACTCAGGAGGCAGAAGCTGCCTGATCTGAGTTCAAGGCCCTGGGCTACATAGAGAGTTTCCTGACACCCAGGGCTACATAGTGAGATTTTTGTCTCATAAAAAATTAATAATTAATAGTGAAAAGAAGTAAGTAGAAGAGCTGGTTCTTCAAAGTGGCTACTAAAATAGGAATAAAAAGCACTCTTGGCTTAAGAGTGTAACTAGGCTTTAGTTACAGAGAATGAAGAAAGAAGGAGAGCGAAATTAGGACTGGAGTAAGAAACAGACAGGGTCAGCTTAACTGCAGAGACAGGGGAAATAAAAACAGTTATGAGAGAAGAAATAAACAAGTGTATGATGGCACACTGGAAATCTCAAAAAAAGGGACAATTTCCAAGTGAAAGTATGTTTCCAAAATCAATCCAAACATAAGAGGGAAAAATCTAATATGCAACTTTCATAGGCCGTATCAGACAGTCATTGGAGGTCAGCAAAGGGACCAAGCTCAGGCAGATTCTCATTTCAGCCTCCTCTAACGTTTAAAGAGCTTGTCACTTTCATGGTGTTTAAACTCCTGCAATTCCCATATTCATTCCATATATCTAGAGTAACTTTCATACAAAGAAGGCAAAAGAATGTGGATTACGAATCAAGGTATTTATGAATATAGGTGAAGATTCCAACATAATCACTTTCATGGTGTTTAAACTCCTGCAATTCCCATATTCATTCCATATATCTAGAGTAACTTTCATACAAAGAAGGCAAAAGAATGTGGATTACGAATCAAGGTATTTATGAATATAGGTGAAGATTCCAACATAAAATACAAACATAAGGAATCCAATAGCATAGAAAAAGAATCAGTTACCCTGTGTAAATTTATTCTGAGAATTCTGAGTGCAGTCAATGATTCCTGACCCTTGAGATAGTTTGGATTTTTTTTTTTTTATTTTTAAAACAGAGTCTCACTGTGAAGTTCTCTGGCCTGGAACTCATTATGTAGATCACGCTGATTTCAAACTCATGAAAATCTGTCTGCCCCTGCCTCCTGAGTGCTGGGATTAAAGATGTGTGCCACCACTTACAGTGGTCCCTCTTGTAGTATTTGTTTGTTTGTTTGTTTCTCTTAGCAACATAGGACCTGTTAGACAATGGTCACTGAATCATTGAAGATCTGAAATAAATAGGACTGGACAGGGTTAAGACATTCTCTGAGGTTTATAAATCACAAGAGGCCAAGGTTTTGTGTGGTAATTTTCACGGGTTAATTTCCAAAGGAGACAATATTAGATAATGTTTTAGCATTTCTCAAGTTCACACATCCCATAAAAACAGTTTCTTTCATTTTTGAAATTCACCAAAGAAAAGGGACTTTGGAAATTTTTCCTTTCTCAGTCACACACATTGCTGTCTTCTACTTTAGATCACTGAATTCTCCCAGCAACAGAAAAGTGACAGTCCACATTGGGGTATCCCAGGTGCCCACTGCAATGACAAGGGCAGAATCTAGATCTGAGCCTGGGAACGCTGGCTGCAAAACCCACCTTTCCATGGATTCACAGGGAAATCACATGAGCCTCTTGGAGACCTCTGCTTCGCCAGTTCCTATGCAATTTAAACAAAGCCAGGAAGATAGATTGAGCAACAGATCAGAGTTCAGAAGACCTGAGTTCTATTTCACAGTCATCCACCAGTTTGGTGGGAGCTGGGGAAGGGAATCTAGCTGTGTTGGCTTGTGCCCTTTTAACACCTCTAGCAGGGGTTCTCAACCTGTTAGTCACGATCCCATGGGGATCGAACGACCCTTTCACAGGGGTCACCTAAGACTATCAGAAAACAGATATCTACATTACGATTCATAACAGTAGCAAAATTACAATTATGATGTAGCAACAAAAATAATTTTATGCTTGTGGTTCACCAATAGCAGCTTTAGGGAGGTTGAGAACCAGTGAAAGGCTTCCCCGCTTGGGGACCAACCTCGGGGCTCTGTCCTCGGTGCTGAAAGAAGAACCGCAGGACTCTGTCCACAGTGCTGACATCAGCGTCTCAGATCGCTGTTCGCGGTTCTGAAGCCTCTGCAGCTTCATCCATTTTGGCATGGGACTGGCTTGGGTGACTACCAGAAACAAGATGTGATTAATCAGTGAGTTTGAAATGGCAAAGTAAATTATAAAGGTGAAGGAAGAAAGGATGCTTTCTTTAAAGGTTTTCGGAGTCTGTGCCAAAGGACTTCCTTTCCCCCAAAGCCACATTGGTACAATGCAACTCAATTCTTGGATCAAGACATAGAAATAAGATTCCACTATGTGAATAAAGCATCACCCAATTTCCAAAGATACGGTTTCCTCCTCACAAACCCCATTCTTGTTACCCTTGGTGTGTTAAATTTTGTGTTCATTATTCAAGTATACTTTCTCTTTTTTAGTCATTTCTACTTGTGTACATATCTCAATTTTTTAATTTGTTGTTGTTTTATTGATCTATATACTTTTCTCTGCTCACCTCCCTTTCTCTCCCTTCCCATGGCCCCCATGCTCCCAATTTACTCAGGAGCTCTTGTCTTTTTCCTACTTCTCATGTAGATTAGATCTATGTATGTCTCTCTTAGGGTTCTCATTGTTGTCTAGGTTCTCTGGGATTGTGAATTGTAGGCTAGTTTTTCTTTGCTTTATGTCTAAAAGCCAATTATGAATGAGTACATAAAATATTTGTCTTTCTGGGTCTGGGTTACCTCACTCAATATGATGTTTTCTAGATCCATCCATTTGCCCACAAATTTCAAGATGTCATTATTTTTGCTGTATAGTACTCCATTGTGTAAATGTACCACATTTTCCTTATTTATTCTTCAGTTGAGGAGCATTTAGGTTACTTCCAGGTTCTAGTTATGAAAAACAATGCTGTTATGAACATAGTTGAGCACATGTCCTTTTGTTATAATTGAGCATCCCTTGGGTATATACCCCAAAGTGGTATTGCTGGGTCTTGAGGTAGGTTGTTTCCTAATTTTCTGAGAAATCACCATACTGATATCCAAAGAGGCTATACCACTTTGCACTCCCACCAGCAATGCACAAGTGTTTCCTTTACCCCATATCCTCTCCAGTAAAAGTTGTCAACAGGGTTTTTGATCTTGGCCATTCTTACAGGTGTAAAATAGAATCTCAGAGTTGTTTGGATTTTCATTTCTCTGCTGACTAAGGATGAACATTTCCTTAAGTGTCTTTCAGCCATTTTAGATTCCTTTGTTGAAAGTTCTCTGTTTAGGTCTGTACCCCATTTTTAATTGGATTATTTGTTCTTTTGATGACCAATTTCTTGAGTTCTTTGTATATTTTGGAGATCAGTCCTCTGTCTGATGTGAGGTTGGTGAAGATATTTTCCCATTTTGTAGGCTGTTGTTTTGTCTTGTTGACCATGTCTTTTGATTTACAGAAGCTTCTCAGTTTCAAAAGGTCCCATTTATTAATTGTTTCTCTCAGTGTCTGTGCTACTGGGGTTATATTTAGGAAGTGGTCTCCTGTGCTAATGCATTCAAGTATGCTTCCTACTTTCTCTTCTATGAGGCTCAGTGTGGTTTGCTTTATGTTGAGGTTTTTGATCCATTTGGACTTGAGTTTTGTGCATGGTGATAGCTATGGATCTATTTTAATTCTTCTACATGTTGATACTCAGTTATGCCAGCACCATTTGTTGAATATACTTTCTTTTTGCCATTTTATATTTTTTGTTTCTTTGTCAAAAATCAAATGTTTGTAGGTGTGTGGATTGATATCTGGGTCTTCAGTTCAGTTCCATTGATCCTCCTGTCTGTTTTTATGCCAATACCAAGCTGTTTTCAGTACTGCAGCTCTAGTAGTAAAGTTTTAAGTCAGGAATTGTGAACCTCAAGAAAGTTACTTTATTGTACAGGATTGTTTAGGCTAGCCTTTTTTTTTTGCTTTTCCATATAAAGCTGAGTATTGTTCTTTCAAAGTCTGTGAAGAATTTTGATGGGCATTGCACTAAATCTGTAGATTACTTTTGGTAAGATTGCTATTTTTACTAGTGTACATATCTCTTGTAAATGCATCAATTCACTTTTGGAATTTCAAGTGCCTGGAATTAAACTGATTGTACCTTCCTGTCCTCTGCCCTGTGTCTTTAGCATCACAGCATTGTCATGGAGCCAGTTATTACATATCCACTGCTGTATAACATTCTACCACATGGGAATTTTGCAATGTGTATAGGCACCTTACTCTCAGTATGGCATAAGATTATGTTCTTTTTGTTAATAATTTTGCCATGAACATTATGTAATTTATTTCACATGTGCCCTTTTTGTGTCTTTGTTTCTTTCTTTTCTTGTTCTATGATCTAACAACAACAAATTTTTTTTAACAAAAGCAAACCAAAGAAGAAAAGATTTACTCTGCATCACAGTTCAAGAAAGCATTGAGTCCATCATGGTGGGGAAGGCATGACGTCATGGTGATGATGAATTCATTCTCATGAAGTAGAGAGTAGTAAGAGAATGCAGGCTAGTGCTCACTTTTTCTCTGATTTAAACCATTCAGAGTCCCTTGACCAGTTAGTGATCCTGCCTACAATTAATATGGGTCTTCCCACAGCAATTGACATAACACAGATAATTATCATAGCCATGCTCACATTATTCTATATTCTGTTGAGTTAACACTAACATGACCAAGTTTAATTAAGGTAGATCCTCTGTTAATGCCCCTGTGAGCTGAACTGGCATTGGTATATGTCTGCTGCCACATCCCTTTCTTCCCTCCTTCCTGCAGGAGACACCCCCAGGTGATCCAAGTAGGCCACATCAGAAGCTGTTCACATACATTGTGACTGGCACGATTCCTAGGTTGAATAATCTTATAACAACGGACTATGCCTTTAGTATAGTTTGAGAGTGTTCCCCATGGACCATGAGCTGGAACTATGTTCCCAGTATGTCAGTGCTGAGGGCATGGCACCTTCTGCAGGTGGTCAAGTTGCAGCATCATTTCTCTCAGAAGGAATTAGTACTGGCATCCCAAAGCTGGCTAATTCTCATAAGAGGACTATGATGAAAAGAGTGAGCCTGGCTTCTCCCTAGTCTCTGACTTCTGGTCTCACCATACCCTCTCCCTCTCATATGACGGCATCTGCCAGATTGTGAAACCTTCATCAACACTGATCAAATACTGGTACCATGCTTCTTGACCTCCTGAACTGTGAGCTAAAAAAACTTGTCTGTGTAACATACTTAACCTCGGGTATTTTGTTACAGCAACAGAAAACGGTCTTTGTAAAATCACCCATTCATACTACTCTATAACATGTGTTTCAATGAGGAAAAGTTGAAGACCATTTTTATACTGTTGAGTCACTTTCCTTTCTGTTCTTTGTGACACATTTAGCATGTCTATTCTCTATGCTAAGATTATAGAAATGCCTACAAACATCTTCCAAATGTTTTTACACTTTGCTTTTCACATTTAGGACTTCCCTAAGATAGAAGTGTCTAATGTAGACAGTAGATCCCAACAGTTCTCTTTCCCTACAGCTACCTGCATGCTTGGGCAGTGCTGTTCTGTACAGTCTAGAGAACAATCTACAAAAGCTGTTCTTTCCGTTTGAATGAGTGAGTTCATTACATACACAGCAACTAAATATAAAAGAATAAATAGGAAGTAACAGCAAGAGGCAGCAGAAAAAAAGGTGGTAAAACTACATCACATTGGGTTCTTACAACATCCATCAGGGATGGCTAGACTGGCCCAATAGAGAGAGCAAAAGAAATAACAGCACCACCCACCCAGGGCTTACAGACATCCAGCAGACACCAAATAGGGAAGGCCTGTTGAGGCAGCAGCTGGAGTCCCCTATCCAAAGAGTCACAGGCAGAACAACTGAGGCTTCTAAATAAAAGAAATAACAGGTAGGAACAACATCATCAAATCATGACTCACAACATCCTGCAGAAACTGTCTGGGAAAGTTGAGGCAATCAGTTGATATTCCTGATTGAGTTTTCTGTCCATGGAAATTCTTCCATGGATTCTATTCCCCTCTGTGGGTACTTTTATACCGTGGAACAGACAATAGTACTATATGTTGAAAATGATTGACCCTCTAGCTGTGCTCACAGGCATAATGTTTTGACTTTGGGGATGTTTTTGCTATTCTTTTTCTTCCCTGTCTCATAGTTGGGAGTTAGTCCATCCACAGAAAAGGGGTCTTGGAATATGCTATAAGATAAACATGCTTGGGTCTGAAATGGAGTGGGGGAAACTCTTCTGCCACATCCAAATTCTCTTGAGCTCAAACAACATATTGCAATCTACCAATATAATGTCCATTACAGTTATGTAAAGGAGAAGTCACCTTTTCCCCCATTTATACTGGCAGGCAGTGTTCTCAGTAACCAGGCGCACATTGGCTCACAGGTCCACTTGTGGACTTGACACACTACACTAATTGGTTTAGTGGAACAATACATTGTGTATATATGTGTAGCTATGTGCAAATGTGTGTTCACATGTGTGCATGTATGTGGAGACCAGAGGTCCTTATTCATGTCCACTGTCTTCCTCAATCTCTCTCTACTTTTCAGATAACATCTCTCACTGAACCTGGAGCTCAGAGTGACTTGTCTAGACCAGTAAGAAAGCCCACAAGAATCCCTCCATCACCACTTCCCCAGAACTCAGATTATAAGTGTATGTTCATGCCTGGATTTTTTTGTTTTTAGCTATATTAGAATATAGAATACTATATTTTTTTATTGATTTTATTGAGCTAAACATTTTCTCTGCTCCCCTCCCTTTCAACTCTCTCCCATGGTCCCCATGCCCCCAATTTATTCAGGAGATCTTGTCTTTTTCTATTTCCCTTGTAGATTAGATCCATGTATGTCTCTCCATGCCTGGATTTTTAAAGTGGGCTCTAGGGTCTAACCAGAGCCTTTCTGCTTCCATGACAAACACTTGACTAAAGAAGCCATCTCCTAGCTGGGCGGTGGTGGCGCATGCCTTTAATCCCAGCACTCGGGAGGCAGAGGCAGGCGGATCTCTTGTGAGTTTGAGACCAGCCTGGTCTACAGAGCTAGTGCCAGGACAGGCTCCAAAGCCACAGAGAAACCCTGTCTCGAAAAACCAAAAAAAAAAAAAAAAAAAAAAAAAAGAAGCCATCTCCTCAGCCCTATTCCAATGGGCATTTTAGAACTTTATCTTGAAGAATATGTTGGCTATCACTGGACCTCTCTGCATTTCTGAAGCATTTTAGAATCAGCTTGTCAAGTTCCACCTTAAAATTATTAAGGTTTCTATTAGCATAGCATTCAATCTATAGATCCGCTTAACAAGAATTTGCATCTTTATGAGAAAGAGTCTCTCAGTCCATTTACTTAGTCATGCTTTAATGTACTTCAATAAATTTTTATATTGTCCCTCTTAAAGCCTTACAAATATAAGAAATGATTTATTCTGTGGTTCTGAATCAGTTTCCTGTTGGTGTTGCAACCAATGACCACAAAGTTGGCTTAATACAACACAAATTCATTATCTAATTGTTCTGGGATCCGAAGATAGAATATCACTGAGCAAACATTGAGGTGCTGGCAGAAGCATATTCTCTGCAGAGAATTCTATGGACAGAAAAGGATCTATTTTCTGGACTAGCTCAGTGTCTAGGGTTTGAGGATCATCTTGGCTCATGACCAATTCCTCCATCTTCAAGCCCAAAGCTATGGGTTACATTGTCTTCCTGTCACCCTCTCTGGTTCTCTTTGGCCTCTTTTTCCTTTTAAGAACCCTTCTAATTCCCTTGATCCTGTCTGGATAATTTATCTTAAGGTCCAGTGATTGTCAACTATAATTTTATGTATACTTATAAATTCTCCTTTCCCGTGTAATCTAATATATTCATAAGTTCTGGGAAATAGAGCTTACTGTCTTTGGGAAGGAATTATTCTGTCAAACATAGGCTCATTTTGTGAAAAAAATGTAGATCTATAAGTGGTCAATCTTATTGTCTTATTTTTGTGAAGTTTGTGTTGAGATATAAATACTCTGGATTTTGTAAATTGATTTTATATTCTAATAAATATGAATGTTCCTCCAGACTTTGTGTTGTTAATAATATCAATACACATCTTTAGGAGCAGTTTTATTTTTTGGCTTCTTTGGACTTCAGACTTTTGTTATTTTCCTTTCCTTTGTAGGATGGACTGTGGACACAACAAGACATAGAAGCAGAGATGCTTCAGTTCTGATCTTAAAGACAAAACTTAGGGACCACTGGAGGAAAGGCTCAATGGTTAAGAGCACAAACTTCTCTTGCAGACAATTCAAGTTTGCTCCCTATTCCCATGTCATGCAACTCACAACTGCTTGTAATTCCAGCTTCAGAGAAATCTGATTCCCTCTTCTGGACTCCGTGGGCATCTGCAATGTCACATATACACACACGCACACACACAATAAGTGTATGTTTATGTTTTAAAGAAGAGAGAATGAGGAGGTAGATCTGCATTTAGGCATTCTTATTTATTTTGGTTTTATGTCTGTGAGATGAGGGATTGAACATAGCAGGCCTTGTGCATTCTGGGTAAACACTTTACTACTGAGCTACACCCCAGCCTTCTTTTTAACATTTTATTTTGAGACAGGCTCTCAAAGTTGTTCAAGCAAGACTTGAAGGCCACTCTGTAGCCTATGCAGGCCTTAAGCTTGCAACACTCCCACCTTAGCCTCCTAAGCAGATGGACTGACAGGTCTGGACCGCCAGACCTGGCTCTGTGCATATTTTTTTATAGTTACTTTTGCACCAGTTAGAAGCCATCTTCCAGCTTTAGCTTAGAGGAGCTTTTCTGAACTTCGGAGCTTCTTCAGTCATGAGAGGGTGTGCACCTGAATCAAAGGCTTTTCCCACACCCATAACAGGGATTGTGTGGCATTGATTCTCTACTTGGTTAACACAGTAGATTCATTAACTGATTTTCTACAATTCAACCAACCTTGCATCCTCTCAATTAAGACACCTGGTCATGATAGGCTATCTTTATTTGTCACCAAGGACAGCATCAAGTTTTGATGTATAGCTTTCCTCTGTTGGGACCATTTGGAGTCTTGGCCTCCAGCTGCTCTTCCCTGTTAGAGATCTTTACTTTCCTTCTGATTTGAGTTACTGAAAGCTGTGTCAAAGTTGTTTACCAGCTCTGCTTCACGAGCACATGTTGCCTTGACCTTGAGGATCAGAGGATAAGGTTTTCACCTGTTGGTTCACTTGACTGTTGGGTATATAAGCCTCCATGGTGCTACTGAATAAAGGGCTTCTTACCAGTGACTAGAGGTCCGTGTCTCTGTCTCCCTGTCTCTGTCTGTGTGTCTTTGTGTGTTTCAACCTCCAGCCCCTTGCCCGAAGCTCACCAACTGTATGGTAGCACATAGAGCGCAGACAGGTGATATGTGCTGCATTCCTGAACTATTTTTTCACATGCTATCTTTGTTGGATTTGGGTATTAACATATCTCCTTTATCTAAATTGAGAAATATTTTATGTAACTATAATTATTGACTCCTTTAATGTTTATTAGAATTCACAGTTAAAAGCCACCAAGCAGAGAGAGGAAGACAGAGGACTGGAGAACCCGTGTAAAGCCAGACACAGCATTGAGCTTCTGTAATCCCAGTCTTTCTGAAGGCAAGACAGGAGGTGGCAACTGGAAAATCCCTGCAAGCCTGGGGCTGTGCAGCCTGTGACATACACTGTGACAAACAGCAATGGACCCTATGTCAAACAAGGTGGAAGGTGAGGACTGGTACCTGAGGTTGTTCTCTGAACTCAACAAATGCACACACATGCACACAACACATACATGCACATCATGTACACACACATGTATATACAAACACGTATCATGTGCACACATACACACACATATACATCACATGCATAAGCACACATACACACTATATACACATGCACACTCCATCTGGGGCTATAATTGCTTTTTGAAAAGGTTTTTCTAAAACTTGATTTCTGTAATAGCTTTTCAATTATTTACTCTTTCCATTTGTTACCAAAATTTTTATTCTTACACTTTCTAGAAAATTTATGTTTTCAAATGATCTAAAACAGTGGTTCTCAACCCCTTGGGAGGTCAAATGACCCCTTCACAGGGGTCACCTAAGAACATTGGAACATAGATATTTACAACCCATAACAGTGGCAAAATTATAGTTACGAAGTGTCAACTAATTAATTTTATGGTTGAGGTCACCACGGCATGAGGAACTGTATTAAAGGGTCTCAACATTAGGAAGGTTGAGAACCACTGATCTAGAATCAGGTTCTTCGTAATTTCCTCCCATGTTTATAATTTCCTTGGATGGCTGTCTGCGGGGCCAGACATTTGTGACTCATTTATTTGTGCCTTTTCTTTTTATTAATCTAGTCAGAGGTTTCTTTATTTTATCAACTTTCTCCAAGAAACACCCTTTGGCTCTCTGCTATTGTGGATTTTTTCCTATTTTATTAATTTGTGGTCTTATCTTTAATTACATCCTTCTATGTCCTTTAATCTCTCCTACCAGTGTTCTCTGCTCTTGTGGATGGTGATCAGCTCATTAACTTCTGCATTTTCTTCCTTTGATTAGACGGAATTAAGTCTATAAAACGTCCCTATCAGATCTGAATTATCTGTATCATTTTTAACATTTATTTTCCATGGTTATTTGTTCTTTTGACTATAAGTTATCTAAAAAAAAATTTTTAATGTCCAAATATGAGATAGACTTATACTTTTCTTTTGATGATTGATGATTTAAACATTCTGTTTTGAGAGGCTGTCCTGGCTGGGGTTTTTTCCCCTCAATGTGGCACGAGCTAAAGTCAACTGGAAAGAGGAATTTTGATTGAGAAAACCCAATTGTCTGTGGGCAAGTCTGTAGCTTGTTTGATTAGTGATTGATGTGGGAGGGCTCAATACACTGTGGGCAGTGCTACCCTGGTCTAGGCTGGTATAAGAATGAAGGGTGAGAACCAAGCCATGAGAAGCGAGCCGGTTAGCAGGGTTCCTCCACACCCTCTGCTTCTGTGCCTGTCCTGACTTTCCTTCACGACGGACAACTGTAAGTGGAAACAAACCCTTTCCTCTCCAAGTTGCTTCTGGCCAGGGTCTTTATGAAAGCAGTAGAGAGAAAACTAAGATATAACATGGTATCTACAAGATAAGTTTCCTTCAGCTACAGAATGGGCCACACGCTATGTGGGCTAGATACAAAGGTCTCTAACAAACGCAGAGTGAAATACTTTTCTAAATGTTCAATGGCAAAAAATTTAATGAAGTTTTCAAATCATTTGTGTATGATCTCTCTCTCTCTCTCTCTCTCACACACACACACACACACACACACTTACATATTTGCACACTTTATAACCACTGTGTAGTATAGGTTGGGCTTCAACTCACGGGCTAACCCAGGTTGGCCTCTAAAGACAAACAACCATCATGGTGGGGCATTCAGCTGTGCCCACTTGTAAAAGATCATACCAGCTGGGCTTTAACTTTATCCCCTTGTAGATGGGCGGGGAGGGTCATCGGGCCCTCACCTGAGTATTGAACCACTCCCAACCACCTGTTGTTTGCAAGGCTACCCTAACTACATACGACTTCAGAGAAGGGACTAAAGTATAAAAGTCAGGGAAGACGAGGGTGGAGGCTTCTGCTGTGCTGCGGTAGGAAAGCTCTCATCCCTGCTTTCTGGTGTGGCCTGTTGAGCAGGAGCACCCACACCCCTTAAGTAATCCTGCACCTATACTTGGTAAGAAAGTCCATTCAACGCACATAGCCCAGAGGGAACTTGCGTGGAATTGCTCCTCAGATTGTTGTTGGGACCTTGGGAGGAGGGGAGATGTTGTTACACCTTCCCTAGGAAGGAATTTTTAGCAGCATCCCCAAATTCACAGTCCTCCTGCTTCAATCTTCCAAGTATTGGGGTTATCGTTGTGTGTCAGTATACCTGACCATGCTTTCTGTAGTTTTCATTGCTTGTGTATTCATGTATAGTCAAAGATGTGTGCAAACAGTCTCTGCACAGTTGTGGACTTGCTCCTCCTTGAACTTCTGGCAGATTATTGTTCCTACAACAGTTATTATGTATGCTTGTGTTCATGTGTGTGCTCATGTCTGTAGAGGCGAGAGGGCAATGTCAAGTGTGGTCTTCAACGATCTTTCCTATATTTTTGAGACAGAGTCTTGGTCTTTGAATCTAGAATTCACCGATTTGGCTAGCCTGGCTGACCTCTGCTCACTAGTCCCGAGACTGGAGATGCCCACAGCTGACCTTGGATCTTATGTGGGTGCTGGATATTACATTCAGGCCCTTGTGATTGTACAGAAAGCATTTTACTGACTGAACCATCTCCCAAGTCCCTAAAACTATTTTATCTCTTTACAAATTACGTTTATTAACTTACTATGCATAGGTATAGGTGTATGTAGCATGTGGTTACAAGAGTTGGTTCTCTTTCTCCACCATGCAAGTCCCAGGGATCTGATTCAGGACATCTGGCTTGGCAGCAAGTGCCTTTATCTGCTCGGCAATCATTCTAGCCATTTAAATATTTTTTAAAAATATTTAAATAGTGTCAATTGTGTGCAGATTTTTGGAGTAATTATAGTTTTGGGTAAATTATCACTTTTATTATCATGATGCTATTATCTATTTCTAGATATATTTTGTCTTGTATTTTTAATTAAATATTTATACACTATATTTTGATCATTATTTCCCCTCCCCCAATTTCTTCCAAATCCTCCCCATCTTCCTATCCACCCAATTTCATGTTGGTTTTTTCCTTCTTATAAATGAAAAAATGGAAAACCAATAAGACAAATGCTAAAATAAAACAAAAAGAAACAAAAAGCCCACAGAAAAATCAAAATAAAACCCAGAAATCCATTTTGTGTTGGCCAACTACTCCTAGGTATGGGGTCTGCCCTGGAATGTGGTTAAAATACCCAGTGACACTCTATTAAAGAAAACTGATTTTCCCTTTGACAGCAGAGATCAATTGCAAATAGCTTCTTAGGGATAGGACCCAAGTCCACATTTCTTCTTAACAATCTTTTCGTCTTCACTTCACGTAAGTCCCTGAGCCTGGAGGAAGAGGTGTGATGAAGACCTTGCATTTACAATGAGGGGCTCCAAAGTCT
>NC_022017.1:31357362-31359611 GCF_000317375.1 Microtus ochrogaster | reverse complement strand
CCTGCCTCTGCCTCCCGAGTGCTGGGATTAAAGGCGTGCGCCACCACCGCCGGGCCAGGACTTGTTTTATTGCTATGCTCATTTAACAGAGTAACAGTGGTGGGTTGTAGAGTCTCATGTTCTTTGCCATTTTAGGAGTATTAGTTATGGATCCCATTTCACGGAGAGAGTCTTAAATATAATAAAAAATTTTTCGATTATTCTCATATTTACAGCATCTTGCACCAGCCTATTTTTCAGACAGGCCACTGGTACCTAGTAAGGACATGGGAGGAGAAAGGGAAATGATCTCCCAAGGAAAGAGAAATAGAATCTAGTGTTACAAAGAAATAAAGGGGACACAAGATTAGGACGAAATGGGGGTGATGGGAGGGCAGGACAATGGAAGAAATGTGGGGAGAGACATCACTAAAGGCCTTTTGAAAAGCTGTATGGAAACCAACCACTGTAGAAGCTTTCTAAAATATATACACATATCAAAGGAACTTAAATGGAGCCACCGTATCATAGGGGAGACAATGCCCCGATTAGACAACCTATGCCTCCAAGTAAATCCTCCAGTGCCAGGAATGGGATGCATCTTGTTGAGTCAATGGGCATAGGGGTCCCATGGATACCCCGAAACATCAGACTATTGCCAAGGCTATCGATTACTGTCTTTAATGTGATGGTAAGGCCCTGTGCTGATATGACACAGCTTGCTTATGCCATTGAACATGGAGAAATAGAGCTGGTGCCCGACGACATGCTTCACCGCACTAACTAGCACTCACGGGTTTACTGGAAGGTAGTCCGCATGCTCCTGAAAGAGAAAAGAAAGCGTCGATGTCCTAAAATTCTGTGATTAGGTTTCGGGTGCATCTTCTGTTGCTCCCATCTTCCTTTTGCTGTCTTTTGTAAACCATCATAGCCCAGATCTTGCAAGATTAGCCTAGTCTTTTATCTGGAATAATTTTCATTTCCTGTAAGTACTAATATACTTAATTTGTTTGCACAATTTATTTTACGGCCACTTCCTTGCAATGTGGCTGTATGTGCCTCATTCTTTTGTCAACTAAAATGAAAGGAATAAGAAATAATTCACACTAAGAACACTCCTACAGTTGAGAAAAAACAAAGGCAAATATTTGTAGTATTTGCTGACAATCATTTTAGCCATATACATATATAGGAATGGTTGTGTAGATTTTGTGTGTCATATAGAACCAATTGATTCTAGAAGGTCTTGGAATAATGCCTGACATATAACGGTACACTTATGTAAGCTTTGGGCTTTCTTACACCATTGTGATTGTGGTTTGTATCCTGCTGTTTCTATTTTTTTATTTCTTATTTTTTATCATGTGATACCGAGATTAGAAACCAGGATATTGTAACACGCTAGTGAACACTCCCCCACTAAGTCCCTAAGCCTTTCTTTTTAAAATAATATACTTTTATTTATGCTTTGAGAATTTCATGCAATATGTTTTGATCATATTCACCCCCACTACTTTCCTCAATTCAATTTTTTTGAGATAATATAATTACAAGATTTCTCCCTTCCCTTTCTTCCCCCAGAACCTTCCCATAAACTCCTCCTGGCTCTTTTTCAAATTCATGGCCTCACGGGTCTAAGGAAAAACCAAATCCTGTTGTTCTGCTAAAGAAACATAGGAATAAAATGACTCTTAGTGACATTCCTTGAGGATCAGTGTTTTGCTCAGGCAGCATCAGAGAAGCTCCCTCCTGCAATGGATGGGAACAGAGGTGCACAACTGGACAATGTGCAGAGTGAGTGACCTTGGGACAATTGGTCCTAAAAGGTGTGTTCTCATCAAGCCCCTCCCGCTTAAGGCTCAGATGCTATGCAGAAGAGGAGGCTGAAGGAGTCTGCATCAGAAGTGATTGATGATTCTAAGGAAACAGTGTCTTCCAGACACAACAGGATCAACACTCATACGAACCCACAGAAACTGTGACAGCATGTACATGACCTGCTGAGGTTCAACCGGATGAGTTCCCAGCTCTGAGGAGCAGAAGCAGACACAATCATGCATCCCTAACCAAGAATTGATCTCTATTTGACAACTGATTGTAAAGAAAAAAATAATTTTCTCCAATGGAGTCTCATGGGGTATGTAAACCACACTTAAATGTAGGTCCCATGCCCAATAGTACATAGCCAACACAAAATGAATTTACTAGTATTTTTATAGATTTTTTTTGTCTTATAATGCCTTATTTGGGCTTTTTTTTGTCTCCCTGGT
>NC_022017.1:31339891-31356140 GCF_000317375.1 Microtus ochrogaster | reverse complement strand
CAGTAGGATCAAAAACCCATTGCTGCCATTGTTCTTGAGTTCTCAGTAGTTCTCATTGTCCACTATGTTCAGCAAATCTGGTTTTATCCCATGGTTTTTCAGAACCAAGCCAGCTAGCCTTGGTGGGTTCCTGATAGAACATCCCCATTGTCTCTGTGTGGGTGCACCCCTCACTGTCCTCAGTTCCTTGCTCATGCTCTCTCTCTTTCTGCTCCTGATTTGGACTTTGAGATTTCAGTAAATAAGGAATAAAAAAATGACCCATTTAAAACATAGTTCTTGGACAGATAAACTATCTTTCTGTCCAAGAACTATGTTTTAAATGGGTCATTTTTTTTATTCCTTGTTTTTTGAATTTTTTGTATATTCTGGATAATAATCCTCTGTCAGATATATTGCTGACTAAGATTCTCTATCATTTGGTGGGCTTCTTTTCACATGGATGATTGGGGTTTTTTTGTTTTGTTTTTATTTTTGTTTTTTGCTTTGCAGAAATTCTTTGGTTTTATGAAATCTCACTTGTTAATTGTTGGGCAAAAGGGGTCCTATCAAGAAGCCCTTCCCAACACCTAGCTCATGGAGGTGACTGCCGATGTTTTCTTCTAGCAATTTCAGTGTTTGGGGTTTCACGTTTAAGTCTTTCACTCATTTGTAGTTAGTTTCTGTGCAGTGTGATACATACTAGTCGAATCTCATTCTGCGTGTGGACATCGATGGGCTTGCTCAGCACCATTTGTCGAAGGTGCTGTCCTTACTTCAGTGTA
Organism: Microtus ochrogaster; assembly: GCF_000317375.1. Classification (NCBI taxonomy): domain Eukaryota; kingdom Metazoa; phylum Chordata; class Mammalia; order Rodentia; family Cricetidae; genus Microtus; species Microtus ochrogaster. Next base: position 31,355,376 of record NC_022017.1, on the reverse strand, counting down.
TGTTTGCGGCTGCTTTGTCAAATACTCAGTGGCTGAAGCTGCAAGAACTGATGTTGGGTCTTCTATATTGTTCTCCATGTCTTTTTTTTTTCCTACTGTAGCAGACTGTTTTTATTGCTGCATCTCTGCGATCTATCTTAAGATCTGCCATGGTAATCCCTCTAGCATTTTTTTTTTTTGCTCAGGATTGTGGCTATTTGGAATCTTTTGTGGTTCCATATTAATTTTAGAATAGTTTTTTTTTTCTATTTCTGTAAAGAATGAGATATTGGGATTGCATTGAATCTGTAAATAGGTTTTGGTTAAATGGTCATTTTCATAATATTAATTCTGCCAATTCATGAACACTGGATGCCATCCCATTCTTTAGTGTCTTTCTCCCTCTCAACAAAGGTTTAAAGTTCTCCTTGTAAAGGTCCTTCACGTCCTTTGGTTATATTTATTCCTAGATATTTTATTTTCTTTGAGGCTGTTGTGACTGGAAGTGTGTTCATGGTCTCATTCTCTGTGTGTTTGTCGTTAGTGTACAGAAAAGGTATTGATTTATGCCAGTTGGTACTTTATCCTACCACATTGTTGAATTTGTTTATCATTTCTAGACATTTCTATGGTAGACTTTTTGGGACCTCTCATGTAGAATATCATAGCATTTGCAAATAGGAGATAGTTTGACTTTTTTCTCCATGTATGCCCCCTTTAGTTTCTTTCTCTTACTGTTTCTTATTGCTCCAGCTAGTACTTTGAGCACAGTGCTGAGGAATGTGAATAGTAGAGAACCCTGACTCCTTCGTGACTTCGTTGGGATTGCTTCAAGCTTTTCTCCATCTAAGATGATGTTGGCTGTGGGTTTCTCGTAGACAGCTTTTATTGCATTGAGGTCTGTTCTCACTAGCCCCACATTCTCCGTGTCTTTTATCATAAAGGCATGCTGGATTTTGTCAAAGGACAGCTCTGCATCTATTGAGATGAACATGTGGTTTTTGTTTTAATCCATTTATGTGGTTTATTACGGTTATTGACTTGCATATGTTGAGACATCTCTGTGTTTTGGAGATAAAGTCAACCTGATCATGCTGTAGAATAGTTTCGATATATAGTAATTTGAGTCTAAATCTATCAGGTACATTGGCCTATAGTTTTCTTCCTTTGTTCGTTTTGTCTTTACCTGGTTTAGGCATTACAGTGATAATACTGATTTTTGTAGAAGATGTTTGGGAGTGATTCTATTTCTATTCTTTTAATAGTTTAAGAAGGATAGCTGTAGTTCTTCTTTGAATCTCTGGTCAAATTTTCCTGTGAATCCATATGGCCGTCTCGACTTGGAATTTTTTTTTTCTGGAAGGCTTTTTATTACTACTTAAATTTCCTCATTTGTTATGATGTGTTATGGGTCTGTTTAGGTTCTTGGTCTCTGTTCTTTTTAATTTGTGGCTGAGTCTAGAAATTTATCAATTTCTTTCAGGTTTACAGCTTCATGGAATCAGGTTTTTAAAACATTCCCTTATAATCACCTGAATTTCTTTAATGTTTTTTGCAATGCTTCTCTATTCATTTCTGATTTGTTAATTCATATCCTGTCTTTCTTTCTATTAGTTGGGTCAAGGGTCTGTTATCAATCTTGTTTATTTTCTCAAAGAATTAGCTCTTAGGTTGGTTTATTGTGTTCTTTGTTTCTAGTTCATTGATTTCTGCTCTGATTTTTATTTCTGCTGTGTTTATATTTGGTTGTTTGTTCATGTTTTTGTTTTTTTCTAACTTTTTGAGTTGCATCATTAAGCCAAGTATTTTAATTTTTTGTTGTTGTTGTTTGTTTTGGTTTGAGACAGGTTTTCTCTGTGTAGCCCTGGCTGTCCTGGAACTCACTCTGTAGATCAAGCTGGCCTCAAATTCAGAGATTCACCTATCTCTACCTCCTGAGTACTGGGATTGAAGGCAAGCTCCACCATGCCAGCCTTCTGATTTTTTTTTTTTTATGTTAGGCACTTAGAGCTATACATTTTTCTCATAGGACTACTTTTGATGTGTCCCAGAGGTTTTGTTGTATCCTATTTTCATTTTCATTTAATTCCAGAATTTCTTAAATTTTCTTTCTTGGTTTCTTCTTTACCCATTCATCAGTAATGAGTTGTTTAATCTCCATGAGATTTTTGTATTTACTCGATATGTGTTTGCTGTAAACTTTTTTATTGCATTACAATCAGATAGAATACAAGGATTGGTTTCTACCTTCTTAAATGTGTAAAGATTTGTTTGAATCCCATTGTGTGATCTGTTTTAAAGATGCTTCTGTGCTCCTGAGTAGAACATGAATCCTTTGGGGTGTTGTTGGAATATTTTGTAGATATCTACTGAATCTATTTTGATATATGATGTCAATTAATTCTGGATTTTATTTTTTGTTCAATAACCTGTCTATTAGAGAAAGTGGGGTATTGAAATCACCTACTAGTTACAGATGTTTGCTAACCTTTGTCTTTAAATCCAGCAGTAGATTTTTTTTTTTTTTATGAAATTGGGTGTATATGTTCAGGATAGGAATGTCTTCTGGTTTAACTGTTCTCTTGATTAGTGAAATATCCCCTAAATCTTCTGATTAGTTTTAATGTGAAGTCTATTTGTCAGATAATAGGTTAATGAAGCCTGCTTGCCTCCCAGTCCCATTTGATTGGAGCATCGTTTTAGTCTAAGGTGGTACTTACCCTTTAAACTAAAATGTGTTTCCTGTAGACAACTGATAGATGGATTTTGTTCTTGATCCATTCAGTTAGTCTGTGTCTTTTGATTATAGAATTGAGGTCATTGATGCTTAAAGTTATTATTGAAATGTGTGTGTTAATTATGGCCATAGTGTTGTTTTTGGTAGCAGTGTTTGTGTTTTTGGTAGTTTTTTTTAACAATTATGGTTTCATATTTCTTTCCATAGTACCTCTGCTGTACTCATTTCTATCTTCATCCCAAATGAATGCTTCCTGTATTTTCTTTATATTTGATTTGGGTAATTTTAAAAGGCTGTTTATATTGTAGAAAGCTTTCCTTTCTCCTTCAATTATGGCAGATAATTTTACTGGGTATATTAGTCCAGGTTAGTCATCATGGTTTTTTAGGACTTGGAATGCATCACTGCCAGGTTCTTCTGGCTTTCAAAGTTTCCATTGAGACATCAGCTGTTATTCTAATGAGTTTTCTTTTATATATGAGTTACTTTATATTCCCCCACCCTCTTCCCCTCTCCCAGCTTTCAATATACTTTGTTTTATACACTTCATATTCTATCTATAATATGGCATGAGGATTTTTCTTTTCTGGTCTATTTGGTGTTCTGTGTGCTTTTAGTATTTGTGTGGATTTTTTTTTCTGTGATTTTGCTAAAGATCTGGTCTATGGTCTTAGGATTCTTTTATGCCTATAGTTTGAAGTTACATTGTGGGCACTTGTATGCCACTTTATGAATATAGCAAAGCATTAACTTAGCAGTACATGTAAAACAGTAACATTTTTATGTAATAGTCCCAAGCTATTTTTAAAAATCTAAAAATTATTTAAATAGGTTCACATTTAGGTAAATACTACCCATTGGCACTCTAATTTTATCTTAATAAAAATGAACTTTATATTCTGATTCATCAGCACTAAGTAAAATAATGTGTGTGTTGGTTCTCAGTACCCAGACTTCCTGAGTCCTCCTCCAGGGTATAGCCCTGTGACTCTCCCTGACCTCTCTGCCACACTATGTCCTTCCTAAACCAATGCAAGTATATTGATCGAAGGAATAAACATTCCTTTGTCTATGAAAAGCATAACCGTGTTGTGCTTGGCTGGATGGTTAGTTAGACATGGTCTTACATAGCCCAGGTTAGCCCCAAATTCATTGTGCAGCCAAGGATGACCGTGAACTCATAATCTTCTTACTTCTACCCACCCCAAGTGCTGTGATTACTGGTAAGTGCCACCACACAGGGTTCACATCTGTGTTTGAAGCCATTACAACTGCAAGGCTGCATTTTTGACGTTGTGTTGTAAGTTGTTGGCTCTCTAGGTATCTGGCAACATTGGACTGAAAGTAAAGCTGAAAAGTAAACTGGATGAATTACTAGATACTCATTGGGATGTCTGGATGATTCCTAAATAAAAATAGAAGCATTCCAACACAGCATGACTCAGCATAATTTTTAACTTAAGGCCTCTGCTTAAGACAAAGATCCACTCTTTCTGTAGGATAAAAACATCATCTGGAGCACTGTCAGTATAGAAGGGACACAGTGTTTCCTGGTTAAAGCCTGGAGTGTGGGGCAGATCTGGATAGGTGGGAAGGTTAGATGAGGCAAGAGAGGGTCCTGTGGATTGGGGGCAGGTAGGGCTTGGGGGCAGGTAGGGAGCATCCTGGTTGAAGCTTAGACCCCTTTGAAGGGCAGGTACTGGTTGTGGAACCCAGACTAGCTCTGGCAAATTGGGGAGAAGGTGCAGATGATCAGAGGAACTCAGACTAGACCCCGGGGAGGACACGGGAAGTCTGGGTAGTTGGGGTGGTGGGCAGCTGTGCAGAAGGGACTTGTGGGTAGTTGCAGGTAGGGTGGGCCTTGGTGGAAAGCTGTGGCCAGACTCGATTTGGGCACTGGTTGTGGGGTGTGTGGGGTGCAAGGTAGATCTGGTGGATTGCAGAAAAAGTGTGTTGTGTGGTCAGGGGAAGCCCCCGGGTTAGACCCTGGAGGAGGACACAGGAAGTCTGAGTACCTAGTGGAAAATCTCTCCCCCCACCCCCCGCCACCACCACTTTTAAAATTTTTCCTTTCATACTTTCTTTGGGGCTGGTTGGCTAGTTTCCCTCATTCCACTTGGGGATGGAGATTGCTAATTTAAAAGTTGTCCACACTATTGTTCATTTCTTATGGGTGTACCACAGATGGAAACTTGGTTAGGCACAGGACCATCCCCAAGTCTAAAGCCCGTCATCGTCTTCACCACCTTCCAGACTGAGAGAACTCTGCAGCTCTCTGATTGCACTCATTCCTGAACATTTGTGTGCCGGTTCACTGTGTTTGTAAACACCACCATGCTTTCAATCCATTCCCCTGTTATTAGATTTATTATTGTTGTACCCAGATTTTTCTCTTATGTCCTATCTTATCCTTTCTTCTATGCACCTCTGCTATCTATCTAAGTGCCCAGTATTTTTTTTTACCTGCCTTAGGCTATTCTTTCTAATTCCCTTTAGTGAAATTTTGTCTGTAGAAAACTCTTGGTTTATGCACCGGTGTCACTATTTCACACATGGGAAAGTACTGTTATCATTCAGGATTGAAATTATTCCACTGACTTTTGGATACCATTGCTGCTGGCAAGAAGACATCTGTCCATCGGAGTGCTATCTCTCTGATCGTCTGAGTCTTTCTAGCTCCTGTTAGGGTGACCCCTCACCACCCGGTCTTCTGACACTACACGACAGCCAATGTGTTACTCTAACACTTGGAATTGGCTGGGCTTCTTGAGTCTGGGGCTTCTGTTCTGCTTTGCTCTGAGAAGCCCTCAGGCATCATTTCCTTCACAGCTTTGCCTCCCTTCTCTTGATTTTTCCCTCTGAGAACTCTTAGACACACATAGATGAGGTTCCGCCCATGTCCTTCATGCTTTGATATTTTCTGCTCTTTGTGGATGCCTTTGCTAAGCAACACCTTCAGTTCCAACTCCAATTGTCTGGTTTGTTCTTGAGCTGAGTTTACTATTCAATTCAGCTTAGGTGTTACATGTTTCAGCTCATTTCTTATTTCCAGTTATGGGGGTTCCATTTGAGTCTTTTTGTGAGCTATATTTTCCCCATATGTTTTTCACTTCCCAAACCTACCACACTCTTTCACAGTCTTCGTGCAGTATATCCCATCATCTGATTCTTCCTTGAGCTGGTGTCTTATTCTGTTTTGTATGGATCTCGCCATAATGAAGTGTTTCCTGGTGTGCTGACCCATTTTAAAACTGAATTATCCATTTTACACATGCAAATCCTTGTGCCTTAGGAACAGAAATGGAGCCCTCCCTGAAAATATTTGTCTTTAAGGTGTTTGGTACATGTGAGTGACAGGTGCTAGCTGTCTCCAGCCACTCTGAAATGAGTAATTTGGGGCTTAAGAAAGGCACTTTAGGGCATGTGGCTCAGGACTTTTGGTTCACAGGAGAGAGAGTTGAAGCCCGCAGATGAGGATGGGCCAGGTTTATTTCTACTGCTGAGGAAAGTGAGAAGACAATACTTGTGGTCATCTGGCTCCCCAGCTAGTGAAAGCAGCTTCCTAACTGCACCCTGTGAGGTAGCCCTGGATCTGTCCCCTTCCACCCCTGAGGAAAAAGTCAGCATCAGGCAGGACAAACAGCTTCCCTTTCTGGATTTTTGTCCCCTCACGAGTACTAGGCCCTGAATTATTACTGCTTTATGTATATGTGTGTACATGTTTCTGTGTGTGAGCAAATGTATACACGTGTGCATGTGAAGGCCTAGTACTCTTTCTTGATTGTGATCTACCTTATTATCAAGGCAGGGTCTCTCAGTCGAATCCAGAGCTCATCAATGCTGCTAGCTTTGCTAGCCAGTTTACTCCAGGGATCCCTGCCTCTGCCTTCTATGCCAGAATTACAGATAGGCTCCTACATCCACCTGACATTTGCTTGGGTTCTGGGGATCCAAACCCTGATCCTCATGCTTGCTGCTTATGTGGCAAGAACCACATAAAGAACCACTGAACTATATACTCAGCCCTGGGCCTAGTATTCCTCACCTCACTACGGCTTCCTGATGTCTATTTGTGATGCGTAGCTATGGTCTTTCTTAGCCAATTTCAGTGGAAGACTTCATTTGGGCTGCTCACCCACTTTGTTGGTAACCTCTTCTGATCCATACCTAGCATTTGCTTTGATCATCTAAAACACTTTTTGATGGCCCCAGGGCTAGATGCCCACACAATTCTCATGTCTGCTTATAGAGACAAGGACTGCCTTTTGGGGTGTCATAATGACAGCGGTTTTCTGGGTTTGTGAGTTCAGCAGCCCCGTACAATGCTTACATCTTCTGAAACCATCTAGGGTCAAGTCCAGCTTGGTCTCGAATCCCATCAGGGGCAGCTCACCATCTTCCTTATGCTGTGACTTTTCTGTTGGAGCATTTGTGTCACCAACCCAAGTTTTCTGCTGCAGGTTAGCCAACAAATGAGCCCATGTGAAGGACTGAGGGAGCCCAGCAAGGACAAATATTAACAGTCCCTGGAGGAGGTGGGATTTCAGGCATGGCAGGACATATAGATGTGACTGAAAAAGAAAGCAGTAAGAGGGGGAGGAAGCGGGAACCCATGTGCACTGAAGCCTTGCTAGCGATGCTGAGGAGATTAAAGCAAAGAGGCCATTCATGTAAAAGTGTCCAGGACAATAGCATTTTTTACCCCTACCCAGAAAGCCAAGACTCAACCACCCTAACAGCCCCTCTGGAGTCATGGAGTTGACAACTGGCTGAGGTGGAATCCAGCCTCTCCGACATCATCTTCTGGATCCTGGTTCTTCCTGGTATTTTGAGTGTGACAGCTATTACTCAGAGAGGAACAGGGAATATGAGAGCAACCCATTCAGCCACACAGGTGAGTGGGCATGGCTTGGTATATCCCTTGCTCAGGCCTGGGAAGCACCTACTGAGTGTAGGCCCAGATCCAAGAGGGTCTCTCCCAGCCCTGGATCAATTCCCACCTACTAATAGAGCTAGAAGACCCATGTGTTCCAGCAAGGGACACCTATCCTTACAAGGGGCAGCCATCCTACAGCGATTCCTGGCTCCCTGTCTGCTCACGAGAAGAGTCTAAGTATCCTCAGCACTCTGGGTGTCCTTGTCTTGACTCTAATCACCTCCTCTGCCAGGATAGAGGGCAGAAACCTGGGCAACGCAGATAATTCTGTGGGTGGTTTTGCAAGGTACATGGGTTATTTTCTTCTCCTTCCTTTTCCTCCTTCTTCCTTTTCCTCCTCCTCCTCTTTTTGTTTTTTGAGACAAGGTTTCTCTGTAATGTTGGAGCCTGTCCTGGAATGAGCTCTTGTAGACCAGACTGGCCTCAAACTCGCAGAGATCTGCCTGCCTCCTGAGTGCTGGGATTAAAAGTGTGTGCCACCACCACCCACCACTCCCAGCTTTTTTTTTTAAACATGGGCTATTTCTATATCTCCTAAGAGGGCTGCCTTGCCCTTTGGGTTGCCTCTCAATAGACCATCTGAGAATGTGTATTTGGAATGACTGGGACCAATCCTCAACATGCTTCTACTCAGAATCAAGTTGAGCTGCATCCACATCAGCCTTCCCAGGCCTGCAGTGGCAACTGTGTCTGTCTGTCTGTATTGCACCGATCAAGATCATGTCCTTTTAAGAAGAAAGCATGTCACTGCAGTTCTTCGTGGTGCCTGCCCTCATGCTGACACCAGGCATAGCTTCACTTGCACCTTGGCAGGACGACACTCTAGGCTAGGTGTGTACCCTTCCGTCTTTCTAACATGTTTATGCAGGCATATTTTCATGGGTAGAACGTGTGCAAGCTGTGAGGAGCTGTTGATGGGAGTGGTGTTGGCTGTGACCCCTAGTCTGCAAGCTACAGAACATATTTAGCAGCATATTTCAGGGACCACAGCCCCCCCCCCCACTCCTAGAACTTGAGTGAAAGAACTTGAGTGAATTTTCAAATTCATGAGATCAAGAGAGAAACAGGGTAGATGAGACCCTACCCACACCACTGGGCAACTTGGAGTGGCAAGATGCTAACAGAGCCATAGGTGACTTGAGTAACTGCTCTGAGGTGGAAGCAAGGAGGACTCCTGGAGCCTTAGGTGTAGAGGTGACCTAGTATCCTTGGCTATCTCAGAGACAGATTGGTCTGCCCTGCCAGCCATGGGACCCATGAGCCGGATGCCTCACCTGGCAGGGTGTGGCTGTGTAGGTTTGGTCTTAATCCTATTCCTGTCTCCCACTAGCCCACAGCTTGTAAGTGACACAATGTTCAGAAAGCAAGGTAGGCCTTTATTGGAGAACATGGCAACATACATATACAGATCTGGATCCCAGAACACATGGGCAGGGAACATCCTGACACCCGCTCCCTTCGTCATCCGCAGTGTCACCTCCCATGCTTGGGTTGTCAGCGGTATTCACAGGGGTAAGCCAAACCTAAGGAGATTGACAGGATGGCTCGGCATTTCCTCTTAGGAACACAGGGAGATGACAGACCAGGAAAGACCCTCCACAGTCCCGGCTATAGAGCAGGGCCACCAAGGCTGGCACTGGGTGTGAGGTCATGAGGTCACTGGCATAACAGGCAGACGGCAAACGGAGTGACTTCTGGGAGGGAGAAGAAGAGCTGGATATGGTGTAAGGACACAGACTTCGAAGCTGAGAGGCTTAGGCCTGTGCCTCCAGGGCCCGCACATGCACACTGGGTAAACAGAACCAGGACGGTGGCAGCTCCTTGCTCTTGAAGTCCTCATGAAAGCGGATGTGGAGGAAGAAGTCACCTGTGTAGAGGAAGAGGAGGGCTCCAAGGCAAGCCGACTGGCCTGATGGCTGCACCTGGAGTGGGGAAAAAGGAAGCGGTGTCATGCTGGATCAGTGGCTCTACCCCCAAAGCTACTGGGAGAGCCTGACTTCCGGTAATGAGAGGGGCAGGACACAATCGCTCTGCCCTCATCCAAAGCGTTTTTGGCTGTGCTTCCTTGGATGAGGGGCTGCACAAATCTGAGAAGCCATTTCTGCCTTTGAAGGTAGCTACCGCTGTTTCACTCCCTGAAGTGTTTGAGTTTAGCGCGAGAGAGAGTGCAGGAAGTTGAGTGTTGGGCTGACTGAGGAGAAGTATCTGAACCAAGCTCTAGGGCTGATTCCTCTGGGGCTGGGCTGGGTTGGGTGGGCAGGGAGGAGCTGTGGGTGCATACAGGTAGGAGCACCACCATTGACCTGATCCCTGGTTGTGAAGCTCTATAGGTTGAACATGGAGACTGCGCTGCAGCTCGTACTCACCGTGTCAAGGTAGAAGGTGCTGGAGCCCACAAAGGAGATGACGTCATGCAGATCGTAGTTGTGCACGCCATTCTGGTGGTCCTGGAAGGGGACCACGGTGAGGGCGAAGGGCCCCACGCTACGGGGACTCCGGTTAGTCAGTCTCACTTCCAGGTGCACAGGGTCACCAACCTGGCAGGCAGCTGCTGCCTCACGGTCACATGGCTGCCCATCCACCAGCACATCTGCAAGAGATGGAAGACAATCAGAGGTAACCGGTCTGTCGCCTCACTTCTTGCTCTGTGTCAGAGCACTGGGGACACATGGGAGTGTCTGGACCCTCTTTTCCTGAAATAGTCTGGCAGAGACGGGCATGGCAGGAGGAGAGCTGTCACCCAGGGAGGCTGTCCACTTGGGGAGAGCCCAGATCTATGGTGTTCCTCTTGGCCTATTCCAGTCACAGCTACTCTTTCCTCTGCAGGTGAAGAACTTAGAAACTGCAAAGGCAGGACCATGAACTTGGCCCAGCCACACTCACCTTCTACCCACAATGCCCGAGGTCAGGGTCAGGTTTCATCAAACAGAGGGTCTTGGGAGAATGACCTGTACAGAGTCCCCAAAGGAGGGGATCTGGGGAAGATGGCACTCTCTCTCTCAAACCTTCCCAGATGCAGACGCATCTCCTGCCTGCCTCCTGTTATTGCTACTCTCTGGACTTGTACCCATCCTCCATCTACAGGTGAGCTGGAGCTATAGAAACCCCTCAGTAGCCTCATCCATCCCAACACTGACTACCAGGTATGGCAATGAGGAACCTGGATGTAAACAAACCCTCCTGGAGGGAAAGTATAATCTAGCAAGGGAAAAGTGGGGTCAGCCAGGAAGGGGACAATATTGAGACTCCATCTGATAGAGGGCTCATCACAGGCATAGGGAAGTGGGAAAACATACTTCTTCTCAAATTGACATTCTCCTGGGTATTATTTGTCTCTAAGAGTCTGGTTTTAGCTCCATCTTTCATTTTTGAATACAGACGGCCATCTGGCCTAGGCCTGATCAGGACAGGCTCTGGGGTGGTCCTGGGTCCCTGGCCACTAGTCCGTCCGGTGCAAGGGTGGACTGCTCCTTCTGCTAGCTGTCTAGCTCTCTTGAGCCCACAGCAAGGATCCAGAGGACCTGAGTGTGCACGTTCCCACCTGTGAGGCCTGTCACTATCTTGCTGAGCCCCAGCTCTCTCTTTGGTCCAGTGGAGCAGATGCCAGCACTAACAGCTAGGATGAGAACATTAAAGGTCATGATGCGTGACACTGTGGGCAACAGCGTGAGAGCTGTGTGCACAGGCTCCAGAAATGCCCCTGTCCCAGCATCCGTCATAGCATCTGCTAAGTCTGCAGGGCAGCTCAGTGACTTCTGTCTCCAGCCTCAGTTTCTCCCTGTGGCATGGAGCCTCCTGCAGAAAGGTACCCAACAGTCTTCCACCTCTTTCTCCACTTCACACGGGCCAGGTCATCATGACCGTCTCCTGAGCAGTAAGCCCAACCAGGTGCAGTTGCAGCTTCTTGAATGAAATGGGGAGAGCAGCTGGCAGAGTGGCTGGTTCCGTTAAGGGAGAGATGATTATAAGCAAACCAGCGAAGGGTGGCTGGCTCATTACAGCTCTTCGGTTTTTTTTCTCTGCAGAGGACTGTGTGGGCTGTCAGGGCAGCTAAGGCTGTGGTTCATCTTCCAGCCTTTCCTGTCTGCCTGTTAACCTTTTCCAGCCCTGACTCTGCACAGCCCAAGGTAGACCAGCTCAGACCTCAGCCTCACGTCTACCCTATCAAGTCAGGAGAGACCCTCGATACACCCAGCCTTCTTCCTGATGACTGAGACTGAAAGCTGGCATAAGTGTCCTGACTTCCTGGGGAGAAGAATGAGGGTAAGGCTCTCCCCAGTTGCAACTATCAACTTCCTTCTGGCACTCTAGCGTATTCACACATAGAAGACAGGAGGCTCCCCAGGAGGACTGCCTGCTCTAGCCTGTCTTGGAGTAACTGACCATCCCATGTAGGATCCCAGGAATAGCATCTTGGGAAGCCCTCAGGACCATGGACCACTGTCTCTTCCTTGGCCAGTCCTGTACTTTTTCATCTCTGATTGGAGTGTGGAATCACAGACTCCAATTCCTCTGGTTCCAAATACCACCTGCAGCTGCACTAACACCATGACATGGTGCTGGCTCTGCAGAAACCAGGTATATAAATAGAAGACAATAAGGGAACCAGATCTAGTGGGGTCCATCCTGCAGGCATCCTGTATCCCAGGATACAGGAAGGTGGCTGGTCATAGGCAGTCCTATGGCCTGAAGGAACAGGAGACAGGTAGATGATCCTGGTCTCTATGTGTCTTATGTAGCCCCAAATCACCATGTCTTCTTAGGAGGATGGATAGTAGCACGGACCAGGCAAGTCAGACTACTTGAGAGGAGTTAAGAGGCAAAGTGGGTATAGAGGTCAAAGGGTCACATGACAGGGCCAGCTGAACCCAGTCCTGAGGGCTCTATATCCTCAGGGTACTCTAAATGTATAGCTGTCTTTCCCATCTGGTCTCCATGGACTGGATAAGTCAAAGCACTGGGCACCTGAGGGACCAGCAAAAGAATTTGGTCTCTCAGGAACCACATGACAAAATGGTTGAGTCTATCCAGATCACCCCTGGCAGTGGCTCTGAACCATGGATTCCAGAGGCTGTGCTACCTGTGTCCCAGAGAATGAAATGTCTTCCTATTTTGGGTGGTGTTGAGTGACAGGCTCCAACAGGTACATGTCTGTAAACCTGGGTCCAACTCACCAACGTCCTGAGTCACTCAGTGGGCAGTGAGGAGGACAGGAAGGGCAGAGCAACGTTCCTCTCTTCCCCCCAACCCCAAGAGCTCAAACGCCTGCAGACCCAGGACTGCGTAGTGGCTGAGAATGACCTGTAGTTTCCTGCCCAACTAGACATTCCCCCACCCATTAGCACAGAGCCCCCACAGCCAGGACTAGAAGGATTACTTTTCATCCATGGCTACAGATCTAGGAAGCCCATCAGCCCTGCCTCTCACACACCTCCCCTATTTTGCTCCAATACCCTGGAAAACGGGACTGCTAAGCATAGCTCAGGAGCAAAATTCCCCTTTTGGGATAAAGAGCATGTCTTCAGGAAGAAGGCAGGGGAAGGGAGGGACAACTTGGGGGTTGGTGCTCCAGCCTACTCCAGGGGAGGGGATAGACCTAAACTGGACAGCCAAGGTTGATCCGGAAGGGACTTGGCTTTGGAAGAAGTCAAGGGAGCAACTCATCATTCCATAGATGAGTTGAAAGACAGGAAAGGGAATAAGCCAGCGAGGTGACACTAGAACTCGCTGAGGTGTCCTACTCAACACCAACTCCTGGCTGTCCTCTGAGGGAAGCAGAGGCAGATATAGCATAAGATCTCACTTCTAACCATCCAGGACAAGCAGTCCTCCTCCTCCAAAGCCAATGGGGCCGATGGCTAGGTGCCTAACCAACAAAATGCATTGACTTTCTTCTTTACTGATAAAAGTCAAGTAACTGAAGTTTTCACTTTGGTTGTTAGGAAGCTCAGAACCAGACACGTTGGTGCCCAGTAACTGTAATTTAGTTCCCCTAACCTCCACACCTGCCCCACCATCCTCACGCAGACTAGCCCCCTGCATATTCCTGGACGTCCACACCTCCATGCCTGCCCACTTGCCAGTTCCAGTGGCCCTGGTGTTTTAGGTAGAGTGAGGATCTGACTCAGAGGCTGTGGTTCCGGTTCTTGGGTAAGTGATATCATACACCGCCATCCCTACATCTACACTCTGGGCTCCTTGTTCCTGGGAAGGTGGCCTCTGTCAGCATGCTGAAGTCTAGGGCAGGCTCGGAGGTGGAGGAGGAGGAGTCCGGAGGACAGGAGAGTCCAGGTAGTTGGCTCCAAACCCCTGAAGCACAAGCTTGCAGTGACCTGATTGAGAGCAGACAGTGGCTTTTTGTCCCTGAGTCACTGCCAGGGTCTATGCTCTGTGGAGTTGGTGCCACCACACACTCCATCCACCAAATAGCATGTGTTTTTAACAATTACTGGGGTAGCTAATTGGCTCCTAAGCCAGAATGCCGCTCCTTGGCATGGAGGCTACGCCAGACCTGCGCATGTAATCACCCTCGAGTCGAGGGGAGCTCCTGAGGAGCCACTGCCTCTCCTGGGAAAATAATTTACAACTTTTCATTAAAGATTAAAGAGAATTAAATTAAAATTAAGGTGAATTGGAGTTCAAGAAGAGGGCTGAGTGTGTGCAGTCCTCTTTCAGAGAAGAGGCTCTCTGGCCTTATCCTAGCTTATGGGTTTCAGAGATTGTAGGCTGAGCTCTGAAGGGTCCAGGCTCCGCAGCACAAAGCCTCTGGGTACCCATACTGCTTGGGGACTGTGGTCCCTGGTCTCACCATCTCTAACAGTACTATAAATGTCTATCACCACTATCCACATGAGGCTACACTGTAGGTCAGGACCCTGTTATGTGGGTGCTAATCTGTGGCAGAGGCAGGGCCCCAGAATGTCCCTCTACATTCCCAGAAACCAGAGACCCTTTCCCTGCTGTTCATTCCTTGATCTAGGCCCTAATGTGACCCAGGCTGCTTGAGCTTGCTCTCTAGCAGGAGATGACCTTCAGCTTCTGCTCCTCACACTGGGATTACAGGCCAGTACTACCATGCCTTGATCAGGGGGTACTGGATAGGCCAAACTGTCGCATACATTCTGGGCTCTGCCCAGCCTGTTGGGCCCATACCAAACACCGGTCTAACAAAAGAAGTCCACATGCCTGGGTCTGTTCACAAAAGTATATGAAAGATAAGACAGTATCCCTCCACAAACCCAGGAGCTGGGGTCATCCTGGGGAACAGCTAGGCTGCTCCTGGTTCCAGCAGATCAATATGCCATTTAAAATGAGCCCAGGAGAAAGGTCACAGTGGTTAATGCAGTTGGCTGACCTGGCTTGTGTCTGGAACCTGTGGCCCAGTTCTGTCAGGCACAGTCAGGAAAGTTCAGGGCATTACTTCACGACAGGCTCAGTGGCCAGCCCTGAAGAAAATGCCTCTTTCCAGGTGGCTGGAAGCTAGGGATGCCCAGAGGCCAAGCCTTTAGAACTTGGGATTGAACTTAACCTTGACTTTTAAGCAAATCTGATTTTTCAGAAACCACATAAACTGGGAGCAGCTCCAAGACTGACTTCTCGGCAGTGCCCCCTCACTTCTAATACTGCTCAGAGCCACGGGAAGCCAGACTGGGGGCCTTAGCTTTGTGCTATTACCAGTTAGGGGGACCCATACAATTTCTTTTTACCTACCTAATTGGTCTTCATTAAAACAGAACAAAAGTTTGAGTTTGTGGAGGGAGAAAAGATACTACCCAAAGAAGACTAGACTACAGGCCACCAAGCAATCTATCCATCTTTACATCCACCCCCACC
>NC_022017.1:31253563-31339757 GCF_000317375.1 Microtus ochrogaster | reverse complement strand
TCCCAGCTAGTCTTGAACTTGAGATCGTCTTAGCCTTCCCCTGACATGTGCAATGTATAACATCTGACTATCATTCTTTTACCTATCAACTATCCTTCTATCCATCCAGCCCCCATTTATCATGCATCCATCTAGTGAGCATCCGTTCATCATCCACCTTCCATCTACACATCACCAATCCATCAACACACCATCTATCCATCATTCCTCTATGTATTATGCATTATTCCATCTTCTATCACCTAGTCACCATCCATCCACCTAGAATTCATCTATTTTCTAACCCACTCATCTATTCCATCCACCTAGAATTCATCTATTTTCTAACCCACTCATCTATTCCATCACCCATCTACCAATTATCCATCATTTAGCCATTTAGCCATCCATCCTCTGTCCATCTTGTTTGTACTTCCTTGTTTTGCCACAGTTTGTCTCTTTCTTCTCTCAGGACGAAAAGCTTCCAGAACCTGCAGCCCTCTTTTATCCTCTTAAGTATGGATCCACAAATGTCACTACCACAAGCCTTCCTTGCTAAGTTTCTCCGTGACTCCCAAGGGTACTCTTACCTGCTTGCCACATTAAGCCTGCCATTTACCATTGTTAACTGTCTTTTGGTGAGTCAGGAATCTTCACCAGGACTGAGGGTTGCTATGAAGATGCGATGGGGCTTCCATCCCCAGCATGTGGGCCTCAAGGCCACCTCTTTTTTCTTTCTGCATTTGGAAGGGGACAAGTGCTTAGATCCCAGGATTGGGAGTAGCTGCAGGGATCATGTTACACTGGACTTGTCACCTGCGGCCAGAGCAAACCCCATGGAGAGAGAGAGACATGCCTGCAAAGAAAGGGGAATTATCTGACATTTATGTGAGGCAATGCATGGGGGTTTGTATGTGTGTACTGTGGCCCTTGGGGCTATTCCCAACGTTATAGAGCTTCACTGCTATGTGCTGGACAGTGGATAAAAGGCAAACCCTGATTCGTGTTCACTGGATTCTTGCGGCAAAGCTAGAGGTCCCATTCTGACCAGCCTGGCTTGGCTCTTCTATCGATGAATCTGGCCAGTCCAAGCTTTTTGCATCCTTCCACCCACTCTTGAAACCCTACCAGCCCCACGGACAAAACAACACTGCCATTTCCACAGTGGTCAGTTCCTCGGTCCTTGCCTCTGAGGTCTGGAAATAGACCACTAGTTCTTTCCAGGACCTTCCTTCTGGGACCCAACTCTCTTCACAGAGCCCTAGCTATCCACACAGAGCTGCATTTAGATCCCGCTCAGCCACCTACCTGGCATCCCCATGGAAGGAGCATGCTATATAATGGAGACCAATACCCCAACTAAGCATATGCTACCAAATAAAAAACCCCAGTACCAGGAATGGGTAACATCTTTTTGAGTTGTTGGCCAGTGGGGTACTATAGAAACCCCCAAATTATAGGCTATTGCCACTGCTATTGCCATCAAGACACTACTCCTGAAGACACCACATAATTGAGACATAGAACGTGGAGAAATCTAGCTGGGACTTGCCTGGGAGCTTAATCCCTACTGGCCAGCATTCATACTACTTGAAGGTGCCATACCTTTGGGAGGAGAAAATAATTTCATCTGCTAGAATAACAATCTGCCTGTAGGATAAGTCCATCTCTACAATGGTGGCATTAATATTATGGAAATAACCTTCTTATTGGATTTAAGACTTGTTACTTGAAATGGAACCCGTATCTGATACTGTTCATGAGGCCAAGACCCTGAGGCTAGATATATCAGGGGACATAGGAAAGAACCATTTCTATTATTCTGCTAATGACTTGTTTTACCCACAGACCAATGCATTGCTCAACACTCATCACAAAAGATTCTCTTTTGCAGTAGGTGACGACAAACACAGAAAGCCACAACTGGTCAATGTAAAGAGAATAAGCAACTTTGGAATGCTCAGCCCTGAATGGGATGTCTCTATCAAACCCCTCCCCTCAAAGCTCAGGATCTGTGTGGAAGAGAGGACAGAAAGACCGTAAGAGTGAGAAGTGGTGGATGACGTCAAGGAAACAGTGGTTTCCACACACAATAGGGCAGATGCACATATGCGCTCAGAGACTGTGACACTGCACAAGACTTGCACAAATGCAAGCCAGACGGAGGAAGGGAAGTGGGCATGAGGTCCCACCCCTAGCCAAGAAGCTTTTTCTAAATGATGGCCTCCAGTTGAGGGAAACAATCAGTGCTCTTGGAGTGACACTGGGTACCCACACCCCAGAACAGGCCCCCATGCTCATAAGTGGTTAGCCAATACCAACTGGACTCCATTAATTTTGAAGAGAAAGAACATCAAGTTATGTAGGTAGAGAGGTGGAAGAGTTGATTGAGGGGGAAGAATATGATCAGAGTAAATGTTATTTTATAAAAGGGCTCCTCTATGCTTCTCCCTCCTCACCCCTGCAGTCTCTAGGAGAGCTGGGTGGTGGTCTCTGTGAACTGTACCATCCTTGTCTTACCTGCCACCTGAGTTGCTGCTGGCTTCCCCATCGCACGGCATGTCCTGGTTCTGTTTACAAGCCTCCAGTGGACTTCCAGTTTGTGTAGAGTGAAACCCAGTCTTTGGCAACCTCCATAGACTCCACTCTACCCTTGGCTCCTCCCACAACCCAAGGGTAACACGCGTCTCAATACACCGAACTTATTCCAACCTCAGCGCCTTTGCAAGTGATGCCCCTCCTAGAATACTGTGCCCGGATTGTCCTACAGTCACTGGTCATTTGCGTCTAGCTCAGACTCCCTTTACAGACAAGTCTAGCTGGGCACCCTGACCCCTGCTGACATGATGTTTCTTATCCTTGCAGCCCTAAGCGAACAGTCTTTCCAGGCAGCGGAAGAGTCGAGAGAGCTTTGCTTTGAGAACCAGGAACAGCTTGCCATCTGCATGTCATAGCTGCTATGCAAATGAGGGTTCTGGAAAACAGTCTGTTCTTTTCAATAATTTAATCATCTCCACTGTCACCTTCTGCCCTGGCAAAGCACGACTGCTCAGGAAAGGGATGGCCAAGCAGGTGAGAGATCTGGGACCCTGTGGAGGGACCTCTGGCCTCTCCTTTTACCCCTATAGCTCCAGGCCTCAGAGATGTGGTGATCGCAGGCACGTGCAGCACCCACACATGGAACAGCAGGTGTAGAGCAGGGAGGGCACTGTTACAGACAGGTATGGCTAATACCTCCCACGTTCCTAAAAGTAGAGTATACATCTCAAGATACGGGATGGGCTGAAAACTCTCCATTCTGCCACTGAGTAGGGAAATGGTCTTTCCTAGGGCCTGGATGTGGCCCTGATATGTACTAGATACAACACAGGCTTCTAAACATCCCCTTTCTGCATTCCTATTAAACTATAAGCTAAGCTACCCAGGGGAAAGAAACTGATGCTATCCACAGGGCAGGGCTGAGACTCCAAGGAAGCTCAGAGTGTACAGAAAGCTCACTGCCCTTCAGCAACACAGCTTAGTCTTGGGGAAGAATGGAAAAGATACTGGACTTATGTAAGGAAGTAAAACACCTTTACAGAGTCCCAGAGACCTGGGATTGATGAAGCGTGGCTTCTCTTCTGTGGGAGAGCACCTGGGGTTTCTTCATCCATCCATAATGCACTCACTGGCTCATATATGCAGCGATCCTCACTGAGCAGCTACCACAAGCCAGACACAGAAGTCCCTCAGTATTAAGAAGAAAATAAAGTCTTTGGCTCCCACAAGTTTACTTCTGATGGAAGATATCAGCAAATAAGTGAGCAGACACATGAATGCACAAATGCTCACATGCGTGTGTGTACACACATGTGGTAGATGGTAACAGTCCACTGATGGCGAGGAAAAGGTCGTGATGAGGAGGTGGTGGCACTGAAGTAAATCTAAGACAGCATAGGAAGCAGGGATGCAGCATGCAGGGGGAGATGCCCTTGGTTACAAAGCAGCAGTAACTCAGACTGCTGGGTGAGCAAGAAGTTCTGAGCTTGAGTGGAAGGAGACACAGAGTCCCTGTGGTTGCTGTCAGCAGTGAGGAGACCAGGGGCATGGATCAAGGGCATAGGGGAGGGAAGAGTGGCTCGGGAAAGCATGAAGGCTTTTCTGGCTATCTAGGCATCCCTGAACACAGTCCCAGCCACAGTGGAAAGAACCAATGAGTCATTCTCAGGCACACAATGGCTAACACAGAGTCACCCAGCAGTGTGACAGAATATTTGGCTTGCTTTCTTTTGTCTCACTAGGCTTTGGGCAACTCATCCAATTCTTGTGGCTCAAGACACCAGTAGCATAGATAAAGGAAATGAAAGAAAAAAACTATTCCAGATCTCCAGGTTCTGTTCCAGGTTTGTCCCCACATAGAAGAACTCAAATACTGCCAGGCTGTATACGAGGGACCAGGGGAGAACTTGGACAGGTGTAGCACAGGCTGGGGAGGGGGTGAAAGAGTCCAGATAGAGGGGAGATGAGCCACAGTGCAGTGGTAGAAAAAAGGGTTGGGGCTATGTAAAGTGGTCGTTCTGGCTGGGTTCAGATCTTGGGTGGGGACGAGGGAAATGATAAATATGCCTGGTGGACACTTCAACAAAAGAAGCACAAGCAACCCGTAAGCATGGGGCAAAATGCCAAGCCTATCCAGTAATCAAAGAACACACATGGAAAGGCCTCGGAGCCATTCTTTACTACTGAGGAGACTGGTGGAGCGTTTGAAGGGAAATACAAGCTATTGCTGGCAAGAGTCAAGGGGATGCGAGTTTTCACACATGGCCGCTTGGAGACTAAGGGTTGGAAGATTCGTGGAGGCAGGTCCAGAAGTAAGCTGAGCAGCAAATGGCACATAGCCTTTGACCTAGTGAACTGACTTTACAGTTTCACTCCTGGAAGGTTAGTAATGAGGGCTGACTCTGGTTAGAACAGAGAGTCTAGAATCTACCGCACAGTATGGAGCGCAGCAGGGTGGGCTGAATAAATAATGGAGCATCAGCACAGCAGGCTACTACATAGCCACTGCAGACCCTGACTGGGATAAGCCCTCAGCATGCAGGAATATAAGGAGATTCAGTGAGTTAGAGGAGGTGACAGACAGCATTTGCCTTGGGATACCTGTCCAGAAGAGAGCCTATAACCACACATCTATTCCCGAAGAGCCGCCACCTTGGGCAATGGGGATTGCTGAAGATCACTCTTCTCCACTTTACAATTGTCTTTTGTTCTTCAGTAAGCATCTGTTAATTTGTCAGCAGGGGTTGCCTCTAATTAGCTCACCTCTAGCTGTGCTATTTATAGAAAATATTCACTACTATCTACAGGTGGGTGGGACTGTGTCTTCCAGATTCATCTGCTAAAACTTTAAACCCAAGTATCTGCAAAGAGGCAGCACCTAGTGTGGGGCCTTCCAAAGTATCTGCATGGGGGGGCCCAGTGGGTCGAACACTCACCATAAGCATGAGGACCAAATTCTAATTCCCAGAGCTCATATAAATCCAGAGGCTGTGGCGGGCACATTTGTAATCCCAACGCTTCAAAGGGGAGGTGGGAGGTGGAGACAGAAGAAATCCTAGAAGCCTGGTGTGAATGGCAGAAAACAAGAGACCCCACCCCAAATAAATTAGAAGGGAAGGAAAGAGTCCTAAGTTGTCCTCTGAACTCATCATGTGTGCTAGACATGTGTGCGCACAGTTAACTCCCTACACACAGAGAGAGGTGGGGGGGGGGAAGAGAGTGGTCATTACAGCAGAATGAGGTCCTGGGCAGGCGGGTACTATGTGATCTGCTGCCCTTCTGAGAGTGGGAAAACGGGGCAGACACGTTAGCCATGATGTCTGACCTCCAGCACGGAGAGAGATAGAGGCCTGTGTAGCTGCCTGAGCAGACATATTACAGTCTATAGTATACTTGCATGTAGCAATTTCCAAAATAAAAATAAAGCTAAAGTTACAATTAAATAACATGATAAATACTCAAAGGCTCAAAGTTAAAGAAAAAGATACTGTCACACCTTTGGGGGCGGGGGTTAAGGACAAATCTTTAAAGTATTCGCTATATTTTAGGAGAGGATGAGATAATTTGATAATGATATTTTGTTAGTGAAAGTATTCTTTTTTAAAAAATAAATATATAAAATACTTTAATCCAGCACACACTGGAAGAGTATCTCTAGGTAGCAGGCAAAGCGGTGGGCACTGGGACTCCAGTGGGAACCCCGACAGCTCCATAGCCCCCTGGACATTCAGGGACCATCTGCAGCACACATGAAGCAAGCTCCTCACGCTAGTAGACTCCTGCCCGTGTCCCTGCGGTTGTGCCTCTGGGCCATGGCCTGAAGCCCTATTGCTGAGCCCAGGCAGCAGCCTACAGGCAGGGAGATTCTCCTCCTGGCAGAGATCAGGACTGCTGCCCAGGCTGGGTAAGCAGGAAGGTGACTCAGCTAATGGTGACAGCCCTTTAGAGGAAACTTAATTATTCTGTAGCTTGGCCCAGAGGGAGGGAAGGGTGCGTGGCTAATAGCGATCGATTCGTCCTGCCAATCTCCTAGGCTATTTATAGCCTGCTTATAAAGTCACTTGGGATCCGAACGGAAAGGTATCGTTTATCAAGCCAAATTGTGTGTGTGTGTGTGTGTGTGTGTGCGTGCGTGCGTGCATATGTACTAGTCAGTGCCACCTATGTACCTGTGTGCCAGGTGAGCACACCCAAAACAGGCTGGCACATGGGCATGAGAAGCCGTGACAGAAAAGAAGAGGCCCCAGCAGAACACTGGGGGTTGGTGCTGTGGGAAAGGCTGCCTCACTCCTTCACAGGCCTAGCGCTGCCCACATCACAGAACAGGAAATGGAAGCTCAGAGCTCAGTGAGCAGCTGTAGGTAGCCACCCAGTTGGGCACTCCTTGCCTCAGAAGAAGTCAAGGGTGTATTTTTTTTCCAGAGCAACCTCTATGCCCTTCAAGGTCTAAACGGGTAGACCAGTGCAGCCTAGGACGCAGCATGAGGAGAGAGAGCAGGGGCCATCAGTGTAGCTTCGGCTCTCAGGAACTCAGAGGAAGGTTTGAGAAGAGGAAAGATAAAGCAGCCTGGGCCAGGTTGTTAGTGAGCTGATACCCCAGATTCTGCTACTCCACCTTCTTGATGCATGCCTGCTGAGCCCCACACTCAGGATACTGTCCACACTGTGTCACAGGCCCCCAGAGGTCTGTCATAGGGTGCTCCCATGGACATCCCTACTACCCTGCCTAGTATCTCTTGCCCGTGTCCTCAATGACATCCAGAGTGTCGGGAGCCAAAGGGGAGGCTCGGGGTGTCTCTGCATGTTTCTGCATCGTGGCTCAGGGGCTGAAGTCATTATACCATATGTGGATCCATTCCACCTTGACCAAAGGAGTGGTTGTTGTACGTCCTGCCTAAACAACAGAATACTTAACTCAGAATATAGTCACTTGATGTTTCAGGTATTGAAGAGGTAATTACTTTGTTTGTTCCGTGTTTGTATCATGGTAAAGCAGGCTTGCCTTCTCCCCACCACCCTTTAGATTGGGATATGTAAAGCACATGGAAAACAAACGAAGGTGAATTCAGTATTCACTGGGCTGCCCTCCCGACTCTATTCTGTGTCTCTGTCTTTTTCTACCTAACATTTCTAATCCACATGCTCTGACCCTGGAACATATGAACCTGTCGAGGCAGGCCACCAACAACCATGTCTTGGCCCAAAGCCAGCTCTCCCCAGCATTGCCCCTCTGCCTAAAAGCAGGTGACATACCAGGCTGCACACAGTGAGAATCAGAGACCTACATGAGCAGGTAAGCCCAAAATATTGAGGGAGCAAGTCCTTTCTTGTAGGTAGACCTCAGAGGTCACCATGACATCCAGGTCCTTAGAGCGTTGCGGTGACAGCAGCTGTCTCTCCCCACTGTGGCCCCTCCCACCTCTGGGATGTCTTATTCTTATGCTCCTTACTATTTCATCCCCTATGGAATTCACAGCTTAGTAAAGAAGCAGTCTCCCATGGGTGAGCACAGATAACACTGGAGAGCTGACTCAGCTCCTGGCCCACATCCAGAACATTGTACAGAAGCTAATGCAGAGAACACCCAGGTGACAATGTCACACGCACGAGGCGGGAGGACCGAGGTGAACCACAAGGCCAAGTCACGAGAGAGATGGAAGGGTAGGAGGACCCCAGGCTCCTCTTGCCTTTATTGGAGGCTGTCTAAAGGCTAGTTGATGAGCTCTCCTCAGCTCTGGGCTCTCAGAGCAGCAAATGAGGCTAGGAATTTGGTAGCTGGGAATCAAGAACTAGACAGCCATTATTCATTTACTTTGACTCTCCTGTTCCTGTAAATGGTTCATCTTTTCGTTAGCCGATAGTTTTGCTTTTCCCAGAATCTCTCAGATGAGGGCTTCTGGCCCTGGCTGGACAGGGCTAGAAGTTAATAGCCATTCTTCCAGGGCACTATGAAGCTGAGGGACCAGGGCCACTTTGTGAGGGGGAGATGCAGACTGGCTTGGGACATGGAGAAAACCCAGGCTTCCAAGGGGTCAGCCACATGTGTGTCCCTAATGTAGATAATACAGGCTGGTCTTACCGTAGCATAAGCCTGGAGCCAGGGCTCAAATCCTGCATGCTGGCTCATGTCTGTGTACCTTTACGTACTTTCCTTCTTTGCTGATATGCCTGCAAGGTTAAAGTATAAATGCTGGGTTCTTTGGAGGCCTGCCTGAACCTGGGCCAGAAAGCCATTCTCTCCCATAGTTTCCGTCTCTCCAGTGCACTTAGGCTGCACTGGACCCTGCTCTTGTTATGCTCCCTCCATGTCCTCCGTTCACATTCAGCTCTGCCTTTGTGACTTAAGGTCCTCCCTGCTGAGAGCACCTCGGTACATGCATGGGACAGGACAGGCGTCTCCCTCCTCATCTGGTCCTGGGTGCTAGTCAGCCCCGAAACTTCATCCCAAGGATGAGAAGACAAAGATGGGCAGGCTCAGCAGGAGCCACGTTATTGTCTTTAGGGAAAGGGGTGAGGTGGGGTTATCACTCTATTCCAGGCTTCTTTGGATCAGATAAACTCATCTGATAAACCCAGGGACCTGAGGTCCAGGTAGGCAGATACGTCCTGTGTGACCCAAGAAGAAGGCAAAGAGGCCTGAAAAGGACAAATGACAAAGGTGAATTACCCAACCTGCACAGGTGGCTGAGGTTGGCTTCTACACAGCAGCTGGTATAAGAAGCCACAACTTGGTTACCAAATCTCTAGCCAGTTGGGTACAGAGGCGCTATAGCTCCATTTAGAGCTGTGTCCTGCTCCTGGCCATCACAGGGCCTGCTGAGGGCTTAGAAGCTGCAGGTCCCATCACCTGCTTGCAAATGCGTGTGTGCAGTTGCATAAAGACAGACCTCGGCTTCAAGAACTTGGCTTCAGTGGGCTCTCAGCCAACCAAAGTACTCTAAATTTTATTGGGGAAACCACTGTAAACCAAGCTCCTCGAAGGGATCCACTGACAGGAGGATGGTTTTCCTCAGTTGCAGATTGATGGACCTGGGTTGTGCCTTTACCCCATCGGCTCCTGTAAGACACCTTTGCCTCTCTGTGATCATGGAGGTGCCCTTTGACTGGGTCCCTGGCCTAGCCCAGAATGCAGTCCTCCTACTTTGGGCTGATTTCTGACATCCACGACCTTCCTCAGCCTCCAGATCACATTTCAAGCTTCATTTACAGTGGCCATCCCTGGGGGAGTGCCCTTTTCCTAAGGCATGGCTGTCTTCAACAGGGTCTGCCCTTCTGTTACTGCTTGTTCAGCATTTAACAGTCACACAACTGACTGTCACAGTCCACTTCTACTTGAACACAAGCCTCTTAGAGGTGACATGAGCAGGGCCTGGCAGATGTCGGGTACTTTGTTTTTCTTAACTTTACTCAAGACATCTGTTTGAATTCCTTAGTTCTGGATCCAAATAGGCCCCAGTGGGAACAGCGTGCACATGGACCTACTGGGTCATCCCACGGCCCTGTAGAACATTTCCTCAGTGAGCAAAAGAATTAGTTAATGGTTTCTCCTCAACAAGGGGATTCCCTAGATGGACCCTCAGCCTGGCTATGATACTTTCTATATTATGCACATATTGCAAAACAAAATTACAGTAGAGCAAACAGCATCTTCCAGCCAAGATGAAGAAACAGGCCATTTTTGTTCTCCTATGCAGCAAACAAAACAGGCCCAGGACAGATGAAACACACTTGTGAAATATGGTTCTCACAGCTCTGACCATTAGGCAGAAAAGAACAATGCAAGAGGAGGCATTAACAGATGAGATGTGGTTCCCATTCCACAGGCTTTGAGAACAGTGAGGCCATACACAGGAACAAGTGGCACAGAATATGGGATGGGCAGGAAGGGGAGGAACCATAGAGATCTGTCTGAAAGTATTCAGGATGCATGCAGGAGGATTTCAGGGAAGAGGGCTAAGGGTGCACAGAATGAGGTACAGTATTTGCTCCCTGAAGTCAGACAGGGAAGCATCAGCCTAACAAGGCACTGGAAAGAATGTTTGGAGAGCCCTTCTGTTCAGAGCAGGTAAGTAGTCCACAACTATATGCTATTCTGATCTTGCTTTTAAAAAGAAAAAAATCTTAAAGCGGTATCTGAAAGGACTTAATTATTTCTAAGTAGCCTGCTGTGTCTCGGGGGCATGAGGATGTTCACACTCACAGCCATCAAGGGAAAATGAAGTCTGGAATCTAGTGAGAGACTAGCAGGAACAGGTAACTACCCAGGCAAATCTATAAGACCTCTGCTATCTGAAATATTTAAATGAATAACATTTCTGTGGGACATATTACATGTGAACAAACAAAGTTCCAGACAACAACAGTACCTGGGACCACAGGGAAGGGAGAGAACTGTCCTAGAGTGTACTTACGTGATGGTAAGTTATACGCTGGACTCTAATTTACAAAGTATTCACTAGAAATAACCAAACAATTATCACTATTAAGTCAACGAAGGAGACTTTGATCACAGGTGACATTTCTAATAATAGGTGTCAGCTTGACTAAACTCAAGTAAAAGCCAGGCTCTGGGCACCCTGTGAGGGATTTTCTAGATAAATTGATTTGAAGCAGGAAAACCCACCTTAAATCTGGGCAGCACCTTCTGGTGGCAGCTACAAAAAGGGCCACGGAAAAAGGAACCTTTGCTTTTTGCCTGCTTGCCCTCACTCTTGCTGGCAAGTCCATCTGTGCTGTTGCTACAGCATCCCTTTGTCTATATTATAACCAACTTCTCTGAGATTCCAAAGCAAACTGAAGATCAGCAGCTTCCCAGGAATGCCCCACGACTCCCGCACCAGATTGGGACTACTGAGACATCCAGCCTCAGGGACTGAACAGTTACTGGATTCTCTCTTTCTGACACGAGGCAGTCATGACTGAACTACCCAGATTTCACCCCATAAGCTGATCTAATAAATCTTCATTCTATCATTCTATTAGTTATGTTCCTTTAGAGAACCCTGACAAATACAACATGATTGTCTGTTTAGGAAATCTAAAAGAACCAATCCCTTCAACTCCCCCTCTCAGCCCCTCCCCTCAAAACGAACAAACAAACAAAAACCCAACTCCCTTAGGACCTGTCAACCATAGTTGAAATGCTCCAAGATATATGGTTAATGCAAAAAAGTTAGATTTGCCTGTACAGCAGCAATGAGCAAGTAGAAATTAAAATCAGAAACATAGCAACATTAACACCTTCACAAAAAATGAGATGTTGGACCCTAACTCTAACAGGATGTACAGGATTGACATCATAACAAAAACTACAAAACTCTGCTAAAAGAATAAAAAAAAAGGCAAAGTAAATGGAGAGCTATCCCATGCTGGTAGAGAGGAAGGCTTGGGGTGGTCAACATATTGATCCTTTCCAGCTGGATTAATAGATTCAATGCAACCACAAACAAAATCACAGCAGGTTCTGATGTGGGCATTGAGATGCTGGCTCTAAGGTATACAGGAAGAAGAAAAGAACCTCAGAGTAGCTATCCCATTGCAGAAGAAGCACAAAGATAGAAAGCCGGTACTATTCAAAGTTCAAGACCTGCTCAGTAGCACAACAGCAAGCGCATCAGTGTGTGCTAGTGAAAAAAACGCAGAAAAAGATCAAGGGAATAGAGCAGGGAGCTCAGAGATACGCTAATGCACATATGGACTTGGCCTTCAGGGAAGAGAAAAGGCAATGAAATAAAATCAAAACAACGGTAGCCTCTTCAACAAATGCTGTGAGAATACACACAAAGAAAGTCACTGATGTGCAGACTTAGGTACTTCGCAAAGTTTCCCTCAAAATAGATCATTAACCTGCATGTAAAATGTAAAACTAACTCCCAAAAGATAGCACAGGAGAAAATTCTAGACAACGGTAGGTGGGCTGCAAACGACACTTGAGTAACTGTTGAACCAAAGGCCTGGTTCAAGACCTGAGCCACAAATGAAATGGTAAGGTGAACTTTACCAGAGAGGAAAGCTTAAACTGTCTGGACATTGGGGAGACAAGCCACAGGCTGGACAGAAAGAATGTCCAAAGATGCATCAAGTCAAACATGCTGTTCAAAATATACAGAGTTCTAAAAAACTCAGTGATAGAAGCCAATGACTTGACATACGAAACAGGCCATAGACCTGAAAAGACACCCCCGCCAAAGTAGAGAAGGTGGCATGAGAAGCTCTCAATGTCACATGTCACTATGGAGTTGAAAACTTGAACAGCAATGAGCTGACACCACACATTTGCTACAAAGACCAAGATCCCACACACCAATGTTACCAAATACATTGAAGACCTGCAAGAGCAGGCGAGAGCTCAGTTGTGACTAGTGGGGATGTGACATGGTTCAGCCACTGAGGAGGTCAAAAAAATGAAGATATTCCTATCATAGGATCCGGCAAGCATGCTCCTTGTTTTTGCCCAAATGACCTGGACAACATGTAGGAACCTTCATATGGACATTGTAGTAGGGGGTTCCAGTTTGGCTCTGGCTTGACCTCATGTTTGGAGTGCTTGGCTCCCAGCAGGTGGTGCTGTTGGGAGGTGGTGGCAACTCTAGAAGATGAGGCCAGTTGTAGGATGCAGGTCACTTGGAACACATGCTGGAAGGCTATTTTGTCCTGGCCCCTTCCCCTCTCGGCTTCCTGCCTGCCCCAAGGTGAGTGGCTCTCTTCCACCAAACCTTTCCACCATGGTAGTCTGACCTTGATACAGGCTAAAAATCAATAGAGACAGCTGACCATGGACTTGAAACTATAATTTGGTACAAGCTTTTCCTTCTTGATTGTTTTAGGCACTTTGTAGAGCAACAGATAGCTAGCCGCTACAGTGGCTTAGTCTACAACGGCTATAACTGAAAAGCAACTACAATGCCCTCCAGTGGTGACCAGGTAGATGGGGGCACTATTCATCACCAAATGGAAATGAGTTATTGAGAAACAAGGGCATGTGAGGTGGGGACTTAGATGAATGAACTATTCTGAAAGGCTTTGTGACATTCTAGAATGGATTAGACCAGAGAGTCAGGAAGGAAAGATGAGAGGGCAGAGCACACCCTGGTTTGGGAGCAACCAGACTATTCCGGTATGGGGCTCTTGTGGTAGATTTGTGCCATTATACACTTGGGCACAGGCATGGGACATACAACACTGGGAGGGAGAGGGCTGAGGGTGAAGCTGTGAAGCTGCTGGTGAGCCCAGCATGGGCCCCCTGGCTGTGACAGAACCTCCACTCTAGGACCGGATGCTGGTAACTGAAGCTACTCTGTGTGTTTGGGGGTAGGGTGGGAGGTGACCGGACCTCTTTACTTGTGGCTCAATTTTATGTGATCTTTAAAAATAGCATCTATTAAAAATAAGGGACCCATAAAAGTCATCAATGAATTGACTTGAAAGAGGGCAGGAAGAGAGGAAAGTAGAACAAAGAGCAGCGGGAGCAAACAAGATGGAAGACACAAGCCTAAGCGTACCAATAGTCACAGCAAATGGACTCCGTAAGAGCCGGGCACTGCCAGGATGGGAAAAGGGTAGCATTTATGAAGGATCACCTTAAATGCACAGAAGTGAACAGGATAAAATTGAAAGTATAGAAAGAGGTAAGTCATTTTACACAGAAAAAGTCACACTGTTTCATTACTGCCAGAGCAACGGGAAGTTATAAAACTCATCTTCTAAGTAAAGGCCAATCCATGCAGAAGGCATAAGAATACTGCACTAAGATTCATGAAGTTGAATATGACAAAACTGAATGCAAACAGACAAAACCACAATGGCTGTTGAATATTTTAATTCTTGAGAAAAAAAAAACAAAACAGAAAAACCAGCCACAGCACAAAAGGCTTGAGGGGTACTAACCAAAAAAATGATATAATTAATGTTTGCAGAACCATTGCATCCTTTGCAAGTATGCATTGAATATCCATCAATACAGACCATTTCCCCAGCTATAAAAGAGTTGAAGTTGCAAAGTATGTTCTCCAGAAGTGATGAAATTAAAGCAGGCATCTATCTGGACAATCTCCAACTATTTAGAAACTGAACAAGACATTTCCAAATAACTCCCAGATCAAAAGAGAAATTGAATTGGAAGTTAGAAATCATTGTGGAGTGAAAATAAAAGCACAGCACATAAGGTCTATGAAGCATCACTTGGGCACTACCAACAGGGACCTTCGTGGTACTAAATCCCATTAGAGAAAACAGTACTCAAATATATGATCTGCTTCTGCTTTAAGAAACCAGAAGAAGAACTGAAATCCAAAGGGGAGTAGGGGAGTAAATAATGAACAGCAAAGTGTAAATCAATGAAATAGAAAACAGAAAATCAATAGAGAAAAATCAATGCAACCCAAACTGGTTCTTCAAGAAGCTCAATAGATTTGACAAGCCTCTAGCCAGAATGAGCAGAAAGGCTGAGAGGAGATGTGGATTATCAATACAGGAATGAATACAGCCACACCACTTCAGATTCTATAATATTAAAGGAAAATGAATGTCATGAAAAGCTTTCTTTCATTGGTTCTGACAACGTAGAACAGAACACATTCTTTGAAAGACATGTTACTGAAGCTGACCAGAGTAGAAATGGATGACTAGACCATTCTTTATTATGTTAAACCAAATTATACTATATTAAACCAAATAAGTTGACAGACTTCACACAGAAGACACACCAGGTGGTCCAGGTTTATAACTGGAAAATTCTACTAAGGGTATAATAAACAAATACACTGAGTTTTCATAAACTGTTCCAGAAAAACGCATGGAGGAACACTCTCAAATGCACCCAGCTTTACCTTGATGCTAAAATTAGGTAGGTAAAATAAAATCACAGATATTCCTTGCAGATATACAAATATCTTTCCTCGTTAAGGAAATGGATGTCTATTTATATATAATATGCTGTTTCATGACCCACAAGATGCTGAATTAAGAAACGCAAGGCTGGTTTAGTACCTGAAAAATCAATCAATGTAATCCACCATGTTCACAAATTAAGAAAGAGAAAGCATATCATTATCAGGATCCAGACAGAAAAGGCCTTTGGTAGAAATGGATACTCGTTCCCCACAAAAGTCACACACACCGGGACTCGGAGAGAATGGCCGAGACTAGGAAAAGGGCAATGACGAGAACTGTCGGACACCACACATCCGGCTGAACCACTCAATGCTTTTCAAAGACCAGGCAGCGGGGAAAGGCCTTGTGCTGGCCATTGCTATACAACTCAGCACGGGGAGTGTTGGGGAAGAATGAGCAAACGCAATGCAGCAGACCGGAAAAGAAGTGGAATTGCCTTTATCCTCCACTGACATGATTATTGACTTCTGAGAAAATCCATGGAATCTACAAAAACAGCTACTAGAACTAAGGGGACTTCGGAGGGTTTAGGGTACATGATCGAGTGCGGATGCCCGCTTTGTTTTTATATGCTGGCGACAAACAATTGCAAATTACAACTGAATATGTAATTGTCATTCACGGTAATACACACAAATAGGAAGCAGCTAGCAATAAGTCCTACGGAAGTGAAAAAGTGGCTTGCTGCACGGAAATCCACAAATCACTCCTTAGAGGAGTCAGCAGAGAGATACATCTTGCCTGTGATTAGGAAGAGCGCAAACTGAACTATTTATTCAATATAACTCTGATTAAAATCCCAACAAGCTTGTTTTGAAAACTGAAAGCAACAAACTAATTAAGAGATTCATGCGAAAACACAAAAGGCTCAGAACAGCCAAAATGCCGTCTGAAAGCAAAAGTTTCCACACAGCTCCAATAATGAAGACCTAGTAGTGTTAGCCTAAGACAGAGAGATAAATGAAAGAGAACTGTACAGAACCAGACCTGTGAATGGGTTTTGACCAAAGCACAAAGGCCGTTTAGTCAGAGCAAAGACTGTCTTCCATGACTGCTGTTATAAATACTGAACATAGGTATGTTCAGTTAATGTCACTCCATGCTCTGTACCACGTACAAAAGAGAACACAAAATGACCCAATCAGACCACCCCACTCTACAGCAGCCACTTCAGCCCTCCTAATGCTGTGACCCTTTAGTACAGTTCCTCGTGTTGTGGTGACCCCCGACCATCAAATTATCTTCCTTGCTACTTCATAACTGTAATTGTGCTACTCTCTTGAATCACAATGTTAAATATCTGTGTCTTCTGATGGTCGTCGGTGACCCCTGAGAAAGGGTCAGCCAAACTTCAGAGGGTTTGTGACCCACAGGTTGAGAACCACTGCTCTAAAGCTTCTGGAAAGAGACAAGTAGGAGCCTTTGTGGCTTTAGGCTAAGCAAGATTTCTTAGATACCTACTCCAGAAGCGCCATCCCTCAGGCTGGAGACTTGGCTGAGTTCGGGAAGGGTTTGCTATAGAAACATAAGACCAGAGAGTTTCACTCCTAACAAACTGCCTTAACGTTTTTTTCCAAAAATCTCTCTTGCCTTCAAAGACACAGAACTTTTGCTAGACCATACAGCCAAGTTAATAACACACCTTAGGATCATTTAAGACTGTGTACTTATCCTGTTGTCCTACTGTGTGTTTACACTGCTAAGTTTAACCTGTCATTAGGAGAATAATGTAAGCAATCTCACCATGCCTTGGATTTCCCATGTAACCTGCTTTTACCACCTAAGCGAATGCAAAGCTATAATCTTAAGCAATGTACCCTTACTATGCCCCTGACCCAGAATAGCATGTGTGTGTTGTAAATCGTTTGCTGGAAACAGTCAGCAGGCTGAAAGGAACTGCAAATAACAAATACCCCACAAATGTGAGAAGCAGCGTGTGGAGATAGGTTAATAGTATCTGTGGTTTTCAATGCTCTTTTGGGTCAACTGGGGTCACTAAGTCCCTCCTTGTAAAACTACTAAACAGTTCTATAGAATAGCATCCCCTCATTGCTTTCTCATGTTGTGTGTCTCTGTATTATTCAATAAATACAGAGCAAATCCCTTTGTGAGGAACAGGCATCATGGGCAACAGGGGCAGATTAGACACACACTACAGACAGGTCATGGGCCACAGAACACAGACAGATGGAAGACAGAGGAGACATGGAGAGTTCAAATTTGGGTTCACTCATGGTCTAAACTACACCAATGGGTTTTCATGTTTCCTCCATGTGTTAGCATACAAGCACCCATGTGAAAACCGTGGTGCTGCATGTCCAGCCAGTCTGGTTGGTGAGCACCAGGTCCTAGTGACCCCATCTCAAAACCAAAACAAAACAATGGTCCCTGAGGAATCACACACACACACACACAATTAAAAACAACCACAAAAAAGCATATTTTTTAAAACCAAGGCTTGGTAAGTAGGACTTCAAAAATCAACACTCTGATCTTATAAGACACAATTAGAAGTAATAAATAAATAAATATAGGTGTGGCCCCAGAGGATGTGTTTTAAAAAAAAAATCACAAATTTGATGAAGGACTCTTTGTACCCAGGAAATCTCTCTCAAGAGCTAATGGCAAGAAAAGAGCACAGTAAAATGATGGACAAAGGAGAGTAGATGCCATACTGAAGAAGAAAACATGGATGGAAAAAGGGCATCAGATAAGATGCTTGACACTATTTATCTGCAGGAAATGTAAGCAAGAGCTACAGGGCATGCCCCTCACCACCTGCTGTAATTAGCAGATGGGAAAATGACCAAAGGCAGTAGAGGGTGTGGAGTAACTGGAATCCCCACACAGGGCTGGTGGAATTGAAAGGATAGAGCCACAATGGATAACGGTTTGGTAGCTTGTTAATACATACATATACATACATACATACATACATACATACATACATACATACATACATACATGGCTAGAATGCAACCCAGCAACTCTACTCCTAGACAGCTATTATTATCTAGACAAAACTATACTTCTGATGTGGGATTCCCCTCTGTATGCTGTGAATACCAGTGGTTAATAAAGAATCTGCTTTGGGCCTATTGCAGCGCAGAATAAGGCAAGGTGGAAATTCCAAGCAGATAGAAGAGGAGAGAGTAGGCAGAGTCAGAAAGAAGCCATGTAGCTGCTGCAGGAGACAGACCCAGGTGCCAGATGAAACCTTGCCAGTAAACCACGAGCCTCTTGGTAAAATATAAAATAATAGAAATGGGTTAATTTAAGATATAAGAGCTAACCAATAAGAAATGTGAGCTAATAGACCAAGCAGTGTTATAATGACACAGTTTCTGTGTGATTATTTCGGGTCTGGGAGGCCAGGAAATGAATAAGCAGCCTCCTACAACATATGTCTACTAGAGATTTAAACAAATGACCATGAACAATTTATGTGCAACAGGCTGAAGCAAAGAGCATGTCAAGTATCCATCCAGTTAAAGGGAGAGGGACATGATATATAGGTACCATGGTTTCATATTTAGTAGTAAAATGAGTAACCTACTTATATACTCAAAAATATGGATTTGAAAATGATTAGTATGAAAACATCCGGTGGGAACAAGGAGTGAACTGTGCCTGAGTCTTCCTCTACAAACTCTAAAGAGTGAGAAGTAGTCTCCCTGACACAAAGTGTGTCCGTGTGGTAGGGGAAGGAGTGGCAGGGTACAGATGTTAGGAAGGGTCAAGAGGAAACTTGGGGGCTGGGGTGCTCCTTGACTATGGTGATGACATCATCTGACATACTGCAGGCCAAAATCCTTGATGAACATAGATGCAAAAATCCTCAATAAAATACTAGCAAACTGAATCCAGGCATGTACCAAAGAAATCATTCACCATGATCTGGTTGGTTTTATCCCAGAGAGGCACGGATGGGTCAACACACACAAGTCAATAAATGTAACAAAGTAAACAAATGGGCAAAATAAAGACAAAAATCACATGATCATCTTAAGAGATGCAGGAAAAAAAGCCCTTGACAAAATCCAGTGTAACCTCAGGATACAAGTTCTAGAGAATAGGCCTGGAAGGAACATACCTCAATCTAATAGAGCCTATATATAAGTAAAATAAAGGAAGTCAGTGTGGAAAATTCTCAAAAAAACTAAAAATAAATATACCATATGACAAACCCAGAGAAATGAAGAAGTAATCCCACTGAAATCAGAAACGAGTCAGAGCTGCTTGCTGTCCCCACTCCCTTCTACTATAGTGCTCAAGGCACTTGCTGGTACATTAAGGCAAGAGAAGGAAGCTAACAGGAGATAAGTAGGAGAAAAAGGTCACATTAGTTCTATTTGGAGATGATAAATTAGACACAAGATCCCAAAAATTCCACCGGAAACATCTAGAAACAATAATTTCCGCAAAGTGGCAGGATACAAAATCAATTTATAAAACGTTAAAAAAAAAGTTCACAAAACTAGACAGCCTATTACCACCAACAAACATGCTAAGGAGATCATGAATACATTCCAGTTCATGATAGTTCCAAAGACAATAAAATATCCTGGAAATAAACATTTGCAAGGAGGTGAAAGACATCTGCAATGAAAACTTGAAATCTCTGAAAAAATAGATTGAGAAAGACACTAGGAGATATAAAGGCAGCCCATGTTCATGGATCGGCATAGTTAATATTGTGAGAGTTAAAGCCTTCTACCAAAAGAAATTCAGAGATATAACCTCAATCAAAATTGCCACAACATTCTTCATAAAAGATAGAAAAAAATTATAAAATTCAGATTGGACCACAAAGTATCCTGGATATTTAAAGCAACCCTGAGCACAAAAAAAAAAAATGTTGAAAGGATTACCATGCCAGATTTTTAAGATATATTAGAGCCACAGTAATTTTTAAAAATGTATGGTACTGTCACAAAAACAGGCATGTAGGCCAATGGAACAAAGCAGAAGACCCAAACATGACTACTCGTAACTTCAGCTACGTGACATTTGACAAAATTGTCAAAAACACACTGGAGAAAGGAAAGCATCTTCAACAAATGTCTAAAAAGCAGTATGTCAACATGCAGAAGAAGGAAATTAGATCCATATCTATCACCCTGAACAAAAATGAACTCTGAATGGGCCAAAGACCTCAGTGCAAACCTGAGCTGATGAAACTGCCAGGAGGAAACAGAGGCAGCATCCTTAAGTCATGGGTGTGGACTTTCTGATAAGACTCCATTTGCCCGGGAATGAAGGCCAACGACTGACGTGTGGGACTTTAGAAAACTAAATAGCTTCTGTATAGTTAAGGAAATAATCAATTGCAGGAAGAAGCCCACAGAATGGGAGAGAATCTTTGCCAGCTATGCATCTGACAGGGGATTCATATCTAGAATAAACAAACAGCTAAAAATAATGAAAGGACTCATTCAAAAAATAAAAATATGTGTCTAAACAGAGTTCTCAAAAGAAAAAGTATTTCAAAAAGTTTCAACATTCTTATGAATTACAGAAATTCAGAGTAAAACATCTTGGAGATTTTGTCTCATCCCATCCAGAATGGCAAAGATCAATAAAACAGCCAGCAACAAATACTGGGGAAAGGGGAGGCTGCATCTGCTGTTGGTGAGATTGCAAACTGGTGCAGCCACTCTGAAAACCAGTGTGGAGAACACTCAAAAAGCTAAAAATACATCTGCCATATGCAGCTCTATTACTCCTTGGCATATGTCTAATGGACTTGACATCTATCTACTCTACAGATCCTGGCTCAGCTGTGTTCACTGCTGATCTATTCACAATAGGTAGGGAATAGAAACAATGACTTCCAGCTGATGAATAATGAGAACGTGGTACATGTACAGTATGCAACACCATTCAGCTGGAAAGAAAGGCCAAATCAGGAAATTTACAGGTAAATGGATGGAACTAGGAAATATACTGAGTGGGGTAGCCCAGACCCAGAAATACAAATACCACATGTTCTCTTTCATCTCTGTTTCTTAATGCCAAAATTTTAGATGTGAGTATATAACCTGCAGTAACCACAGAAACCAAGAAAGTAAAAAGGGACCATGGCTTTGGGAAGCTCTATAAAGATGCCTCAAAAGTCACAATAAATCTTAGTATTTTGTATTTATCAAAGATTACATATAATATGTGCCTGTGTATGTGGTATGTATTTTGAATGAAGTTACTCTTCTTGGGGTGATAATCCTCCTCACCAGAACCATAGACTATCTTAACAAAAATGCCAGTACCAGGCCTTTCGAGTTGTTGGTCAGGGAAGCCCAAGAGACTCCTGAAACAACACAGGCCATCGCTGTTGCCCTTGGCTGCCCCCCAGGAGTTGAATGTAAGTTCTTATTTGAAAAAAAAAAAAACTCACCATGGGCTTTAGACATAGTACTCAGAGGACTTGAGCTGAATCTGACCTGAAAACCTCCCCCATGAGGACTAGCTTTCCTAGAACTAGAAGTTGCTATGCAAACTACCAAGAGAGGGAAGCAGCCAAAAGTCTTACTTAGCTTTGACAGCTATGATCAGAAAGGCAAGATATCTCTAAAGATGCAACCATGGCACAAATATCTTTTCAGTAACCAACTGCTATCTAACTGGACCTTCGGACCACTCAACAGGAGGGAAATCATTTCTGGTACTGCAAAACTGGCCAACGACCTCGGGCAAGCGAGGTCATGGATCTTAGAGGAGATCCTACTACCGTCACCTTCCTAAACTAATTTAATTCCTAACTGCATTCTAAATGCTGTCCCTCATACCTGCAGATCAGCGTCACTCCCGGCCCTCATCAAAGCAGCATCTGTTTGAAGGAGACTGAGATCATTAGAGAAAGCCACAGCTGGTCAAAACGCAGAGAACAACCGCTCGTGGGGTGCCCGGACCTTGCTGATACAGCTACCATCTAACCCTAAGGACCAGGGTTGAATGGGGGTAGGGGGACTGTAAGATCCAGAGGACCAACAAGTCTGCCTTGGGATTGTGTTCTCTTAGAAATGACAATATGGTCATCAGAAACAATACCTGAACAATGACGCCAGTTGACATGCCAATGAGGATGGGAGAAAATCTTACAGACCCACTGCTAGATGAAGAGACATACACAATTAATGACTGCCGAGGGAGGGAGAATTGATCTTCTTTAGGGACAAGTCCTCTAATTGGTTATCCAATAGCAAATAGTGGCTTCCAGGGAGCACAGAGGCTGAAAATCTTGGTTTGGCCTTTCCCTTAGGGCTACTGTCAGGACAAAACTGGTTGGGGTGTGAGAGCTTTGGAAGGCTGAAGGATTTGGGGGACCATGAGGCGGCACCAGTCCTCACCCTCATAGCAAACATGCCTCCAGCCAACTACTCATGGGGCCACCTCATAGCCACCTGAAATAGCACAGAAGTTGCCAGATTCCAGAACAGGCTATGGCCAGGCAAGCTGCTTACTACTCTGAACTGTGCTCCACTGGTACCCAAATGACAAGACCCAGAGCAGAGATGAACAGTGTGGTGAGCCCGCAGCAGCCTTCCCAGCCCCCTGCTGCCTGCCACCCCAGTTCAGTCCCGCCTCGGAGGCTGGTTTATATACTAGCACACACTGGAGGAGGGAGGGTGCTGGGTTAATTCTAAAATTTAACTTGCTTTCCTTTTCCCACAGGGAGAAGGAGTGGGAACAGGTTGCTAAAAATAGGCTGGCCTGTCAAAACTGCTAAGGATCAGGCAGGGCGAAGATGCTGCCGGGGAGAGAGCACTGGGGAGACAGCTCCATGAGGGACCTTCCCTGGGCCACAGCCCTGGGGCTCATCCCCCTGGTACAGCCAGTCAGGACAGACTGCTGTCCTGTGGGTATAGCAACCAGCTGGGTGATGTTGTCAGAGCCTGGGACAAGACCCACAAATGCCTTCTGATGGCCACTGTCACAGCAGAAAGATGGAATGGCTGGTCTATGTCCCACCTTGCCCAGATGTGCTTTCTTTTTCCGCCTCCTTCTCGCAGTCACTCACAGATGAAGTCACCGTAGCTCCACCATCAATCAGGTGGGCATCCAGCTGGACCACAGGTAAGTGAGGCTGCAAGCCTTTATCCTCCAAGGGTATTAGTGTGTGTCGCCAGGGCTCCCAGTTTCTCTGGAAGAGCCTGGGGTTTATGCTAGACCAGGACTCTACTCACAACCTGTTTTCCTCTTCGAGTAAAGAAGACTCTTCAGGATGGGAGAAGAAAAGCAGGCAGAGAACAGAAGGAGGTTTCGAAGGCATAGCTGCTGGAGAAGCCCCTGCACATCCAAATCAAACCAACGGAACCCACAAGTCACACTAATGGTCAAAGTCATCTTGCCTTCCAGGGGTCAGAACCCAGCAGGAGGCTCCATGCAGGTATTCTACAGGTCACACTAGGTCCAAGCATATTGCTTTAAAAAAAAAAAAAACCAATGCAGGCTGGAGAGATGCTCAGCAGCTAAAGCTATACAAGTATAAGGAACTAAGTTCGGATCCCTATTATCCACATAAAAGCTGGGCATGCCTGCCTATAACTCCAGCTCTAAGGGGATGGAGACAGGTGGGACCTTGAGCTTATTGGCCGCCCAATAGTAGGAATGGTGAGCTCAAGGTTCAGTGAGAGACCTGGATTAGACAATAGGCTGAAGAGCAATAGAGGATGCTTCAGCAGCAACCTCTGGCTTCCACATGCGTACACACAGCTGAATATACAAGTAATGTGTGTGCACCACACACACACACACGGAAAGAAAACAAAAGCTCAAACATTAAGCATTTAGCAGTTCTTCTCGAGGAACACTGGATGCATAAGACGTGAACAAACGGCGAACTGAAGAAGACACGATGAAAACCAGAGCGCAAGTCGACCTGCATATCATCAGCGCATGCAAAAGCCGCTGGGAACACTAGCCTGGGTTTTTTTTGGGGGGGGGGATCATGTCATGGGTCTCTTCCAAATGAGTCAGCAGCTACCCCTTCCATTCCCAAGGGGTACCCAAAGAAGAATGTGGCACTCCCTGTCTAGCGGAAGGTGTGACCCACATCCACTCAAAGAGTACAGGATAGGGATGTGGGAGCCACTCTGCTCTCAGGTCCCAAAGCCTGCCCCAAGCTCTGAGGTGCCTCTGAGGGGCTGTGAGGCAGCAGGGACAGGGACACAGCCTTGCCCAAGCACAGAGGTACTAGTCATCACAGTGGCCTCACGCATCTATCTTCATAGGTGTGATTGTATCTAGTGGTGGCGTGCCCAGGTTAGTTATACCTCCTAACACCACTTTACAACAGGGAAAGGAGGTCCCTCAAGGACTTTCTTGAGGTCCCCCACTTTAGCCTCGTCAGTCTCTGAAAGCTGACACTATGCCTTTGTGGCTGGGATCTCATGTCTAGCTCGGAGACACAGGGTTGGCAGAATACACAGCCACTGATCACCCCACTGTCAGGGATTAGGGTGAATACTCTGGAGTCTGAGGACCCAGACCCCTCCTTTGAGTCATCCACAGCTTTGGCTATTGGCTCCTTCATCACCCAGGCTAGGGTGAAGAACAAGGACACCTGAGACCCTGGAATCAGGCAGGAGTTGAGAGCCCTGTCACTGAGGGAGAAGAAACAGCCACCATCCTGAGCCAAGGCCTGTCAACCAGCACTGTGTTAATGAACCACCCTTGTTTTGAAGCTGGTAATCAGATTAGGGCAAGCTTGCCAGCTACTGCCTTCTTCCCGCTACTCCCAACCTATGGGGGGGGCGCATTTGGGGGTGGGTTCACCCTTCTCGGTAATGGAGTTATTTATTTGGGGGCCTAGCTGGGCTGGAGAATATTATTACCACGTGTCACTGTCCAACTGGGACAGCAGGTGTCTGCTGACGCATCTGTGGAAAGTGCCTGAGGCACAGTCTCTGCATCAGGACACACGCATGGGCAAGGACACCAGGGAAATTGAATCATATCGCTAATTAATGGCTTTAATGCCCGTTATTAGGCCTCAAAACCAGTCTATTTTCTGAAAGATAAGCTTAGCCCTGTTTGAACAGGAACTTGAGCGCTCTGCTAATGCTGATGCCAAACGGCTCGTCTCTGCTAATCAGATTCAGAAGTTCTGAGCCTATCGATTCCCCTGTGGTTTTCACAAACTGATCGGAGACTGTGAAGGTACTTTGTTTTCCAGCAAGGCATGCCATGGTGGGGGCCTGAGAGTCTGTGGCCCCACTGTGTCCTCTGCTGATGCCACTTGAGTTGCTATCAGTTCCCCACAGGTGCCACCCTGGATTGAGTACACACAGAAGCCTGGATAGAGCCCCAGGCATCTCTGTGCTGTTCTAGCTTTTGCCGAAGAGATGATGTAGCTTAGGGATGTCTGTAAGGTGAGTGGGTGGGGGTGCTCTAAAAGCTACTGTCCTTGCTCTCAATCTGTCTCCTCCTTCCCTTCTCCAAAGTACTCCATGCCTAGAGAGAACGCCCAGGTTTCAGGAGACCCAGGATCCAGGTGGTTTCTGATTAAAGGAGCTAGCATATGATTTAGGCAAAGACAGAGGGTCCAATCGGGTACAGGGTCATTCATTACCTAGAGATAACAAATCAGGCCATCTTGGAGCCTGGAGGAATCCCTGACTATTCTGTGAATCACCCATCACCGGTGCTCTTCACCACAACCCTAAAACTCAAGAAGCTCCCCTGTAAACCCAAAGCAGGAATATCACTGGGAGTAAAAAGTCAAGAACTAGCATTTGCCCAGCACAGAATAAATGCTTTCCTGTGTCAGTAACTCTCACACCCTAGCCAGCTTAGTCTTTTCAACTTCCTAGAAAGAAAGGAGGTATGTATGTACAGGGACAACAGCAGGTTCAGAAGTTGACTCTGCTCAGGGGACTCTTTCCATTCTACCCAAGACTCAGGCCATGGTGGGGTTAAGAGAATGCCTCGGATGCTCAGATTAGTGCTGATCATATCTTCCTTGGTAAGGTCTGCAGTTTTCCTTGTCCTGATTCACCCAGCCATCATCTTTTGAGGAAGGAGTTGGGGACAGTACTGAGAAGCCAACCCAGGTCTGCAGGCAGCTCTGTGCTTGCCATAGACATAGAGACCTTCAAACAGTGCCTACAAGGTAGGGAGTCTGACCGGATGTTCTGCAGGGACCCTCTAGTTCCAGTGGCCTGGCCTTGCATGCTCCAAACACAGCCTTTCCCAGGAGCCCCAGGTGGCTTAATTACTGGGCAATACAACTGATTGGATCTGTAATCAAAGCCGGCCAGGGAGAGCTGCTGGGGGTGGTAGAAGAAGCAGGTTCATCAGGAAGTGGGCATTTTGATGAGCACTTAAGCTCAACATTCTGCATCAGAAGGCACCCAGTGATCTGAAAAATCCATCCGCAAACCAACCAGGCACCCTAAAGAACACAACTAAAGTGCTATAGAAGACTATAAGAGGTGTGAGGAGGCTTTCTTTGGGTCCAGAAGATGCTGGGCTGGGGCACAGACCTTACTAGACTGAGATGGAGCTTCAAAATAGCATAGATGAAACTAGGATGCCAAGACTTAGGGTCATTAGCCACTGTGAATAGCCACTGAGTGA
Source organism: Microtus ochrogaster (assembly GCF_000317375.1). Taxonomy (NCBI): domain Eukaryota; kingdom Metazoa; phylum Chordata; class Mammalia; order Rodentia; family Cricetidae; genus Microtus; species Microtus ochrogaster. The sequence goes on along the minus strand of NC_022017.1, from coordinate 31,312,772 downwards.
GCACAGTGTGGAGAGGTGGCCAAGTTCAAACTGCTGTCATTAAGAATCTGACACCCTCACTGAGAGCATGAAATGGGCTTAGAAGAGAAAGAAGAGAAGGAGGAGGGAACGGGAAGAGGCAAAAGGAGGAATAGGAGGAAGGAAAAAGAGAGAAAAAAGGAACAAGTAGAGAAAAAAAGAGGAGAAAGAAGAAAGGTAGGAAGTAGAAGAGGACATGAAGGAAATGGAGGAAGGAGAGAGGATAGAAGGTGGAGATGGGGAAAGAAGGGAAGGAAGACAAGGAGGAGACAGCAAGAATGGCTTTGTACAAGGCACTTTCTGTGCTATAACCTATTCATAAAACCTGAATATACTTGAGCAGAACCCTGTTCTGCCGTGACTGTAGGACCCCGGGCCATTCACTAAGTGATACTGGGTTCAAGATCTGTACAAACAGAGGAGAGAAACGGCCCCACAGGCATCCAGGGGACTACTGGCTCTCTCCTGCGCCGCTTGTTCTGCAAGTCGTTCTGCAACTCATGAGCTGTGGGGCAGCAGTGACCCCCCACAGCAGTACTTTGTATCCAGCAACTACTCCCTGAAGTCTGTCTCTGTATTAGGTTAGTCTCTTCTGGACATTTCACTGACATGTAGTCATAACTACGTGCCCTCGTCTTGCCAGCTTCTTCCACGCAACATGTTTTCACGGGCCCTTGGTGTCATGGCGCATGTCCCTGTACTGTCACTTCCCATGGCTAACAATACCCCACTGCTGGGGCCTGACACCTCTCCTTTATCTATTGATCAGCCTGAAGAGAGACGTTTGCACTGTCCACCTCTGGGCTGTTATGATTAGAGCTGCCACCAGCATCCAAGTGCATGTTTCTGTGGGAGCTGTCTTCCTTCCTCTGTAATTGAGCAGCAGGACCGCTGAGTCCCTACGGTGGCACTGTGATGAGCTTCTGCAGGGCTGCCCTTTCGTTTCCCCACCAGCACCGGTGAGGACATCCTGACTTCCTCAGCGGCACTCGCTAGTGTCTGTCTCCTGGATTCCAGCCATCTCAGCTGCTAAAGCTACGAGCTGGTGGTGATTGCTGTTAGAGTTTCCCCAAACGCCTAATGAATCACGTCGGCTCCCTGGCCATTTCGAGTCCTCTTGGGAGAAATGTCTCCTCGGGCACATTTTTACATTAGTAATTTGTCTTTTCTCCTCCTGATGGGTAAGATCTATCTGCCTGTCTGCCTGCCTGTCGTCTATCTTATAAACGCCATGGTTTTAAATCTTATCTAATATTATTTGGGGAAGGGTATCAAGTGTTGTTAGGGTACACATACGGAAGTCAGAGGACAACTTTGTGGAGTCAGTTTTCTTCTTCCACCTGTACATGAGATTAAATTTGGGTAAAAGAGCTTGCGTGTCAAGTGGTTTTAGTTTTGTCCTTTTTTTTATCAGCGAAGCCATCTCTCTCAGCACTTGACAACAAATTTTTATCAGTGTGTGATTTGACTGGGTTGTCTTTCACTTTCTTGATGGCGCTATTAAGTGAGAAATGTGGAAAAGATGCATTATCTTTTCTACAAAAGGGTCATAAGAGATGAAACGGCATTCTAAACATCAGCTAAAAGTACCTCCTGAGTTGCAATTCCTGAAATCAAAATGTTGCTTGGGTTTCAGTTTTTTCCTCAAAACTATGCCACACTTTGAGCAACTACATTAAAATGAGAGGCTAAACTCTGACCAATCAGAGTGAGACACAGGCTTCCCTTGCTTTAGGGATAAAAACCACCCCTCGTGTGTTTGCTCAACTGAACCGCCATGCCTGAACACCCTTCTGCAGAAGTAAGAACTTTTGCCTTATTGAAACACTTCTGATCGTGTGATGATTTTGCTGAGATCCTAGACCCATTTCTAACACCTGGTGCCCAATGAGGGGCATTATCCATGACCAGGGGGCTTAGTAAGCCATGCCCAAACTGGGAGGTGCACAATGTCGCCTTGCTGCAGTGGCCCTGGGCATGGGAACACTCCCTCTATGGAAGCTAGATATCAAAAATAGAACAGCAGCTTGGGGATAAAGGCCTTAAGTGAGCACTGTGTGAGCAGGTGGTTTTGTGCATAAATCAAGGTAGGAAAAAAATGAAGCTTTAGTATTTCCCTGGCAGTCAGAACATCCTGGAAACTATGTGAGTTTGGCTAAGAGAAGTATTCAAGTGTGGTGTGAATGTAGCCTGCTCTCCACAACTGCTGTCTTCCACAAGGAACATGGCTAGAGATGGAGCAAGGTTTGGACAGAGTGCAAGAAACCCCCAAGTGGAATCCAGCTGTTCTAGAGAATATCCTCAGACAGCACAAAGTGGTCTGTATGGACTCTGTTTGGGAGCGAGCTAGTCTGGAGCTTCTACAGATCCACCAATAGCTAAGCAGGGCCTCTGTGATGCTTGCTAAGCATTTTCATGGTTGGGATGAGGGATATTGAGATTGAGACAGCACAGATACAAGACAGCGAGATGCGAAACCAGCCTTCTACTGTGGGTAAGAGGAACAACTGGAGACTAGAAGCCTATAAGAATAAAACACCCCCCTAGACAGTCTTCTGGAGCACATGCTCAAGTACTAGGAAGATTCACCCCAAACAAAAGGGGAAAAGCAACAGCAGATGAGTGAATACTGCTGTCTTATGTAGACCCAGGGGCCCATTCTTAAACCTCTAAATTTTTTGGCTAAAATTTGGGTCCAATGAAGATTGGCATATCAGATTCTCATAGAATGTATTATGTATAAAAGCCCCGTGATCTGGAAGAGAGATTGTGTGCTTTGCTGGATAAATAACCTAAAAAGGGGGAGAAGAGTCCACCTTCTCAATGGTATTCTCTTGATCACTGCCCTTCCCATCTTGGGCTGGAACCCCATCTAGGGCTGAATTTATCACCCACCCTAGGTTCATCTTGATCTCTTTTCTCCTCCTTTGAAGATCTCCCTTTCCTTCCCCCGTCTTTGTGAAGCTCCTTTTTACCCATCATGCCTCAGATTAAGAAAAAAACTTGAACAATGCCAGAAGGATATTCAAAATCTTCCCTTCCCAAAAGAGAAGTCCCTGCAAGGACATTCCCATTCAGGAAGGTTCCCCTCAGTCAGGAAGGAGCAGGATTTGTCAACATCCATCCCCTTTACCAGGTCAGAAGTCCAAAATTGAAAAAGGGAACTGAGGCCTCTGGTAGAAGATCTATAGGAGGAGGCTGAGCAGTTGGGTCAATTCCTTGGGTCCCAACTCTGTTCCTGTCCCAAGCTGATACCTATATAGGATATGCTCTTCTCTGATGAAGAGAGGAGGATAGTGAGAGACACCAGGGCTGCCTGGGAAAGAAAAAAACTTAAACTGGATCAGTTCTAATAGCAAATGAGCAATTCCCTAAGCCACAACCATCATGAGACAATAATGAGGTCAGTTGGAGCCATGTGAGGGATCATCATGAGGAAGGGCGAGACAATCAATACCCGGTCCTGGAATCTGAACAAAGCCTTCAATTTACAGCAGGGAAGAAAGAGAGGCCTACAGAGTCTCTAGAAAGGTCAACAGAACTGGTGAGAAAACATTCACTTGAAGTTTTAAATAAAATATTAAATTGGGTAATTTCAAAAAAAAAAAAAAGAAAACATTCACTTGAGAAAATGTTTCCATTAGAACAGGCTGTAGGCAAGTCTGTAGGGCAATTTCTTAATTAGTGATTCATGAAAGAAGGACCAACCTATTGTGGGTGGTGCCATCCCTGAACTGTTGTCTTTGGGTTCTGTAAGAAAGGAGGCTGAGGAAGCCACAAGAAGCAAGCCAGTAAGCAGCACTCCTCCATGGCCTCTGCATCAGCTGCTGCCTCCAGGTTCCTGCCCTGACTTCCTTCAATAATGAATAATGGTGTGAAGTGTAGATGAAATAAACCCTTTTCTCCCCCAAGTTGCCTTTGGTTTTTCATCACAGCTATAATAACACTAACTAATATAGCTACTATGAACCAAGCCAATGGGGGAACACCAGGGTACAAGAACTTAAAGTACAGGTCATCAAATAAAGGGACACACAATAAGACTACAATAGAAAGGGATTCCAGACAGAAGGGAGACAGCAAAAGCTTCTTCTTATTAAGGCAAAAGGAAAAATCACCTTGTGACTTTTGAAGAACCCAAGTGCCAGGACCAGGAGATACTGGCAATCAGACAGATGGACACTCACCAGGACCAGGGGACATTCCCAATCATACAGAGATGGATATTGATACTCCACAAGACCTACGTGAGATGACATCACTTACAGGCCTCTGCCATCGTTATGACCTCCCTGTAAAGCCAGGGTACTCCCCCCTAAAGAATGAGAAGTCTAGGTGCTGGGACCCTACTGTGGGTGTGGCGAGGTTGGGGTCTCTATTATCTGGAGACTCTCACCAAGAGCCCTTGATAAATCAGGGAAACAACTGAGGAAAGAAACACCCATTTTGATCGATTCTGGGGCAAACTGCTCCTGCCTATCTCTGCCTCTTCTCTCCATAGACAATATCTACAGTTTTCAGGAGCTAAAGGCAAGGGTTTAGAGTCTCTGTACTAGAAGGTGCTATAGTTAGATAGAAAAAGAGAGAAAAACCTGTGTTCAATTGTTTCTAGCCCCAGAGAAGGAACAAATCTCTTAGGAAGAGACTTAATGACTCAGCTGAGGGTGGACTGAAGACAGATAAAGCTGGACTGGGTATCCCTTAGAACATCTAACTGCTAAGGCCAGAGACAGAATAAACCATGAGGTCCGGGGAAAAATCAGGAAACAGAAGAAAGGGGCTAAAGGTTACCCCATCCGAATTAGCCCTAGAACCCAGGGGAAATGGTTAAATGGTACACTATTCCTCAGGAAGGGAGAAAAGATGGTTCTGATTATCAAAGGTCTTCATGATGGTGGACTTCTCAACCCCTACATGCTCCCTCTACAACACTTCCATCCTCTCTGGAAGAAAATCAGATGGAACTGGCCTAGGATCTGAGGATTATACACTAGATCATCTAATGTGAGCATCTAGTATCCCAGCCCCTAAACCTTCTTATCAAAGAGTTCTAATAATTACAAATGGCTTCATATGATCAAACTTAAGAGTGCTTTCTGGACTTGTCCTTTGGCAGAAGAAATTAGGGCTTTGTGTACCTTTGGAGGGGAAGATTCAGACGCCGGGAGAAAGAAACAGTACAGAGGGACTGTCTTTCTTTCCTAGGGTTTGCAGAAGCCCCTGGCTTATTCGGTGATGTTATAGGAGGGATATTAGAAGGATTTCTGGTCAAAGCTCAGAAATGAAACTCCTTCAATCTGTGGATGATTCATCACTGCCAGGAGAATGAAAGAATGGTATCATTAATTCAACAACAGAACTTGTAAACTTCCTGGGAGAATAAGAGGGACTCAGGATCTCCAAAATGAAGTCACGATTTTGCAGAAAAGGAAGTGGAGTTCCTGGGTCATCTAATCAGTGAAGGAGACAAAAATAAATCCAGAAAGGGTGTCCAGAGGAAGTGAGACCCCACTCCTCCAAACTGGAAAAGAACTCAGAAAATTCCCAGGGTTGGTGGGGTACTGTAGACTCTGGATTGACCCTTAAGTTACCAAAGCCAAAGGTTTACATGGCCTACTCCTCGGCGGGGACTCTGCTAGCCTCCTGTGGGAGGCAGAAGAAATGAAAGCTGCAGAAATAGCTGCCCTGATTCGGGCCTTGCCCTCTCTCTAAAAAGCCCTGTCACCTTTTTGTGCGTGTAAACAAAGCTACTCTCTTTGGGGGCACTGGCTCAGGACGATGAGGGCAGGAAGGTGGGCAGCAGATGGCCTGTCTGTAAAACTGTGCTGAGGATTCCCAGAATGCACTTCGTCAGCAGCAGCCACCACCCTCCTCACTGAGCAGAGCCATGAGTTAATAACCTTTTTGGCTGTTTAACTGTAAGCACACTTCATCAAGTAAGAGCGATCTGACAGCAGAAAGCCAGGAGGAGGTTGACAGACTCTAACGCACCAAAGTATGAGACTATTCTAGAAAAGAGTGATTTAATTGCAGGCACTGATAACTGTTTAAATCCTGCTGAATTCCTAACCAGAAGGAATCCCTTGATACCCAGTGAGCATTATTGTCTAGATTTGGTTGAACTAAAGTGAAATTTGCTCTGAGCTAAGAGAGACCCCTTCCCGCAGAGACCCACACTATTTATAGGTGGGCCTCCCATGTAATTCAAGAGGAAAGACATTAACAAGTGCTCTGTGTTTGGTGGGACTAAATTAAAAATTATTGAGTGTGGACAACTGCCAAATAACTAGTCAGCCCAGACCCGTGTGTTATACAACTTAAACCACCAGGACCCCACCAGCCCTGAGAAAGAGAAAACGGGAAGGGAAAGGGAGGGGGCATGCACGCTGGTCACAGGTATGCATTTGGAGTGGTTCGGGCATTGAGCAAATGATGGAAAAGGGCTACTTAAGAGTAAAGGAAAGGATTTGATGCATAGGGAACTGCCCAGTTACTAGAAACTTACAACTGTCTGAGGAAACGGCCCTAGCCCGTCCCCTGACATTAAAGGGGACACATGATTGAGGCACAGACTGACAGATGAAATAGCAGAAGAAACTGTGATGGATTCTGAGGTTTTCAAGTCACTCTCGTCCCTCCCTTCCCTGAACCCATAGCCACTCCAAAATAGGTGCTACCAAAACAACAAAAGGAAAGTGGGTTCTTCCCTGTGGCGGGAAATGCTGTCCAAACCAAAAAGGAGGGGGCTGAGGTCTCAATTGCATAGAGCAAGTACCCGAGCACCAGATCACGTGGGAAGCCATTTTGAGGATTTAGGGATATGTGGGGATCTATACTACAGCAAAACAGATCACAGATGCTGTGTGGCCTGTCACACAGTTAATAATCAGAATGTCTCAATGGTGACGGTGCGGGCAGGGAATCCTGGCCAGGCCGCTCAGAAGTTATCTGTCGAACTGTGTGGAGATGCCTAAGAAGAGTCTGCTGAAACACTTACGTGTTCCTGCTCCCCAGTACTATGGCCATCCACATAACAAATCCACTCTCGGAGTCAACAGTCAGAGATTTTGGTTACTGGCTAACTGGAGCCATTGGCTGCTACTATCCCAAAGCTCCCATGAGGCCTTGGACACCAAATGGGACTACATACTCCTTGGCACCCTCCCTCCTCCAGTAACTTAGAAAGAATGAGCTGGACCCTTAAGTAATAAATTATAGAGTCTGAATTGCCTTGGACCAAGCATTTGCCTATAGTTTTGCTTGGAATCTACACGGCCCCTCAGAAGGACCCAGGACTGTCCCCTCACGAAATGTTGTAATGGACTGTCATACCTAACAAGGAACACTGACCTTCCCACCATAGAAACTAGAGATCAGTGTTTCAAAAACTACATGTTGGGACTCTCCTCCCCTCTGCTTTCTCCGAGGTTACAAGGCCTCCTCATCTAGACCCTTCACTTGAATTTACAGATCACCCTTTCCAACCTGGACAGTGATTGCTGAGGAGCATGGAAAAGAGAATACATTGGCAGCGACCTGAAAGGGGCCCTCTCAGGTCCCATTCACCCTGATGCCTGAAGGAAGCTGGAAATGCTTTGACAACAACGGAAATCAGCAGCCTTGGCTCAAAGGGATCCTTTAAAATTAAGAAAGGTCTGGCTTAAACCTGCTTATTATGGGCCAAGATGATGGGAAACTCATTAATACGATTAAACAATCTTTCTGCTAACTGTTCAGTTTGATAGTTTTACCCTCTAGAAACATAGTAGACACAGAAAACCTTCTGGGATAGACAGATATATTTGTACCCACTTCCTCTCCCAATGAGTTTTCCCCATGTTTAGAATCAGTTGGCATGTTAGTGGATGACTCTGTAGCAGGGAGGGGCCCACTCCCTAGGGATATACTTCTTCCCTTTATGGCACTGACTTAGACACCTCCAGGAAAATACTCAAATAGTAATGGGAGGTGCTCCAAGAAATTGCCAGGATCTCCGATATAATCCCTCCTTTGAATGATACAAGAATTAGATGAAGAGCCGCTCATTACCAGAACTCAGGCCTGACTTCCCGTGCTACAGTCCTAAGAGCCATGAGCACAATCAGTTGCGAGATCCCATGTGTACAAGGATTAGTCCAAAGATTAAATAAAAACAGGTGTAACAATCAAACCCCTGCATTTACTCAATTTGTTATTAATGAATACCTCAGAATGAGGGAGTGTGACAATGTTAAATAGATGTAAGAAAGAGAAATGTAAGGTAAAAGAGGGGAGAAGTATGAGAAACGTGAAAAAGATGTAATATTCTTTCTATCAAATAAGACAAGGGGCCTGCATTTCCAACAGGGTGTAAGTCCCTCCTAAAGGAGCGGTTCCTGGAATCCGAATGTGTGCTCAGGTTCATTCCCCCACTAAAACAGTGTGCCCTTATTAACCACTCCCATTGGAACAGGAGATCAACCTCTGACCAACCAGAATGAGACATAGGATCCCTTGCAATAGGGATGAAAGCTCCACAGTTGTTCAGCTGGGTGTGTTTGTTAACCTGAATTCCACAGCTGTGCCCCTTCTGCAGAAGACTCCGCCTTCCTGAAGTACTCTGCATTGTATGGTCACTTTCTTGAGACCATTTCCAGTACCACCTTCTACAACCACTTCTGACACTTACAAACACTCTGAACAATTTTTTTCATGACATCTTAAACTACTTTTTTTTTCTTTTTTGTTGTTGTTTTGCTTATATGTTTAATGTCTACCTAGGAACTGCTCCTGAATCCAAGGCTGTGAAGCTGTTACATCAGTGTTTTCTTCTGAGAGTTTTATATTCGCATAGTGTAGATTCGGGTATTTGATTAACCTTGTTCTTCTGCAAATGGATATTCACTTGCTCAAGCACTATAGAAATTCCTTTTCTTTCTCTATTAAACTGTTTTGGCACCCTTGAAGAAAATTAATTGAGCATAAACATAAGGCTTATTTCTGGGTTCTGACTTGTTGAATTGATTGAGATCGCCATCCTTATGCCAATACCATGCTTGGTTATTGCAGCTGGAAGCATCAACTCTTCAGGACTTGGAAGAACAAATTGTCCAATTTTGTTCTTCTTCAAGATTATTTTGGCCGCTCTTAGTTGCTTGAGTTTCCATATGATTTGAAGGGTCATCACTTTGGACAGGGATTTGGCTGAGTCTTGGGTGAATTTGGACATTCTTAATAAAGAGAAGTCTCACAACTCATGAACACAAATCCATCTTCATTAGTAGAGATGGTGCCACTCTCCCCAGGGTCAGGAGATAGGCTCTTTCTCAGGATGAATATAGCTCCTACCCTCTCCTCTAAGAACCAGACCATTATTGCTGTCTTTCCTGGGATGCCTGACCCAGCTGGGGCTTTGGCAACTGTGATCATTGATTTTAATAGTCCACTTATCAAAAAAAAATCTAGAATCGCCTTCAAGATTGACCTCTTTCCATGTCTATGGGGAGTACTAATCAATACGAGAAGACTTTCCCAGTGTGGGTGGCACCATTCCCTAGGCATGCATGCATTCATTATGTTCTTCTGACTGTGGGTGTAGCATGACTAGTGGGTTCAAGTTCCTGATGCTGTGACTTCCCTGTCGTACAATACAAATAAACCTTGCTCCTTTAAGTGCTTTTGTCAGAGTAAATAGACTCGCAGGCAAAGGGAGAGAAAGCAAGACAGCAGCCATCAGAAATAAATGCTTTCCAAATGTGTCACTCGAGCTTTGTGTGGAGTTGGCCACAAGGCCTCCTGAGTCACTGCTGGAGGGCTCGGGTCTGCAAGCACTGCTGACAAGCTTCATACCCATCCAGGGTTGTCCTCTCTGGGGTCTCTGACCACAGTGTCACACCCATACCACTTGGTTCATAGACAGGAGTATGACAGCCGCAGACAGGAGTGGTCCTCAGCACTCATAGCTGGGAGGGATGGGCAGGAGCCAGGTTGTCCCTCTGCTTAGACAGCCACACTATAGTATGTCCCACTCGGGAACTCATGCAGACTAGTCTCAAGGGGAAATTCTCAGGGTGGGGACCCAAGGCACAATGGAGGCAGAGGAAGCATCTTTGGACCATGTACAAGGCCGAACACACAGTGAGGTCAGACTACAACTCCCTGTGCCACACTATCTCTGAGCAGTAGACCTACAAAGGACTATCCAGAGACATCCAGCAACCAGTGCCCTGCTATTGGCCCTAGTGGGTCACAGGCATCTTCCCAATGGCATAGTCTTCTGCAGTCTCAGTATTTCTGTAAAAGACAAGAGTGGCATTTGGGGTAGAGGGGAGAGTGTGCATGAGCTGCCTTCTAACTGCCAGGAAGTATGAAGGCTCAAGGCTGCAACCTCACCAATGGAGCTCATTCACCCAGCACCGCGAGGAGGGGCAGATCCAGCACCAGGAGTTCCCAGACTCAGTGGTTCTGCCAGTCATCAGCTGTGCACCCAGGAGGCATGCGCAATATATCAAGTTCTTTATTCTCTCACTTGCTGAGAGAATAGCTCCAGTGTGTGCTAGGCACTGCACTTGGCACTCACCTCTGGAAGGCCAAGCTGGCCTAGTCTGCTCTTCAGTGACAGTGAGCTCACTATTTCTAATTAGTGTGTGTGTGTGTGTGTGTGTGTGTGTGTGTGCTGATAGATAAAGCCTTTCAAAATCCAGTCTATGAGAGAAATCATTAAATGAAGTCTTAGTCAGACTGAAAAGGGCTGGCAATTCCTGCCTTAAGATCAGTCACAGTTGAGTGGTGGTGGTGGACGCCTTTAATCCCAGGACTCATGAGGGAGAGGTAGGTGAATCTCTGAGTTCAAGACCAGCCTGGTCTACAGAGCAAGTTCCAGGACAGCCAGGACTACACAGAGAAACTCTCTGGGGTGGGGCTGGGGTGGGAAGATCAACCACAGACCCCAAGAAACTGGCCTCAGAGAACTAAGTGTGACTTATAATCTACTGAGTGAGAAAGAATGAAAGAAAATACCCCTTTTCAGAATAACCATCGAGGGCCTAGAGGTGAATTCCGAAAGGACACCATCAGAACATTGTTCAGGAGACTGCAGAATACTGGACAGCGAGGCAGTAATGTCTGCTACCCCCCAGGGAAGGAAGCAGGTCACTTACAGAGCCTCAGTCACCGTGGGATCGTACAAGACTGCAGCGTTGCAAGCTCTTTATATAAGCTATTCATTTTGAAAGTTAAGAGATGTAATTTTGGAAGACATGGGCATCACTTTCAAAACACTAAGCAAGAAAGGATTCTAAACTCCATATTCAGCCAAATGATCCATTAAGTTCAAGAGAGAATGAGAGTATTTTTTCCCAGACATCTAGAAGTATAATTTTTTCATGCATCAGAGGACATACTCCAGTAAAACAGAACAAATAAACCTATGATGAGAGAGACAGAATAGACGATGGGGACTGGAACAGAGGAGGGACAAAAAAAAGAAAAAGAATGAGCGGGAGGGCATGCTGGGGGCAGCATTCCCATGGTGAGCCTGAAGGACAGCAACTACCCAGGATCAGAACCTGGGAGAACCAGGCCCTGGCAGTGCTCTAAGGATGAAGCAGGCCACGGGTAGCTTAGCTGATGGATGTGGTGCTATTGAGAGGGGCATCATGGCTCTTCTGGGAATTTCAAACAAAGCGAAACTCATAGAAAAATAAACAAGAAAAAACAGACAGCTGTTAATTCTCTATAAAAAGGAACTAGAGTTTACGACATAACGCGGTGGCAGAGCTCGTGCCCGGCGTGTACAAAGCCCTGGGTGTCATCCCAGTGCAGACTGAGAATGGCTGCACACTCTTGCTATCCGACTCCGGGAGAGGACCAGGAGTCTAAAGTCATCCTCGGCTACACAGGGAGTTGGGAAACCAGCCTGAGCTACATGGGACCCTGCCTCAAGAATAACTTTAAAAAATGAACAACGAGAAAAAAACTTAAACTGCAGTACACGCTTGGCTCTGCTACAAGAAAACCACATCATCATATAAAAACTGAAGGACTCTGGTGATTTAAACAAACATGGTGACAGGGATGTAGAAGAATGGAGCTAAGAAGTCAGTGGATGACAACTTGTGCCCAAACGCTGGGTGAGACCTGGATTCCAAGTCAGCTCCTCTGAGATCTGCATCTGCCCCCCTTCTGGCCTCTCCATAGCCAGGCAAGCAGAAGCAGAGTCACATGGGTTCTGGGGACATTCCTGATGAGGTTTCTCATCTGCCCGATCTGGAGTGAATCATTTGCCTCCTCGTAGCCCAGCTTTCTCCCCCATGTCTGCCATCCCCGCACCTGTGGAGCTGGTACAAGGCTCACAGAGGAGGCTAGTGTGAAGTCTCCTGTCCCTTTAGCCACTTGCTGCTGTATCTCTCCCACCATGCTCTGGAGAGGAGACAACTTGGAGCCTTCTTTCTGAAGGATGACTGATACCAGCTCTCAACAGAGCTCATGGTAACAACTCGGAGACTTGGTACTTGGCAGGGCCAAGCCAGAAGGTAATAGACCTGCCCATGGTCTTTACAGTCTATGTCTCTGAGTGGAGTGAGGCAAACAGCCCCCTGTGGGGGCTGCAGGTTGCCTCAGGGCTCAGGATGTCCCCCACCGCCTTGAGCTTCCACCTCTGGGATGGAGGCTGGGGAAGCTGAATTATGGCCCTCCAGTGTCCATGACAATTGCTTGGTTCCAAAGAGGTAAGGGGCCAACTATGATATCAAACAGGGAGACCACAGCCACCATGAGCAGGGACAGAGTCAAAGCCTGCAGCAGTGTCTTTCCCATGCCAATGGGCTTCCCAGAAGAGATGGGAGAGGGAAGCCAAATGGCTGCTGGCCAGCATCCTGCTCAGACATGGGGCTCCTAAGGAAGGATGACTTAGCTCATGGGGCAGGAAGGAGGAAGGATGCCACAGGCAACCCCAAGGTCCTGAGACTGGGTGACAAAGGATAATAAAGGGGGTCCACCAATCAGAGCCTCAGCAGGATCTAGGCTTAGACTTCAGCCCCTTCCTGCAGTTGTAAAACTGAGGTTATGAGTGACCTAGGTATCTGGGCCATGCAGCTAATGAGTTGCAGAGCTAAAGTCAAAATGCAGCAAACTCCTAAAAGGGGCCAAAGCCCTTCACCTCTGCTAAAAGACTGAACTCTAAACCAGCTGCTCCCTGCACCCATGAGTGACTCAGAGCCAGGCACCTGTGACCCCTCTGCCCCCATGGCCACTGTGACTCACAGTTTGTGCCATTTGATTACATATCCATCCACTGGTGGCCTAATAACTTCTCTAAAGTACCACCTCTGAACTAGCTGCACTGGGGATGACCACTTTTATAGATCGGCCTTCTGAGTGCACGCCTCACCCCCAAATCCTAGGAATGGTGTTCCAATGGCTGCATTGCACAGGTGGCAGAACAGATATGGGTTGACAGCAGCACCCCATTTTATAAAGCAGGCATGTTACATACAGGCGGGCATATGCCTTTGTGTGTGTAGGAGACAGCCAGGAGCTAGGGCCGAGTTTCTCCTCTGAAGGCAGACAAGGGAGACAGTGTGTGTGTGTGTGGGGGGGGGATATTGATACATTTTACATGGCTTTGTATTATTTAACCAACTACCATGAGCAAGGATCCTTTAAATAATTAAAAAATGCAGCTACTAGTGAGTGCCTTTTATGAGCCTTCTAGGCTGAGCACCACCAGCTGAGCCAGGCTCGCTGCAGTGGATGAGCAACACCATTGTTTACTGCCCCGTGAGCCTGTTGGGGTGCCTGAGCAGAGAGCAGCAGCCACAGGCACTGGAACAACCCCGTAAATAGGAATCAAAGTGGGAGCAGCTGTCACCCCCGCTCCCCCAGGGAGCGCTACAGTGAGAGAAGAATCAGAGCCGTGCTTGGCTATTGGTTGGGCCCAAATTGTTCCTCACTCTGAGAATTCATTAAGTGGCTGAACAATAAAGAAGAGAGATTTGAGAGTTCTTTCTCAGCACAATGGCTTGGCTTCTGCCCTGGCAGGGCCTATGGACTGCTGTGCAGAGCCTGAAGCGCCAGCCCTTACTTGACCACTCCAGCAGCCCTGTTTAACATAGTCCAGTCCTACCATGTGAGCCTAGGGGACAGCGAGGATCCACAACTACATCTACACCTTTTGGACATCCTCCGAGTGCATGGTAGCTCGGGCCACACGCCAGGCAGGTGCCAAAGATGCCCCACAACTACCACCTCCAAGCAGAGGGGTTTGAACAGATTGTGAAGAGGGAAGCCCTTTGCCTCAACTTCAGAAAGAATAGAGTGGGCTTCCATATGCCAAGGTCGCCTACTGAGCATGAAGCTATGTGTACAGGTGTCCTCTCATGAGCGCCACCTGCCACCAGCAGGAACAAATCTTTAGACACTGTGCCACATGCCGGAGAGGGCTCATCTTGGACAGTGATCACAGTACACCATAGACTGTGTGGCCTGGACAGTGGGTGTGGGCATCTGTGGTTCCCAAGGTTGAGATTCAATCAAAGTGACACAGGACGAATGTCTGGTGAGACCCTCCTTTTGGCCAGCACAAGACTAGCTCACCCTGTGCTCAATTTCCACTGGGCCTCTCCTTGAGGCTTATCTAGCTCTGAGTGCCTTATCTTGCAAGGCCACTAATTCTACTGGTTCAGGGCCTCTGCCCTAGGACTTCAGGTAAGCTCAATGTCTTCCTTAGAGGCCTGGTCTCCAAATTCAACTGTGGTGAGTAGAACGTCAACATAAACAATTGGGGGCTGGAAGCCTTTAGTCCGTAGCCACCCTTTCCTGTGCCTGGTCACCTCAAAGGCACAGTGAGGGGGATAGCACTTCACACGACATAGAAAAGACAGCGCTAGGTGCAAGAAGTGGCCTGACATGGAGAGGGAAGGGGAAATGGAGACAGAGAGTCAGGTCTTCAGAGTGTCTAGGGTGAGGCCTGGCTGAGTCCTTGTCAAACACCAAGTTAGCAGAGGGAAGTGATTTAGATGCTCACAGCCAGGAGCAGGTGAGGAACCCAGCGAGACATTAAGGAAGGTCTAGGACACCATGCTAAGGAGCTTAGGTTTCAGCCTTCAGCCCTGGGAAGAACTAAGACTCAATGGGGGTGGGGAGTCAAGAAGACGCCAAGATGAGAAGATCAGCAATTTCTGCTATGTATTCAGCTTTGATGGGTGGGGTTTGTGGCCTGCCATAGACCCACCGTACTTGGTAAACTGCAGGCTTGGGCTTTGAGAACCCCCTCTGGGCTGAGTTTGTGAGCTGTATCTACCCATTCCTGACCACCCTGTCCAGACGCTGCTCCAGCAGACATGGCTCCAGAAATGAGCAAAGAAGCTCATCTGTCTTGAGTGGCTGCCCTTTGGAAGCTCCTTTTCTGCAGGGAGAAGACTGGGATGGGCCACCTCAGGAGAATGGAACATTAGTAGGCTGGCATCTTGCCAGCCTGCTGGCCTGATCAGACCTTCGTGTACTCGGTCTGGTCTTTCATACTGACTGCTTCACACAGGAGGTCTCTTGGGAAGCCAAGGAGGGACAGACTGGCTGGTAATAGTTACGTCTATGGGGACAAAGACAGAGCCAGGCCTCTATATACTGGATTAGGAATAGCTTACATGTTTGAGATAGCCTGTTTTCGCTGAGTCCAGAGCCTTGCAGAGATAGGTTGTAGTCTCATCATGCTGGAAATAGATCAAAGATTCTACTTAGGATGCTGGGGAACTGGCCAGGCTTTGGACATTTTATTCTGGATTTGGGAAATGGCTCTTAGAGATTAGAAAAGGCTGGGCCGTCATGGGGCTATGTTATGCAATCTCTTAAACTCGGTTTCCTTGTCTATGGAATGGATAGGTGGCAAAGCAGACAGGTCACTGTGAGGTTTCTACAGCTGGGCTCCTGTGCATGCTTCTGAGGTTGCATAGCATGCCGGGTACTGCATCACCATCGTTAATGGGTGCACTGGTTCCACTTTTGCTGTGTTGACAAAGTGCCTTGACAAAAGGAACTTAAGAGAGAAGGGGTTTATTTTAGCCTACAGCTCTAGTAGCATCCGTTAGTCCAGAAACAGGGAGCAAATAGGGCAAGGGACTGAGCTATATGACCTTAAAGGTTTCTAGAACCTCCCCAAATATTACCACCAGCTAAAGAAAGACCAAGTGTTGAAACAAATGAGTCTATAGGTATATTTCACATTTAAACCAAAACAACATTCATTTCCCAAAGGGGTATGCTGGGGCTGTAGCAAGAGTTGTCCTTGCTGAGGCAAACTGAGAGCAGTAGGCAGAGCTACTGGACTTGGGAATAGGTGCAGAGCTGGAGAGAGCTCTTGAGGCTGGAGTCCTAGGGAAGACTGGTGTGAGCCTCATAATGCTGCTCCTCTTAAGGCTGTGACAGCCAGGAGGACCTGAGGTTGACTCCAGCATCAGGATGCTGTGATTTGGGGATACATCATTCTACATCTCTGTGGTATTTTCTCCTCATCCCCACCCCTGACCCCACAGAGAAAGGGAGAGAATCAAAGAGGTTGGCAGATACTGGAAACAACCCTGTCACTGGCTCTCTGGCATGGAAGGGATGATCACTGTTCGGTTACTGGCTCCGATACCTGTTCACAGCAAAGCTGCCCCCTCCCCTCAGATAGGGCACGCTAAGCACACAGGCTTCTGATCCTGCCTTCCTTCCCACTGAGCTCCAAACAGCTTTGAGTGTCCCAGTTGAATTCTGGGAGCAGTGGCCTAAGTCTAAGGATCACATCAATGGGCCTGGGATCCTGACATATGACCAGGCATGTGAGCCTCAGAAGGGCTCAGAAGCCAGGCTCCTCCAGCAGCGTTGGCGGCTGGAGCAGGACTGGAGTCGGGGGAAGCACTGTTGCTTCTAAGTCCAGGGCCTTTTTATTCCTGGTAATTCACAAGATAGAAAAACTCTGATACCAGCACAGGAGTCTAGGAAGGACATTATGGATGCTGGGGGTTGGGGCAAAAGCGTGGCATCCCTCCTTGAATGCTCAGGCTGTGGAAGGACAACATGGCTGATCACAACCTCACCCCTCCCCAGGACCTGAAACTCTACATATAGACACTCTGCCCTCAATTCTTTGGGGATCAATTAATGTTCCCAATAAAATGGAAATTTAATTTCCTTAATAAGATCTGAGGAGAAGGTCACTTCCACCCATGGGAAATTTCACGGCTGGTTGGTTTGTCTGGAGCCAGATATCCTACAGGACAGGACTGGCAACTAAATGCATCAGAAAGGTATAGACATCCAGTTTGCCCAGGGCACAGTCCAGCAGCCTCTGAAGAAGTGAGCCACATTATGCTTCTATAGGGATTCACATCTGGAAATACTCAGCAATAAACCAGGGCCCCAGGACCAGGAATGTATAGCCCCATCTCTACAGCTCTTTTACAATGACTCTGTCACCTACATATAAAGACATCTGCTGAGAAACTAGGGACCCTGCCAAGAAGTCCCTACTTGATACTTGAGTTGGAAGCCACAGACCCTCCCATGTTAAAGGCACAGTGAGAAGGCAATGGCACCTGAGTTGGGGGTGGGTGGGTCTCTGTGCTTCTCCACTTTCCCACTAGGAGCCTCCTTGAGCCCTTTCTAGCTCTGAATACAACATGCAGCTCGGGAGAGTGTTGACACCACATCTGCTGTATTCATGGGACCAGGGCCATGGCTGAAGCCACCTGCCAGGACCAGGAAACACTCCATCTGGGTCTGAACCGAAACACCAGGCACTTCCTCTTGCTACATGTGAGAGAACTTGTCACTGTATGTGCACAGAAGGGAAAGTGGCAAGGGGCAGAATGAGAGGAGATGGGTACGAGTGATGACCAACACAGACTGTGCTGGAACAAATTCAAGTCAGTTAAAAATAGAAGAAATGGTTCCAAAGTATTAAAGCAGAGGTGCGCTGCAACCTCCAGCTTCACACATTTATACACACACACACTACAACTACCACTCAAACACCATCATACACCTTAAAACATACATACATACATACATACATACATACATACATACATACATACACACAAATACCTCAAAACACCATCATACACTGAAACCCATACACACACTCACATACACACAGAACTACCACCTCAAAACACTATCACACACCCTAACACACACACTCACATACATATACAACTACCACCTCAAAACACCATCATACACACTAAACACATACACACACATACTCACATACACATCACAACTACCACCCCAAAATACACATACCCTACCACACACATGCACAACTACCACCCCACAACACCATCACACATCTTAACATACACACACCATAACATACACACCCCCCACAACTACCACCCTGAAACACCATCACATCCTAATACATACACACACACACACACACACACACACACACACACACACACACACACACACACACACACACACCTACCACTACACACCACACACATTCTACAGACACAGTCGGTTTGCCAGGATGACCACAAGAAAGTGCCATAAACTATGTGACTTCACAGAATGTCCTTAGAGAGGCTAGAAGTCCCGGCTCAAGACATCAAGTGGTTTCTTCTGAGGCCACTCTCCTGCCTCCTCCCAGGGTCTTCCCTCTGTACAGATCTATGTCCAAATTTCTTCTTTTATAATTTAAAAGTGTTTTTTCATGTATGATATGCATGGGATGTAGGCATGTGTGTCTATAGTATGTGCATAGAGAAAACTGTGGAGTCATTTCTCTCCTCCCACCTTTACGTGGGTTCCAGAAATTGAACTCAGGCAATCAATTGTCCCTGCTGAGCAATCTCAGCAGCCCTCACCCAAATTTCTTCTTATGGGGACACCAACCGTTGGATTATGGCCCATCCTTATGACCTCATTCTATGCTTGTATCTACATGCAGATGCTTTCTAAGGTCCAGAGATGGGAAGCACTTCAATTTGTGAATCTAGGAGGAGCCTAGCTCAGCATATAACACAGCACATACGTATGCACACATGCTCAGACCCCAGAAGGAGTTGTCCCAAGGCAATGCCAAATTCAGGCTTAGACTGCTGTCACCAAAGAAATGCCAGGCGCATTCTAGAGGCCAAAGTTGGCTGCAGCCACAAGGAAGGCCCAGATTATGACACCTGACCCCCAGCTACCTATACCCTTTAGGCTGTTGGCTACAGTCAATGGCCAGGCAAGCACAGCCCCAGGGTACATCAGCAGCACCCAGCTCTCCAACAGGCATGATGACAGGTGGAAACTGAAATGTCAGGGCTAATGGTGACAGAGTGGACACCACTAATCACATTGCCAGCAGTACTGATTGCCCGTTGACCCTGTGACAGGCCTGTGCTGAAAGCCTCATGTACATTTAGTGCCTGAAGAACCTTGCAAGGCAGGAGCTGGGAATAGAGCCTCTGGAAGTCACGATCAAACACAGGGCCGCAGGGGTGTGTTCCAGGTGAAAGATGGTTGCCCACACCCTACAGACTTTTGTTAGTCCACTGTGTAGTGAGTATTCAGCCTTAGATAAGCAACCAGGGATGTGGTGTGAGGGATGGGCACTCCTAGACATTAGCGGAGTCTCCTGATATTTAATCCTAACAGGCCACAGGGAGAACCATAGCTTATACACATAAGTATGCACACACACTAATTGCCTCAGCTATTTGGGATGATTATGTATTTTTCTGAGTGAGGAATTAGACATCACACAGAAGGCGCCTCAAACTCAATCTCATCTGTCACTCAACATGAGCATCTGGCACAGAAAGCATTACTCTCGGGGACTTAAAAGAAGGGAAACTGAGGTCTAGGCCAGTCCAGCTGCTTGTTGGCAGCATCTAGCCTACAGGAGGAAATCTGTGCACTGCAGGCCTCTGAGAATCACTTGCTGTTCTAGAGTGATTGACTCAGTTTCCAGTTATTGTCTGTGAGAAGTGACCATTATCCTACCTCTGCTGTATCCCACTTTCCTCCTGAGGTGCCTGTGCTAAGTGGTTACCATTTTCTGCTATCTCCAACATCCCTTCCAGGATCTAGCTGCATGAAGTATTCTAACCCTCAGATATCCCAGAGAAGGGGGTTCTGGAACACCGTAGACACCTGGGTCCTACTGAGTCAAGTCTGAGATAGTGTGATAATGTTTTTTAAACAAAGTGCAAACAGCCCTTTCTTCCTCCACCTTCCTGTTTGTAAGACAACAGTTGATGGCCGGCCCATAGTGCAGTGATTCTCAACATGCAGGGCCTGACCCCCTGAGGTCACATATTAGACATCTATGATATAATTCATAACACTAGCAAAATCACAGTTATGAAGTAGCAACACAATAATTTTATGATGGGGGTGGTCACCATAACATGAGGAACTGTATTAAAGGGTTGCAGCATTGGGAAGGCTGAGAACCACTGGCATGGAGCCTTCTTTTACCATCCAAGAGCTGACAGAGATGAAACTTCTGTGCTGTTTAGGCAACAGTGGCTTGTAAGTCGGAGACCCAACTTTGACCCTTGATGCCCACAAACCTATAGTTCAGTGAAATCGGGTGTCACACCCTATGGAAGTATCTAAGATGACCACCCACCCTTAGAAAACATTCTTGCATGCATGTGGTGCTGGCACGGGACACTTGTGAGGATGGCATGCTATACAGGACCCTCAAAATTAGGGCTCGTGACTCAGCCCAAAGTGGATGATGTGTGGGAAGGGTCTAACATCCCCAGGCCGACTCTTAAGAATAGGTCATTCTCTCCCATTCATCACAGAGATCCCATCGATGTTGGTACCAAAGGATTTAAGCAATGAGGGTGGCTGTTGGGAGCTGGCAGGACCCTAGCTGATGACAACATGGCCAGAGCCTCAGCCCTTCAGCTGACAAGAACCTGAGTTCTGACAAGAATGGGATTGCTGATAGATTTCCCAGAGCCTCCAAGTGACAATAAGTATAGTTTTGGACTATTGAGAGGGGAACCTTTGGGAAGCTTGAGGCTCTGAGACTAGGTGGTTTCTCCGAGCTTTAAGATCCTGTCAATGGCAGTGTCTTCTGCCTTAGTTTCCCATGAGAACTGCCCTGCCACCTGCTCAGCGAAGTGTGTTCCTGGTGAGAACTAGCTGGCTTTGGTCCCTCTGGCCTAGGAGTTGCTGGTGATAATTAGGGTGGCTTCAGAGGTAGGGAGGGTATATGTACTAAAGACTAAAGAAGCATCCTCCTCATATAGTGCTTAAAGGTCTCTTCTCAACATAGCATTTGCCTGGCTCACCTTACACCCCTCCCCCAGGTCTGTCCTCTCCACAGAATACACCAAAACTGGTAGAGAAAACAAGGCATTCTAGACAGAACTGTACGATGCTGGCGGGCACGCCTTTCTCATGAGAAGAGGCATACCTGCCATCAGGATGACTCAGCTTCATTTGGAGTCACGGGCAGGAAGGAGAAGGAATGAATCTCTGCATTGAGGGGGGGCGGGGAAGCGGGGCCATACTTGATGTCATCTGTAGTCACAGCAAGCAGCCTCAGGACTGACTCCAGGCCCACCGTGCGTTAACAGGGATAAGAATAATGAGCAATGTCCATGGGTAGGTACTCTGGCAGTGGGGGACACAGGCGCTGGCTTGGAATGGCCTGGGATCACACAGCTGCCCAGCCTTCCAACCATGGGCAGCTCATAGAGCCTGCAAACCTCTGATGTAAAATGGAGAGGAAACTAAGGCTGTCTAAAACAGTCTAAGGCTCCTTCACTATCAGGGAGTTTTTGAGAACTAAGTGATGTTCTGATGCGGCAGGGAAGGACAGGAAAGTTTGGAGGATGTGGAAAGACAAAAGGAGTCCCTTGCCTTGGAGTCTGGCTGGTGGCTCTAGCTGCACAGAGGCAGGAATCAGAGCACAGGTAACTACTCAAGGTCGTTCCCCATTCCCAGCTACAAGCCTGCAATTCTGTAGGCATCTCACCAGAAACCCCATTTATAGGAAAAGCACATGTACCAAGCCCCCATGCAACCCTACTGGCTCCTGGTTTCATCAGATCAGACTCTAATTCCATTCCAGGCATCCACAGACCCACCTCGCTTACCTCACTCATCAAAAGACAGGAAAAAAGCAGAGGGCGTCTTAGCCGACTTCTGAGGACTTGGCCCAGTCCTAGCAGACTACAAAGTTCTTCGTTTGCCCAAGATTCCTAGATGTGGTCTGTTTTGATAAGTGTGCTAAAAGGTCCTGGGGGCAGGGAAACTCACTCACATCTGAGGGGTCCCAGGCATTGCCACCATCACCAATTTCGAGACATTAAACCACAGCCCCAAAATGCAAGAAAAAAAAAAAAAGCAAAAGTGCTGGCACCTGGGCAGCAGTATGTGGGTGTTTCTGTTGACTGGGTTTAGCTGGTCACAAATGTGACCTTAAAGAGGGACCTGTAGAAAGGTTGAAGCCACCCTCAAAATTCACCTACTGAACCAGTTCCCTCTGACTTCCTCACCCCCTGTTGGCTGACTAAAGCTGCCTTTAATTTGTTTTATAAATTGGCTGTCCAAATGCTCCATTTGGTTAATGAATCCCCAAAGCCCTGAAGGTCCTTCCTGGCTCAGGATTCAGAACAGTGATAGCACGCGGGCTGTCTCACCCACTCCACTGCAGACCTGGGGCCATTGTGCTCTTTCTCTCTGCCCTCCTGCCTGCCTACACATCTCTCCAGCTGGAGCCATACATCCATGTCCCTCTCCATCTATGCCGCTAAGATTCTATTCTTGTATCCAATAGGCATCCTTGCTGCCAGCCCTGGGGACACCGTGGAGGCAGAAAAAAGGCCGATTCAACGCTGCAGCTGCAAACCAGTCCCAGATGACGTGGGAGAGACCTGCTACCAAGGCTGCTCGCTTTAATTAAGGAGGAGATTGATAAGGGCTGTCAGGGTGGAATGAAGAGATTCTAAGCCTCACCGATTTGCTGAGACATGAGAGGGAAGGTTGAAGATTAAAAAACAGAAAGCTCTCCCTGGGAAACTCACAGCAGTGGCTGAGGAAAGAAGAAAGTCAGGCGGGAGACCATTGTGTGAGCTGCCCAGGGACTCAAACCACCACTGTGGTGGGCCTCGCCTTGTGGTTTGTTTGGAAAATTTACCCTATGACTGTCCTTCCATTTGGTACACATCTACCCCAGACAATATTTTTTTGCCAAAGAAAGCTGGAGACTCAGAAACAGAAGTGCCTCCCCTGAGGCAAACACGTGCTCATCTCTGTGCTCATGCAGGCTCCATGCTACTGCCTTGATTAACTGTCCCCCAGCCTCACCATGCTAGGGGCCACACATGGGGGATGTGTGCAGGAGGGACCAGCAGAGGAAGAGCCTGCTGAGGCCACGCATAAGAAGGCCGTGAGCAAGGCCAGGCTCACTCAAGACACTGTAGCCCCTTTCTGGCCCTTGTTCATTCCGGCTGTCTACCACAGTATACAGAGCTGCAGGGTTTGCCTGCGGTGAGCGTGTGCACTCTTGTAACCATTCTGGGACTTATGTAGCTTGACTTTATGTTCAATCCCAGGCCAGTGCTGGGGTGACCACCCATCTTGGTTTTTTTTAGGACTGACTGTCCTACAATCTGAGCACTGAACATCCTACATTCTGTATTCTGCAGGAAACCAGAAAAACTGGCTACTTAAAAACCATTCTAGTCGCTCCTTTAATTGTGCAGTAGCCAACTGTCCAGGTGTGCCCCTGCCATCTCGCTGTGGCTTTAATGTGAGCACTCATAATAGTGCAGCTTTCTAGTCATTCTTGCTTCCAGGATGATAGAACCATAGAGGAATTTTGTGGCTAGGAGCAAGGTTAGGAAACATCAAATGGGGGCTGAAGAGATGGTCAGTGCTGAAGAGTACTGGCTGATCTTTTAGAAAACCTGGATTGAATTCCAAGTTCACAACTGTCTGTAACTCTAGTTTCAAGGGTTCTGAAGCCCTCTCTTCAAGCCTCCCTTGATGTGGGAGGTCCTTTTGTCTATGTGTTGCTTTTATTGGTTAATGAATAAAGAAACTGCCTTGGTTTGATAGGGTAGAACTTAGGTGGGTGGGGAAGACTAAACTGAATGCTGGGAGTAAGAAGGGCAGAGTCAGAGAGAAGCCATGGAACCTCCAGAGACAGATGCTGGGATCTTTACCTGGCAAGCCACAGCCATGTGGCAATATACAGATGAATAGAAATGGGTTAAATTAATATAAGAGTTAGCCAATAAGAAACTAGAGCTGGGCCAAGCAGTGATTTAATTAATATAGTTTTTGTGTGATTATTTCAGGTCTAAGCTAGCCTGGCAGCTGGGAAGAACAAACGACCTCTCTCCTACACTCCCCGGCATCTGTATTTCCAAGACAAAGGAGGGGAAACAGGCTTTGCTTTCCCCAAAGTTGACTGCAGCATGCTCTTGAATCCCCCTGAACAGAGACCCAGGTTGTGAGAAGTCTTGGCTTACATATCATTTGTGCCGAGGAAACAAAAGAAAGCACATTTTCTTTCAGGAGGTTGCTTTCAGTCAGAGATACTGTACTTTACACAGTGAAGAAAATCATCTCTTTAAAAACTTCCATGATTGATGATACTTGATGGTGAAACCCATTAAGACTGGGCCACACCATCTTCCACAAGGGTAAGGAAGGCTTGAAAAGAGTAGTTATTTCTGTCTGTACACACACACATACACACACTTGGGTTCAAGTATCTCCTAACTACAAGACCATGGGTAAGGAACCAGGAGTTAAACAGCTGAGGCCTTAATCTCCACTTGGCAGCAGGAAATAGGAAAAAATGTGTACCCCTAAACCTCTGGTTCACCCTTCTGGCCAGCAGGAAGGCTTATACAGTGCCTGTCTTGATGGCCACTGTTATGTAGGCGTGCAGTGTTGACGCTAGCAGGATAAGTGTATTTGCTCAGTCCCTGGAGGAGCAGCCACTGGATATGCAGCTGCTCCTGGGTGCACAGATGCTTGGTGGGAGCAATGGTTGGGGACTCCCAGCCATCTAACTACCACCTTATTTCTCATAAGGTTTCCTACCTTTGCAGAGGCCTACCTAGGCCCCCTGGCTGGAGCAGGGAGAACTCTGAGCTTGGTGTATCGCCAAAGAGGATGCTCCTCTCATGGGAGATATTCCAGGACTGTTCTTTTCTGAGCTGCAGGGGTCTTCTGCTCCATGAAGTTGCCAACTGGCTTACATGGTCCAAGGGGCAGACCTTGGACCTAGGCTAGAGAACACCTGTGTCTAGAAGCATGCTGACATCCACAGCACATCCACTTGGCTGTCATCCCGGGCCACGACCCCCATCCCATTTTCCCACACATATCCGACTTCCTGTCCTTTTCGGGAACCACCCCAGATGCTGAGAAGAGCTTTCTCATTGCGATTTTTCTTTCAGAGCCCATAGCATCAGCTCACCTCTGTCCCTCTGTGGGGCCACCACAGAGCTTTCTTAGAGAACAGTATAGGATTGTCACATCTGTCACTGAGAATATACTCAGTGATGTTCTGTTGCTACAGTTACATCAGGTGACAGTCAAACATACTGATAACCAGTATCCATCCGGCTATTTACACAACAAACTTTTTCCTGGCGATGTCTCTGGCCATGCCTTGAGGCATATTCAATGGCTCGGGGTCTCCTGATATCCTTGGATCCCAGCCTGAGGTCTCTGGTCCCCGAGAGTCTTCTAAGTGGGACAGAGTCTGATAGCCATCCCCTTCATTTCTGAGGGCGGGAGCCCAGCTAGCCCGCTACCATTCACTATGTTCTCTGCGCACTAACACCCTGTGCTCCTGCTCCACAGAGGAACGTCAGCAGCCAATTTCTTAGATACTCACGGTCTGAGAAAATGAGGTGTGCTGAGGACAACATAAAAATTGTCTGAAAGCTTGCGTGCCAGAAGGCTATTGACTTGTGTTGCCCTCCTTCTCTGACCTATGTGTCCTTTGCATCAGTGTTTGCTGCCCTGGGGCACCCCTGACTTCCTTGTTTCTTGAACACAGAAGAGGTCCCCTGCAGACCTGGCTGATGTCACTGTAAGAATGAGTCACTTCTGTGGCTCCATCCTTCAACATTGCTGTCGTACCAGAGCCATATTCTTCCTCCCCAGGGGAAGGTGGGCTACTGAACTGGGGCCTGTGTGGCCCTCCCCTCTCCATAGACTTCATTTATTAGAAGCCAGACTTACCCCTGTCAGGAGTACTGCCCAGCTAGATAACCCGTTTCAGAGCAGTGTTCTCCATATCAACAGAACACTAAACTTCACACCCTCACAGAGTGCCCAGCATCAACTGCATGATCGGTGGTCAGCACTTGCCCAGTGAAAGAGAGATTCAGTGTTTGAGCCTGGGTGTGTCTCAGGAGTAATCAGTCAGACAAAGACAGAGGGAGCATACTAGCAGAGGTAAGACATTAAACAAGAGGCTGGGGGCTGACTCATCTTTTGATAATGCTTGACATTGGTGAGTCAGTGTTCCCAATGACTGAGACTATATCCCGTATGGAGGAAAAACCACACAAATACTCCCTCGCACCCTTTCCTCTCAGGTGGGCTGTTCCCCCCATTACTACATGCTGGTAGAGCCCGGATCAGATCCCCTGATGCACATCCACCTACCAGCTGAGCAAGGGCCCTTGACCTCCAAGGTAAAACCTAGAGGCGAGAACCAGGAGAAGAAAATTGAGTCAGAGTCCTAGGCTGCGCCTGGACATCAAGCTTCATTCAGGGGAACCATCTGTCACAAACAGCCATAAAAATACCTTTGATGGGGCCAAGAATGTTCCATGAGGCTGATCTTCTTCCTCCTCAAGGCCAGGAAGACCTCTTAGGTAACCTTGATATGTCTGTTATCACGGCAGCAGGTCCTGCTCGCTCCTGCTGGCAGGCTTGGGGCACTCAGTTCTCTCCCTTGTGACTTCGGCAGCTAATGAAAATGTCATCCACCAGGAAGAGTCCTTTGGTGGCAGCTTCTCTTCTCTACACACCCTAAAGCTCCCCGCTGTTCCTACAGTCATGTTTTAGTTTGCGCACCTTGGCTTGGCAGGGCTGGGGGTTCCTGCAGGAATCATAATTAATGACAGAGTTTGGAGCCTGCCTGGAAATAAAATGCATGTAAGTGTGTAAAACTTCAGTGCCACACGGCAAGTGCTAAGCAGGAGAACAGGTAGAGAGAGATACAAGCACCAAGCATGGTGGCATGGTAAGGCTGAGACTCCAGAGTGGAGATAAGCCAGCTAGGGAGAACACGGCAGGAAGTGGGGGTAGGTGGGGGAGGGCAATGGGCTGGCATGGGTACAAGGGAATGAGGTCTATGGGTGTGTTGAGCCCTTTAGATTCTGTTCTGGGAGAAGGGGGCACTGAAGGCTTTGGGGTGCTGGGTGTGTAGTTTAGAAGGATGGATAGTGTGCTATCCAGGAAGGGCAGGGTGGTTAGGGCTAGGCAAGCCATGAGAATACAGTGCTGCGTGCAGCTAGAGTCAGGGTGTTAAGGTATTGCCAGGGTGCTGTGTGACGATGACAGACGTGCTAAGAGCCCCACTGTTTCAAAGATGAAGGACCCCAAGGTCTGAAGTGACAGTAACCCTCACTCACTTTGGCCAGGAAGTTCTATGCACACAGAGGCAATACTAGAAACTTAGAACTAATTTTCTGGAGAAGCCGTTGGTGTGAAGCAGAAGGCACACTGACAGATAAGATGTTTTCTCAACTTGGATACTTAGTGCTGGTCCGTACTTTCCTGACTCCTGCAGTGCAGCTGGGCTCATCTGGCACCTCTAGCCACCAGGGACAGTTCTCTGAGGTGAGGGAGCTCCTCCTGGGTCTAGAGCAGTGATTCTCAGCCTGTGAGCTGCTACCCCTTTGAGGGGAGTCACCCAAGACCATCAAAAAACATAGATATTTATATTACGATTTGTAACTAGCAAAATTACAGTTAGGAGGTAGCAACAAGAACTGTATTAAAGGGTCTCAGCATTAGCAAGGTTGACAGCCGCTGCTCTAGAGGAGCAAAGGTGTGAGAAAGTGAGTCAGTCTTCGGCTAGCACCAGGTCCTGCTCTGGGCAAGAGGTGGACTTGGGTGAGCCCTGACTTCTCTACACCTGTGCTTAAGAGGAAGTGCAACCTTGTGGGTACAGCTACGAGATATGGGAGCCCTCGGAGCCCCAGCTTCATATGTAGTATCTCCCTGTGCCCTTCCCACGGGGCTCCAAGGCTTGGTTTTCCACAGCCGCTAGCTGAGATGTGGGCCAGATAACCATGTCCCTCGCTGAACCCAGTCTCTCCATGGCTCTCTTGTTCTTGTCGGTGTGGGGCAAGGGAAATACAAACCAGCTTTGCTCACAGCCTAAGGAGCCACAGCTGAATCCAAACCCTATATTCCCTGGCTCTGTCTTGTGTTCTCCATAATTCAGCCCCAACATCCACCCTGTGGGGTAAAATGGTAAGAGACACGCTGCTCTGAGTCACCCGGTTGATAAAAGTCCAAGATCTTAACATCATGTGTCCTTGTTGGCACACAGATGACCACTTGAAGGGCTGAGCTACCATGTGAAGTACAACACAGAGGATGAGACACCGTAGTGGCATGGCATCTCTGGGCTAAGCAAGGCAGGCAGAGACTCAGAAAAGGCTATCTCTTTATGTCAGGCAAGCCTCAAGTTTGAAATCTGTCTGCCCCAGCCTTCCAACTGTCAGGAGTACAGGTGTGTGTCACCATGCCCAGACTGGGAAGGAGAGTTCTGATAGCACCAAAGAAGAGTCTGGAGCTGGGGAAATGGGTGTCAATCAAGCACACGTGTTAGAAGCATTAGAGTTTAGATTAGAACTCCCAGGATCCATGTGGGTAGATAAATCTGGGCATGGTAGTGTGTGCTCATAATCCCAGAGCTGGAGAGGAAGAGAAAGGCAGGTCCTTGGGGCTCAGACAGCCAAGCCAGTCTGGTAAGTTCCAGCCCAGTGAGAGTTGGTCATTTAAGAGAAGATAGACAGTGCCTGGGGAGTGGCATCCAGAGTTGACCTCTGGCATATACATACACAGGAACATACATGTACTTCACACATATGTACACACACCTGTATATATGCACACAGACATGCACAAAAAATGGACAAGAGTTAAGGAGTTTAGCTGACAGAGCCATCATTTCCCAAGGACCATGAGCCACTGCAGGGAATGGTCCTTGAGGAAGTTTGCTGTGGCTGAGAGATCCCTGGGCCAGGACACACCCCAAGGTGGGGCGTTAGGAAGAGGTATTGAAGGCCAACTATAGACGCTGGCTTCCTAGACACTTTGTTCTTGATCTCACTCTTCCTGCACACACTCGCTCCTTTATTCTGACACAAGCACTTAGGGCACACCTGCTCTTGTTTTCCCCTTCCTGATCATCACAGCAGCCAAGGGCTGAGGTCCTCAGTGGGATTTTCAGGAAAGTTCACCTTTAAGAAGAATACACTTTGGGTTTCTTCAAGGAGACTTAGATTCCCCATTCCAAGGCCTTTTTTCCTGCTGTCTTTCCTGTCACCAAAACATGCCTGCCCATACAGGATCTGCCCAAGATGTGGCTATTGACTAACAAATGCCAAGAACTACTGGGAACCAACAGAAGCCAAAAGAGACAAGTCTCCCCAGTCCCTTCAGAATATGTGACGTGCAGATACCTAGACCACAGGTGGCTGTCACCAAAGCTGTAGAAGAAGCTATAAGTTCCTGGTATTTTGCCATGCAGCCAGAGAAAGCTAAGAGAGTTGTATCAATTCCTTTGAACCATGGCCCTCTATCCACGGCCTACAAGAAACATAGACCTAGAAGCTCCAGGTCACCTTGAGTAGATATCATTGCTGCCACATCTCTTGATGGCATTGTGGTTGGAGGCCCTAGGGCCTTGGCGGCTGTGGACACTATCCTCAGATGCTCACGAAGATGGGAGTGTACAGGAGCAAACATTTGCCTTAGCTTTGATGGGCTGTTCCCTCATTTTGTTTGGTCCAGCAGAAAAGGCAGTATCTGTTCATTGTCAGGCACAATATAGCATGCTGAGGCACAAAGCTAGTTGGATGCAAATGCACACGCTGAAGTCTTCATGGGAAAGAGAGCATTAGGAAGGATGCAAAGGAGCATTAGAAAGGGTAAAAAGGAGCATTAGGAAGAATGCAAAGGAGCATTAGGAAGGATGCAAAGGAGCATTAGGAAGGATGCAAAGGAGCATTAGGAAGGATGCAAAGGAGCATTAGGAAGGATGCAAATGTGCTATCTTGGCAGCTGGGAGGGGTGGATGATGCAAGTGTAACCTCCAGAGAACCTTGACCATGCCACCAGAGGGGGTGCATTGACACTCTCTCAGGGAGTGTCTGGTGGTTCCCCTAGCAGCTAGCAAGAGGCGTGGTAGAACCACACATTCCAGCAGTGTTTTTAAGGGATTGTCCTGGTATCAGCCAGCAAATTTGCAGGCCCTCTCTTGATGGCTGCAAGGAGAGCTGACTTCACAGTCTATGAAATTACTGCTTCTGCATAGCCTCTGGGTTTATCTCCCTCCCCTTCCTTTTGAAGGAGAGCCCAGAGGGTTGTTCAGCTTCTATCCATATAACCTTGCTTTAAAATTCCCTCTATTGTTCAGCTCTGTCCCAAACACAAGCATCCATCTAGGCCCCCATATCTGACATTCAAAGTGAACACTAAGCCTCAGTAAGGGGGAAAAAAACAGGCCCTATTTCTAACTCTTCTAATTCTTGTCAGGGAATATGTAGCTTAGACCCACACAGAAATTCTCCCACTGGCAGCAGCAGGTTCACAGAAGCCCTACAATTAAACAGTCAGTTTTATCTCCTTCATGTTTATAAACTGAACAACATTTTCTTCAGACCTTCTTGGCCAAGCTAGTAGCCATGGCTTTTCAAAAAAGCGAGTCTGGACTCCCATGGAGAAGGGACAAGTTGTGAGGCTCAGGTTCAGGAGCCTAACTTCCAAGGGAAGGGGCCATGGAGCCAGCCTCCCTCAGTGTAGGACAGTCCAAACACAGCACAGCACAGAGGCCTGCAGCCACCAACCAGGCCCCACAGCTCACCATCTGTTCTGCCCAGCAACAGTTTACAGAGTTTTTGGCTGGCTGGCTGGCTGGCTGGCTGGCTCCTTCACTCCTGCACTTACTGTTACAAAGAGGACTTGCCCCATCAAGCCCTGGGCCTTGGTATCCAAGGAAGGGGCTCTGAGGATTTGCATTCTCTAGATGAGGAAGTTGAAGCCCAGGGCTGTCTGTGCCAGGTGTACCTGGCCAGTCAAGATGCTGCCTTGTCCAGGACTGCAAATCAGGCTAGAGGCGAGGGACCAGCCTGCTTTGTTCATTCCCAGTCTCCAGAATCATACCTGGCACACCGTGGGCACACAGTAAGCATGGAACTGGGGGGAGCATGTGGGGCACGCTGTAAGGATTTGGGTGTCTGCAGAGAAACGGCAAAGACAGAGGGTAGTGAGGCTGGACCTGGTCCCATGCCCTGCTATGGAGATTACAGTTCCTATAGCCCCAGGGAAACAAACCTCTAAAGAGACTGCTTGTGCCTCAGGTAAGCTGAGCACCTTAGCAGATGTGATGGGCATAGGAATGCAACTGGACACAGAGCCTGTAACGTGTACAGCCGTGGCAAAGGGACTTCTGATGCCTATGGCAAAGGCAGAGCCTAGGGGCAGGGGTGCTGAACCTGTGATCTCTACCTGCTGCCAATGGGGTAGAGGGGTTGGTCTGCTTACTTAAGTGGGGGCAATCTAGAATTATCCAGCTGTGCTTAGAGTGGTCAGCAGGGTTCTTACAAGTGAAAGAGACATCTTAACAAAAGGTTGTGAATGAAAAAAAAAAAAAAGAAAAGGAAATAAAAGCAAAGGAAAGGCCATGACCACTCCTAGGTGTGGTGGAGAACTGTGGTAGAGCACAGCCAGAAGCAGGGACATCTGGGAGAGCCCAGAGTGGACATGACCAGACTGCGGGTCATGTTGGGAGAGGTGGAGAGGAAGGGGAGAGAGGGGACCCAGGTGCAGCAGACAAGAGAGACAAGATAGAAAAGGAGAGGGTAATCGAAATGGCTGGATTATACAGGGAAGAGCAGGCGAGCCGCTGGACTGGAAAATTCAGGATTGGGAGCAGGGTGTTCAAGCCAGGAAGACCCTGTAACAGTCGGGGACTGAGGGATGCTGGGAGAATCTGAAGGCCAGGGTCCACTTTGATATGTTAACTAGGCACCTCAGCCGTTTGTCCCAGGGTTTGACACTTAACAGGTTTCACCCAAGGAGATCTCAACTTGAGAAAGAAGAAGCCTGAAGTCACTAC
The DNA here is from genome assembly GCF_000317375.1 of Microtus ochrogaster. Lineage (NCBI taxonomy): Eukaryota > Metazoa > Chordata > Mammalia > Rodentia > Cricetidae > Microtus > Microtus ochrogaster. The sequence goes on along the minus strand of NC_022017.1, from coordinate 31,280,440 downwards.
CAGAGAGCAAGGTCCCACCACACACAGCAGACCCAGAGATGGGAGGAGCCAAGAACAAGTGGGCAAGGGAGAGACACCCCCGGGAAGTCGTGTAGCAGGAATACCGCCTCTCTACTGCTACCTTTACTTAGGCAAGTGAGCCCCCCTTCTGACTGTAACCGTTGGTATTACAGGGGGATAAGGCCCCATCTGATGGGAATTCAGCATGGCCATAGGTCTTGGTATGCCACATGGTCTCTTATCCACCCTGGGAAGAGGCAGTCTTGTGCTACCTTCCCAGCAGTCCCACTCCCTCTCTGCAGACACTGGCCTGCTGTTCCTCTATGCTACAAGGTAAGGTTGAGATTTCCAATGAGTAGCTTTCCAAAGAGACCTGCCCCTAGACTAGCCTCTGGAGGTTCAGGGCCCCTTCTACATGAGAGGCCTCAAACCAGAAAGACCACTGATTAAAAGAGAGCCTCTGCCAGCCTTCTTCTGCTCATTTGCAAAATGACAACCGTTGTTGCCTCTGGATGTCATGGGCATTACACAAGACCATGTTGTGAGTCTCCCTGCAGAGCACTGGACAGAGAGGGATGGCTCTCTTCCCCACCTAAAATAATCGGGCTTTAAACATGTCATCAGATGAGAGAGAGCGATGGAGTATTTCCGTCCCATCAAGACAGTCCTTCATTGTTCTTTCTGTGAAAAATGGAGAGGCCATTAATTTTCCAGAAAGGCAAGACATGAAAAAGAAAATTACATCTCCAAACCAGGAGGATGGACTGTGTGCTGCAGATCCCTGTGGGAGGAGTCAGGGAGGGTGGCTCTGAGGCCTGGCCATGGCATCTGCACACTAACCACTAACTCTACGGCTAACACTTGAAGTTAAACAAGGAAGGAAGAGGCAGGAAGGGAGGGAGAGAAGGAGAGAGGGGAGAGCTGTACCCTCGGGCTTCAGGCTTGACTGCAAATTAGAATTAGTTTTCTGAAGGTTGGTCTGCAGAGAAGAAATGTTCCTTAACTTTACAGAAGGCAAGGCTTCCTCATTCACCCAGATGAGAGCTTTCCCCTGCTTTTTCAGAGCCACCGTCTGGGTTACAGAGATGCTCAGATCTCGGGGTAACTACGGAGGCTGCTGGCCAGGTGCAGTGGGTAAATGCCAGCTACTCACTGCTGCCAGCCTGCTTCCAATTGCCAGCCTAGCATGTCCCTAGTCCTAGCTCACTTCCTGGCACCCCTTCTCCCTGTCAGCCCGGACTCCTTACGTTTTCTTTCTGGCCCCACGTACCATGGGCGTGTTTGCTTTAATTAGCACTAAGTTTCTCCAGCTGAAGACAGTTGAGAAGGACGGTGCTTTGGGATGAGTGTGGGGGGTGCCCAGGAAACTCCCTTAGATATGAAATGGTCTCTTCTCTGCTTCCCGATAGCACCTGAGACACTGGTACATACAGTGTCTCAGAGTCCAAGAGCTATGCGTCATCGAGGGATAGGATATGAACAAGTCCTGAACCCCAGCACTGGGCAGGTTATACCAAAGTTGGCCTGTGCACGTTACTGATCCACTATCATTCTGAGGGTTCAGCTACTTGTAGCCAAACCTAACCCTAACAAGGTGTGGCCTTGGATGAGGGATTGCAAAGAAAGGAGGGGGCAAGGGAGTGAGAGGTGAGACAAAGGCAAAGTGGAAGTAGCTGAGGTGGGGGCTTGAACTTCAGGGGGACAGTGAAAGAGTTCAGAGAGGCTGGGGCTCGGGAAACTACAGAGGGGCAGTCTGGCTCCATGGGAAGCAGCAGGCTACTGAGGGTCCTGAAGACTTGATGGCTGGACTGGTTTGGGCTCAGGCTCCCTACAGAAGTCAAGATCATGAAAGATCCTAAATTGAATCGAGCTCTTAGCTCTGCCTCCCCTAGGGCAGCGGCATGGAAGGGAGGTGGAGGGAAATAACACTTGATCTGTTCTCATATCAGGGGCCCAGTTCCAGGCTCCAGCTAGCCCACGACTTGTCTGCAGAACTCACCAGCAGGGCCCAGTGAGATGGGATGAATGCACTGAAAACCAGACGAATGTGGTGAACGATTTGGGGAGTAAACAAATGAATATAAGGTATTCCCAAACCATTCAGAAAACGCCCGTTCTGACTGTCTCTGAAAGAAAATGTCTGTGCTTTGCTAAGCTGCCATTACTCTGTGTCAACAAACACTATTCTAGCCACATCAGAAGCTCCCCGATGCTCACAAAAGTGACAGCAGACCACAGGCGAGTGTTCTCACAAGCAAGCACCAAACTGCACCCCAGAAGAACCTTCTTCATTTCCTTTGGCCTCTGCTGCTGCCACATGTTGTGGTCACCGGCCACTGTGCTGCTACCAGTGAGCTGGATTAAGCAGCCTGGGGCAGGAGTCCAGTGATCTGGGTGGTGTGTCCAATCAATGTCACTTCGGATCAATAGTTCTCTTTATCACCCAAAGTCATTAGAAAGCTCTGGAAGCTGTCTGTGCAGTCAATCAGAACATGCTTTCCTTTGGTCACTTGTTCAATGATGCTTATCACAAGGCAGTTGTGCGCCAAGATCTGGATGTGTGACTTCCAGTCTCATGGGGTCCTGAAGTGCAGGAAGAATGGGGAGGGAGGGAGGAAGGGGGGTGCAAGTCCAGGAACCAGCATGACACAAGACTTCCAGAACAATGTGCTAGACAAAGAACACTAAACACTGGCCTGCCATATACAAAATAGGGAAGTTTCTGACATGGTAATACCACGTGACCCCCAAACAAGGATCATGTGACAACAACTGGGAGAGATGCATGCAGACCCACACACTCTGGACAAGGGGTAGAGGCATTTTGTTAACTCAGCCAGAAGGAAGTTCATGTGCAAACACATTAGGACTCCTAGAAGCAACAGATCAAGCCCTCTATCCTAACAAGAAGGGAAGAAAGGGACAACCCTGTCCCAGCACATCCACCTCCCAGGAGTGGTTGAGATGGCAAGAGTACATTAGACCTCTTCCAGGGAAAGATGAGGGCCCTGCACCAGTGAGCAGGACTCCAGGATCCCGGGACCTGCGCTTCCTGGTCACTTACCCAGGAACCATTATGTTGGGGTGCTATTGTCCCTCTTGGATGAAACTCACTCTGAAAGGCTGTCTTAGAAGGTGTTGGGGTAGCAAAGAAGTACAGAGGTGCAGAAGATAAGTAGTGTAGTAGGTGATGGTTCATGGCCCAACAGCTGAGCCTGCAGGGTCCAAGACAACCTGCGGTTATATGTCTAGCTGGTGGCCATGCAGGTCCACGCATGCTCATCCATGGAAACTGATTCATTGTTCACTCTCTGTAAACTTCCAAGCACCTTACAAAGAAAAGACCATCTGCTGCCCCCAACCCCAAAGTACATACTGCTTCTTCATTGACTATAGAAGCCCAGAGAAACACATATGAATGTAGGAGAGAGCTTCACACACACACACACACACACACACACACACACACACACACAGAGTAAAGGGGCTGGTGGTGGCCATAAACCACCCAGGAGACCATCCATCATTCTTAATGTGAACCAGGGTAGTCTTGCAGGAATATGCCCAGATCTGTGGTTGTATATAAACATATATGCAAAAAAAATCTGTGTGCACAGAAATCAAGTTGGATCATTTTCTATATATAGCATACACATGTATAAATACTGCTCTCCATATAAATATGCATATATAGGTTTATTTCCCAGACCTTGAAATAGAAATCTATATACTTAGATGAATTACAGTGTTTAAAAGAAACTCCAGAGCTTTGTACTGCAGGCTCCAGTCTGAGAGCATTGTGTTTCCTCTCTGTTACGCCTTGGCAGCTTCCCCTGGCGGCTTGTTGGCTTCTCTGATGCTGGGTGATGTCACTTCACAAGCCAAAGCCCCACTGCGGGTTTACTGTCTAGACAGGCTGTGTGGGCAAGCACAGAGGTGGATTTGTTTGGCACACGGTGTCCTACAGATGTCAGAAGTTGAGTGAAATTGTGCCAAAGGCTTCTGCTTGGTCAGTTCACAATATGCAACATGGTCAACCTGATAACCCCTGTTTCAGAGAATCACAGAAACTGATCCCCTTAGCCTAAGTCACATGATGGTGCTAGCTGTCCTCTTGGACCCTAGGCCATGCAGCTCTTCTCTGGAGAGTGTCACTGTGTCCTAAGCTGTGCAGTAGGTGTTAGTTCATTTGCCCTGAAGTGCTACGCTGCCCTCCTCTGCTTCGGGGCTACATTGTGCTCCCTATCATAACAACGGGAATTTCTGAGATGCTGGGGGCGGGGCATAGACTAGCAACTGTTTGCCATGGATGGGTGATGTTTACAACTGTTTGGCATGTATTTTGGGTGACGTCCCAGCACAAGCATATTTGATAAGTATCATCAGGGTGACAGCATGAGGGGGAACACCTCTGGAGCTAAGCTACATGCTCTGTGGTCTCTGCTTTGGTGACTTCCATGGTCCCTAAGGCAGAACCAACAGGCTCCTTCCAGAGAGTACAACACCCGGGGGTGGGGGAGGTAGCTTTTCCGGGTCATCCCCTTGAGACATATCTCAGCCATCTGCTGTTCCAGCTTGCTTTTCTCTGGCTTGGCACCAATGTCCACTATCCTGGAGGTTCTGGGACCTTGTCCAGAAGGTGGCCTGAATACACTCATTTCCATGGTTCTCCTAGGATCTTTCTGCTCTTTCCTAGTAGTCAAACCAGATCCCAGGGACACCTGAGGCCCTTCCCTGTCCTCTTCAGGAACCAAACCATCACCCAAATGCTCTGGCACCTGCTTTCTATCAGCCACATACACTACAAATGAAGACAGAGGGCTGGGGACATGCATGGGGGCAAAGCAGACACTAGAGCTCCCGAGGCTTGTGCCAGCAGGGGTGTTCAGCTGGTGACTCGCAGGTTACACATGGCTAGGACAGCTGCAATGGTGGCCTAACAAAATCATAAACTGACTTAAGATGGTTAAGATGTTATGAGGGATTAATTGTGATTTTTTTATGACTCTATTATCTCATGGTTCATGAGAACTTTGGAGAAGACAGCATTGTGTCGTGATGTCCAAAGTTGGAAGTGACTGGTGTTGAGGGCCCATAACAGTGGGGATTACTATTGAGGATGATGATGAAGATGATGGTAGTGGTTAACTATGATGCTGGAGATTGAACCCAGGGCCTCACACACACCAGGAAAGCACTCTGCCTCTCCCATGCATGACCTTAGTCAAAGCTCAGTTCTACGGTGGCCAGCTTGGCTACGCAGGCAGCTAATCCAGCCACCATTACAGCCCCACACTCCTGACCCAGTGTTGAAACTCTGCCCACTTAGTATCAAACCCTGTGCCCCTCAGGGAGACAGGAGCTCCCAGTGACAATTCTGCTCTGCAGTTCCAGATCACCATTGTCCTAGAAGAAACTGAATCACCCATAACAACCTTTTAGTCATGAGTCACTGTCACCTGGAGAAAGAGTAATACTCTAAAGTGTATGCCAAAGCACCCGAAAAGCCTGTCCTGTGTAATTTTAGGAAGACTCTTTGGTACATCAGTGAATTGCCTAACCAAAACATTCATCCATCCTCAAGGGCAAGCTATACCCACACCTTCACCAGTCACCTACACCGTTTATCCAACTTGTCACCCATCCACCCAGCTGTGTATCAGTACATCCAGCTATAGGCTCTACCTTCCCATCCATCTTTCTTGTGAAGGGTTAATCACATGCCAAGAGCCATCCCACAAAACTGAGTTTGAAGGAGATCATGTTCAGAGACAATCTACAGCTCTCCACACACGTGAGGAGCTTCTAGAAGTGATGATGGAGAAAATGCCTATTCTTGGCTCCAGCCAGCTGATGGTGTCCTGGATACTTGGCTGGTACCTATCCAGAGTCTGACCTCTTGGACAGTACAGGAACTTACGTAGGAATGTGATAAGCTTTGAAGAGAGACACGCACAGTCCCACGTGTGAAGAAGCATTGTGTCGTGGCCAGGCAATCTCACAAAGCATCTGAACTTGACCTGACTCAAACCTAAGCAAGTATGGCTCCCCAAGTCGCCCTATTTTCACATGTCTTCTCTGCTTTCAGCAGGACTCAGGAACTCAGGTTGCCCATAGACACTGCTGACCCCCTCTCTGTCTTTGCTCCAGGCACCATGTAAGGATGTCACATGAGTAGCAGATTTCCTGGAAAATATTTTGTCTTAGGAGGCAGGATTCTGGTCCAGCTGCGCACAGCTATTCGCTGCAGAGAAAGCCTAGACAGAGGGATGCCACAGGTACTCAGACGCAGCTTGGAAAGATTGGGGAGTACCAGCAACCAAAAGGGAATGCTTGGTGAGGAAGTGGGTCAAGAGCGAAAAGGACTTCTCATGGACGTGGTTGGAAATATTTACAGTGGATGATCTTTGGCACATATGCGGTGGCTCACAGAATGACTTCACTGATAACTGAGCTGGCACCCAAAAGAAGCTGAGAGTCATTAGGCTGTGAGCAGCACAGTTGCCTGGAGGAAGCTGGTTGGACTGTATCCAGGAATGGGGTGGTGGCTTTTAGTTAAGCAGGCTATGCTTCCCTCAGATGCTCTTGGAGGTCTACAACAAGGAAGGTCCCTTGCAAGGTGCTGGAGAAGCAAAGGCTGTCCCTGAGACTGGGCCCCTGACCTCCACCATGCCAAGGGACTGGTGCATCCCACCTTCCACTGTATGGCAAACTCCTTACGAAATGCCAAGCAAGCAGTGAATTCTCCATCACTGCTGTCTTCTTTGGTCCCGGTTCTGCACTTAGGAACTTACTGCTCATGGCAAGTTCCCACATGAGTAAGATGAAGAGCAGAGTCCAGTTGATGGCTCTCACCTAGAGCTGAAGGAGGCACTGATGGTGTTCAGGAGAATGACCTCCAAGCTTGGAAACAGACAACTGGAACTCTCACATTTACCCTCCACCAAGGAGCATGACCCATAGACAAAGGGATGGGGCAGTCAATCTCAGTTTCATGAAGTTCATCAGTTATCTGGGGTTGGCTAGGACCCCCAGTGAAAGGTATAAGTTTGTGATAAATGTTATGCAAACATAAGTTTGTCATGAAAACATAAGCTCATCACCCTTTGATTTGCAGAGTGATGCGTGGCTGGGATCCAGGGAGAGAAAGCTACAAGGTGGGTTTCTTCTGGGTAACAGAACAAATTATTTCCGCTTCAGAGCTGTTGAATGAGCTGCCAACCAGGCCAACGAGGATCAAACCTGGTCTCTGCAATTGATTCTGAGTCTGAGCTTCCTTAGGTAGGAGTGGGCACCTCTGAGGTTATACTAAAGCTAGGTGATCATTCCCATCTTGTTGGCACAGGTAAGTGTCACTTAAGTTCTAAGAAGGCTCTTGTCCCCAGACCACCCCTGCTCCAGATTTTCCTTACTTGGCACTCACTGTGGCAGGGGTAGAGAACTATAAATCTCTTGGGCACCAGGATAACCAGTGTTTTACCTATAGCACGGTCCTCATACGATGGCAAGTAGGGGATAGGACACAGCTTTTTGTCACTCGGGAGCACTTTCTAAATCCCTCTTCTTAGAAGCAGCAAAAACAAAAAATGCACCTATGTGTTTGTGCCCCCCCACTTGCTCATGAAAGTAGCTCCCACATCCTCCTGCTTTGGAGAAGAGGAGAAATCAAGATAAAGGGGGCAGACCGCACAGGGCACAGAGCAGGCAGTCAGGAAAGGCTCGCTGAACCAGTGAGCAAGTGAAGGATAAATAGAGAAGCAACCCCTCAACTCTCCACAATAGCAAAGATCTAAATCCCAGAAGTTCTGTGACCATTTTCTTCTAAGCTAGCAAGGGTCAAAAGCACTGGTGAGAATGGGGTCTGCATTCTGGGGAGGGGGCTGCATTCTGGGGGTCTGCATTCTGGGGGAACTGCATTCTGGGAAGGGTTGCATTATGGGGGATGTGCATTATGGGGAGGGGCTGCATGGCACCGCATGCCATTCTGAGGACTGAAGGAGGAATGGACAGAGCCTCCCTATAGGTGGGAGCCTAAGGACACAGTGGGTCACAGGACAAAGGACACAAATGATGGTTATTTTGGCTTGGAGGATTTTTAATTTTCATGTGTGAATAAACAAATGTCATATTTGATGCTGTCTACATGACATGTATGCAATGATCGCATGTTCATGTGTACAAACTTATAACTGCATGCACCTATAATGTATACAGGGTGTGTCAGTGTAGCTTTAGTTCTCAGAGAGAGCAGGCTCACTGCAGGATCTGGTCAAATACAACAAGGAGGCCAGGACACTGGCTACATCTGGCCATGCTTTGCAAGTAAGCACAGTTTAAGAAGAAACATCATTTTTCAATCGGCTGCCAGGCCCTAGGAAGGTTTTTACGAGAGTTCCTGGGCACTGAAACCCCTGCAAGCTGAGTACTGCCAACACCTGAGAGCTTCCTCCTCTTCCCACGTGACTTTGGAACACCAAGCACTGCAGTCTTCTCCCTGATGCAGAACCTGCAGGGTTGGCTTCTCTAGGCTTCAGCTCACAGACACCACCCTAGCAATATCTTTGTCAGGGAGGGGATGGACTAGGAGCCAGGCCTGACAGGGACACACTGCCCTGGCCCATAGTGGAACTTGGGGTCTGCCCATGTTTTTATACATTCCCTGGGACAACTCAGGTGATACTGGAGTCCTCAGCATGGGGCCTATGCAGAGCATTCCTCAGCAAAAGGGGGTATCTAAGCACCCGCAAGGGACCTGGATCCCCTTCCTCCTTGCTGTGTGCTTCTGGGTGCCGCAGAGAGACCACAACAACTCTGAGCCTCAGTAGGAGGCCAAAGCAGTCATCTTAGCTGTTCACTGTCCCAGAGACCCTCAGGGACCATGGATTTACATGGTGTTTACTGTCTGGGCAAAGCTGGCTATGGGAAAGAGAGAGAAGCTACCACTAGGTCCCCAGGAGCCTTTGACCCAAGCTTGACAATACAGCTCTCTCTGAGTATAACATTCCCCAGGTAGTAGTACCAAATGTTGTACATGGGGTTATGTCGTTTCTTCTCAGTGGCATAAAATAGGATCATGTCCATTTTACGGATTCACAAACTGAGGTTTTTCAAGGTAAAAGTTACAGAACAAAGAGCAGAAATGCAAGAGCCACGGGTCTTCCTCCGCATCTATATTGTGGCAGAAATGAGGATGCTTTGCATGTTTGCCACCCCATGAGGATCTCTACACTGGTCTGCTCGAGAAGGCCTGGAAACGCTTTTCAAGTTAAGGGGCATGCCCTCTGCCAAGAAGGCACCAGGAAACACCTGATTAGCTGGGGTTTTGTTCCCCAGCTGCTGCCCACACACTGCTGTCGAGTGATGAAGGGCCAACCTTGGGCCTTGGGAGACAGATGTTGTCATCAGGAGGAGCTGTCTGGGAAAGGTCAGGGGCTCAGCCTTTGAAGTGCCCTGTCAGACTCAAGGTCTGGCTTCAGAGTCGCCCGGATGCTGGCACTCCTTCAAGGACCAGATTCTCTAAGGGTTCCCCAGATGGGAAGGGGTTCTTCCCCAGGAGTTCCAGGAAGCTCAGCTCATGCTGGCACGCAGCCGCTTCTCCATTCCTCCTTTCTTATCTAGCCAAATATCAGAACTTTAAATGTCCTCATGGATTCTTGCTCCCTGCCCTGTGACACATGAGAAGCACCAGAAGTAGACAAGGGGCATAAGGCACCATGAGGTCAATAACTTACCCTGCCTGATGGTCCCAGCCTCCTAGCACACGGGGCAGGGACTCACCCTTCCAAAGCAACATGCAGGCTGTTCCTCCGGAAAGTACTACCTAGTCACCACACACTGGGTACACAGCGGCCTCCTGCCATCCTCTGGTACATGCTTGGGGTTACAGATTTCTCCAAATATCCTAGCAAAGGTGTACTTGACTCTTTTTCTCCAGGAGAACGAGTACAGACTCTGCTGCACTTAATAGAAGTGGGGACTCCATAAATGTTAGGCCCAAAACAGCATCTGGTCTGCCCAGTCCCCATCTCCCCGCTTGATGAGCAGAACCAGCCTTGAGCACTGACAGGACCAGAGCCTAGAGTTCCCCAACCCCACAGCAGGGAAGGGGGTGCCGGAATGTGGGAAACAAGGGGAGTGCTGCCCCTGTACTCTCTGTACTGAATGGGCACTCCCCCTAAACCTGACAGAGGTTGCTCCTCTGCTAGGGATTTCTCTGTACCTGCAGGAAAGTCAGGACATAGACGCTGTGCCCTGGGGCCAGGGCTATACCTGTTACCTCATGCCAGGACCAAGCAGAAATGAGTCCCCGAGTGAGGCAGAGGTGGTGGTGAGTGAGGTTCTGCCACCGCAGGACCCATGAGGGCTTTGCTCTCCATCCATGCATCCCATCAACAGGCACACCCTGAGCAGGTCAACTTCCCAAGTGCAGGGCCTGTGTACTACAGGGTTCCCTTCAATGCAGCAGAAACTGTGAAGTCTATCCACAGCTTCATCAGGCCACTGCAGAACCCCAGCCTCTTCTACAAAGGGCACCAAGGCTTAAGAACAAGCTCAATTCCCTAAAAGATGCCTGTGAGGTCAAAGGTATCACTTTCTATCCAAGGTAAAAAGGAGTCTGAATCCTCAAATCGCCCCTCTGGGTCTCAGGTCAAGACATTGTGGGATCAGAGCCCAGGTCAGCTGCCTCACGAGTTCACTGCAGGATGAGAGCAGGGGCACCAGTAGGCACAAAGGAGTGGACACTTCTGGCCATGTCCCTGGACCCATGTTCATGTGTCCTGCTTACTTCCCTGCTTCAACAAAAGCATGGCCTGACCGCTCACCTGATGTCGCCAGTGAGGGCATGCCCACCTAGACTGCACTCTGGACAGATTTCTTTCCTCCCTCTCTGTGGAATCCACATCCTGGTTCTTTATTGCAGAGTCATAAGGGGATAGCTTCAGGTTGTCAAGGAGCCTGGCTAAGGTAGTTGGAAGGAATGGATTTGATCTCCTGATAGAAGAATGTGGGTCAAGCCCCACAGCTGACTGGACATGTCAGGATGCCCATGGGTAACAATAGTGAAAAATGCCATGCCAGCCAAGTTACCTGGAGGCTCTGGAGAGCCTTCAGGACAGGGACCACCTGGCATAGTCACCATGGAAGATAACATGGGTATCTTCCTCTAGTAAGTCAAGTGGGGAGACAGGAATTGAACCTGGTCCTGTGCTCAGAGCACTTTCTCTGTAGAGGCCCAACAGGACATTCAGAAGAATTTATAGAGAAGAGAGCCCACGGAAGCAGAGTTGGCATGGCAGTGAGTCTACAGCCACGTGCAAGGCCTGGCCCCCATGCTCGCACTGATGCCAGTCAGTGTGAGGGGAGCAAGGAAAAGCTTCACAAGACAGTTAATGATTCACAGTTTAGGAAAAAGGGAATTGAGGAGGCAGAGCTGCTTTTCTGCCTCCTTAGGATCCCACAGCACTTCTCTAAACCAGGGGTTATCTCATGGGCCAGCTCATTCACTCGCATGGATGACTGAGAACCTCCCTGAGCCTGACTATGGGGCAGCAAGAGTGGCAACTGCCCTCAAGGCCTAGGGCCTGGCAGAACGATGAGCACAGCCTGATCTGGCACAGGGCCGATGAGGATAGGTATCTCTGACAGACGACTCGGAGTCCACTATGTGCAGAGGGGCTAGTGTGGGGTCCACGCAGAGAGCAGGTAGGAAGAAGCCTGGGGTTATGAGGCACAGATTGCAGCTTTCAGAATCATCCTCGGTGATGAACTGACACTGGCTCTGAGGCCAGGAAAGGCCATCAGTCTCAGAGAGATGGTTATAGGAAAAGCTGGAGGCAGGCCAACAAGAAGATCCCCTGACAGCAGATAGTTGAGAAAGCAGGGCGATCTTGGCTATCATGAGATATGGGGCAACTGTCACCTGCTAGCCAGCCAACTGCTGCCCTCCCTCGGGTCGGCATCACCATGTGACTGATTTTTCCACTCACAGCTTCTAACTCCCCAGGCTCTGGGAGGTCCTCCACTGAGTCTAGCCACACAGACTTTCCCAGCAAGGCCCTGTGTGATGCCCTCATTGTCAATGGTCAGTGGATTCATGGCTCTTCTTGACGAGTCTCCTGACTGGACCTTCAGCACAGCAGGCTGCTGCTGGCTCTGCTGTCCTTGCATGACGCGTCCAAGAACAACAAGAGATTCCATTCTCTGGTACAGTGAGTCCAGCTGACCTGTGTCCAGACATCCCATCCAATTATTCTTATCTTTATCCATAGCCTACATTTTCCCCCTCTGAGTCCTCTACTACAAGGGTTTTAAAAGGTTGTGAAATCCACAGAGATAAATTTTCCTGCCAAGACGGAAATGCCAGGAGTTCTTTCTTTCTTTTTTATCTTGCAAAGAAGTAATGGGAAAACCGAAGAAAGACCGAAATCTTGATCACTTTTTTTAGTGTCATATATCTTGAGACTTGCTTTCTTATTTAAGGAGCAGAACACACTGAGGACAACATGACACAGGCTGCAGTTTTGACTCTGGTTCAGATGCTACCCCGTGGCTTCCTGGCTGGGAAACAGAAGAAACCCAGGCTCCATTTCTGAATGAGAACAGCTAACCTGCCCCCAGAGACCTTTGTAGGGGTGTGCCAAGTCACCAGTGTGGCCTATGGAATGTAAGAGAAATTACCTTCTTGGTCATGTTTCTTTCTTTGTCCTGCAGAGTAAATATTGGCCAATGGGAAGGGTCTTGCACCTGGATAAGCAAAGCATTTACTTGTACAGGGTCTCCTCTGCCTGCTGTGGGCAAGGGCACTCTACACCAACAGAGATTTACCTTCACTTGAGCTCTTTGCGTTGTGCAGATGCAAGGCAATGGGAGGCATAAGAATACCAGTGTCCCTGGTTGCTAAGAGGGACACCAACAGCTCAGAGCTGAGGACAGGAGCTCTGCCTGGCTCTGAGTCCTGTGAGACTCGGGAGCTAAGAACCCCACAGGGACCTGGATGTGATTTGTATCTGTGCTAATTGGCACTGATGCAGACGCGCAGTCTCCGTCCCCTTGAGCTCACTGTGACTAGGTGGCAGCACGAGGAGCTCAATGAGGGGCAGCCAGAAAAGCTATCATCACAATTAAATCTGTCCCCACGGGAGCTGACAGACAGCTTGTGCTCTGCTCAGACCAGCAGGGACAATGCTGTATGTTCTGGTCTGTGAGAACACACACTTTCACCCTAGGAAAGGACTATAGCCTCATTCGTTCATTCAATCAGTCAGGCATGCATGTATTCATAAATGAACACGTTCTGAAGGCTGTTCCCGCTCAGTCCATAGCACACATGCTGTGAACCCTCTGCTGTGGGTTCACAGACTGTAAAAGAGACACAAACAATAGTGACAGTCAGCGGGTGGGAGCAGAATGGACAGAAGCAAAGTAGAGAGGAGTCAGAAGGGCTGTGTTCCCCTCCCTCCCTACAGCTCTCTGTGTGAAAATGTGCCCGTGCGAGATTCCTGAGCTAACAGTGAGTGGGAAGGTAGGGTGGCAAAAGACCCAGCATTCATGAAGTAGGGCTGGGAAATTGAGAATTACACCAGAGATCACAAAAGCTAAGGAAATACCCAGAACTCCTGGGTCCCAGAATCTACACGATGCTGGCTAAATGCAGAACATCTTTTTGGAGGTGTTGGAGGGTGGGGGAATCATTCAGGTGCAGAAGACTTTATAGTCACCTATGGGCTCTGTTGGTGTTCATGGGGTTCATGTGTCATCTCTGGTAAGCTCTTGCCTCCTTTTCAGCATGAGGACTGAGGATCCAGCTCCAACTCTGCCTCTTTTTGCTGTTTCCAGAACCCTTGGTGCCAACTCCCAGGCTAGCACTCACCAGGATGTGGGCAAACCATTAGGGGACCAGCCTGGGTCCCCATCACACATGGAAGCACCTACTACTGCAGAGCAATGGCCATTAGGTTTTGATTGAAGGACTGGATGAACCCATCAACACAAGAATCAACACCCTCCATGTGCCCTGAGGCAGACCTGCCCCTGCTCTATTTCCATTTGTCTAAAGGAACAGTAATGCTACAGGTCTTAAGAAATGCATGTGAAGAAGACCCTGACGTGGGCTCTGCAGATGCGAGGGAGCCACATGTTCTCTGAGGCAGGGCAGGGTAGTGTCACTTGCTGAAGCCCCAGGGTCTAGTGCTACCTAGTCTGGCACTGACTATCCTGCTCCTAGTTGTTGCCCTCAAGGCCGAACTTGGAACTCAGCACACAGGTGGGTCTCCACGGAGACTGAAGACAGAAGGCTGGAAATGCTCACTGGGCAATGCAGTGCAGCCCTGATCTGCATTCACTGCAGGCCCTGGAAAGGCTGCATAGAACAATCACAGCCATATCCCAGAGGACAGAGAGCTCTGCGAGGACAAGGAGCTGTGGAAGGAGGAGGTAATGGGTGGTACAGTGGTGGGACATTCCAATCAGTGTGGCAAACAGCTTAGCCCATTAGTCATCACCACTGCGTACCTGTGGAAATGCATAGACAGCAGTCTTCAGAATAGTCAGCCAGATAGTGAACTCGTTTCTACAAGATATTCCTCCTCTTCCCCAGAGGACACACACACACACACACACACACACACACCAAAGGCATGGACTGAGACAGAAAGCATCTGGGAAACACCAGCCTCATCCCTGAATTCAGTGTCCTTTTGTGAGTCTGCCCAGCCTGCAGCCTTGCTTTCCCTGAGTCTTGTCTGGCTGCAGGTCCTCTGCAGATAGAGCACTGCAGTCCAGGCTCACAGCTAGCACAGATCAGGATAAAGTCAAACAGTTGGGGACATGTGTATTCCATTTCCCCTTCTCTATAGCCAAGAGAAGGGCAGTGAGTCAGTGGCCCCCTGCTCAGGGCTAGTCAGGAGGCCTCTCTCCTCTGGGGTGACAGCACTCTGGCCACACAGAGGAGTGCTAGGCTTCTTGAGCCTCCTTATTCCCCAGGGAAAGGTGAGTGTGCTATCTGCCCCACGATGCAGGACAATCAGATGCAATAGGGAGCCAAGTCAAAGCAGGAACTCGGTTTATTACTGTGTCAGCTTATATAGGTCACGTGACATGGTGGGATGTGGGGGTACCTCCAGCCAATGAGAGACAGCCAAGCCCTCCCTAGTTTTTGCTGCCTCATCCTCACTCGAACTCAAGCCAGACTTTTCTCTGTCAGGCTTTTTGTCTGTCCTATAGATCTCGAGGTACAGGCCCTGAGATAATTTTGGCCCAACAGAGGAGTTGGTGCTTATGGCATTACAGATGGGGAAACTGAGGCACAGAGAACCTGGCTGACAGCCCAAGCCATAAGTAACTCACTGCTGGGCAATAGCAGAGCCAGGATGAAAACCCATGTCTTCTGGCTCTGTGGTAACACCATGCCTGCCTGAGCATAGACACAGTTCCCTAGCTTGGCTTTGCTTTCTGGCCTCTAAAGCACCAGCACTTCTGGAAATCCACATTGAATCTGTAATCCTCCAACACAGAAAAGACTCTAGGTAAAAACTGGGGCATATAACTTTTATCGTGATCTCCATGTCTACCAGCAGAACAAGTATTAAATTATCTTCTCTCCATTTGATGAATAGCTCAGCCTTTAACAATATGTGTAAGGCTTGTTTATAGCGTGGGAACTGTTTATATTTTTGTCAAGCTTGAAAAAGGATATGAAAGTACAATGATGGCATAGTCAATTATATAAACAAACTCAAAACCAAGGAATCACAAAATGACTTGGAAATGTACAAAACTGAAATAGGGGTTGTTTAGGGATAGGAGAGGGCTCATTTTCCCTTACCTAAACTTCCTTGATTTTTCTTTTGCTTTCTACTCTGAGAACAGGCAACTTTCACAAAGTGATACCATCAAAAAGTCCAGATTTGGAGAAGAGGGAACTGTGTTAATTGGCTCCCTCCCGGCAGTTCAGAGCTGGGTGAGACAGGACAGAACCTGGCTGAGCCCCATGCAGTTTCTGCCTACAAAGAGAGATACGGGTGTCTGAGGCCACTGGAGCTCGCCACACAAAGTCCTCACTCCTTGCCAAGCACGTGGGATACACACTTGGAAACCAGTTACTACAAAACAACGTCCTATTCCCTCTAAAGTGGCCATGGGGACCTTCGCTGGGCTCTTGAGGAAGCTTGGACCTCAGTTCTTATTGTCTAAGGTATGAGAGCTGCGATCACCCCCAGGATCCTGGCTACAGGTCTGAGCTAGTTGGCTCCATACAAGATTCTCTGTACAGGTGACAGATACAGTCGAAGATTAAGGAGTTAAAATTGGGATAAAGACCATGTCCCAGCATGTGTTACTGGCATCCTGAGAGGCAAACGTAGGATACAACACGACCAGCTGTGAGGGAGGCAGACAACAGTGGCTTTCTCTCTTATTCCATCCCACAGTCTGACTCCTGATTATCTAAGCCCATTGGGCTTACCAAGATTAAAGACAAGTCAACCCTGCCAATGACTTACCCCTCTAAGACCAGGAGCACCACCCATCCGTGATACCTGACACCTCCCCTCACAAATGACCCCTCCAGCTCTTATCTGAGACATATTTGGGTCTTAGCATTACTTCTGAAAGCCATATACTGCTCTGGCTAAATGTCAGTACTTGTGTATCTGTACACATGCTGGTGTGCACGTGACATGTGCTCACAGTGGTCAAGCCAGACCTTTTCAACTTCTGCGCAGAACAAGACCAGCTTGTGACAGATTGAAGCACACAGTAAAAGGGACTTGATCATCTCCCAAGAATCTTCCTGGGGTCCTGCCATGGATGCTTACAGCTCATAGGAAGCATGGAACAGGGTCTGTCTTCAATTTCATTGGTTGACTTGTGGAATCTAGCTTCAGCCTTAGTAAGATAACAGAAACAGATCACCACGTAGACTGCTGTGGTTATGGACCCTACCATTCGACCTCTATTTCCAGCAGCCCTTGCACAAGCAGCTTGGTAATGCTACACCATTCAAGGCAACTGAGCTGCTGAGCAACTCAATGATCCTATATACTAGTGAATAGGCTTTGGGGGCACTGTGCCATTTCCCAGCCTCACAATGAGATGAAAGCCACCTAATGAAACTGTCGTTGGGTTTGTAGTGTACTGCTTCTTGGACAATGGTTTTAACAGTGGCGCTTTGACCTTCCTAACAATTATGAAGAAAGCATCACATCCAGTCTGCTAACCTTTTCCCTCAACCATACAAAAGGTTCTCCAAAACACCTGTAGCCTCTCCAGGGGATGAGCACGGAAACATGGTGGCTCTTAGGCTAGCCCTGAATCACTGGTCATGGGGAAACATGGCCCTTTAACCATGTGACCCCAATTATTAGGCCCTTGCTCACTCTCCCACTGACTTCTCGAGTCTCCCGTTTCATCCCTGGAAAGTAGGTGGTCTTACATAAATACCAGGAAGGTTCTAAGCGGGGGGCGGGGGGGACACAATTTATTGAGTGGAGAGGAAGAAGAAAGAGGTAACAAATGACCATCCATTGTTGATCCCAATAGATGATCTAATCAAATCCCTTCCAGATAACAAGAAGAACCTACCACACCCCAAACACAAGTATCGGTCACAAGCTACCTTTGAGTACTATTAGAAAGGCATAAGCTTAGGTCAGCATTCAAGGTTATAAAAAAAAAAAACACACAAAGAGGGTTGTGTTGAGTGATGGTGGCTTCCCGTGGGATAAGCACCAGACAGAGACAAGGAGTTCACCAAATATACTGTCCACACCCAGCATAGACAGCTATAGAGCTCAGTCCAGGAACATGGTGGGAGAATAAGCAAGAAGATGCTCTCATTCCCTTCTACCTCCCTCCCCTCCAATATAACTAAGGGCTACAGACATTTCCAAATTCAATCGCCACTCGAGAAGAGGGTGTGGTCAGACCTACCTGGTGCTGAGCTGCCCACCTGCAAAGGCAGCACACAGTGAGGTGAACTCCTTTCTCTGTGGTCTCCTGAGGCAGTCATTAGGGTGCCCTCCTGCCCACCCACCCAGAAGCCAGAGATGGCATGGTACTCACCCCACTGCAGAGGCGCCAGCTGCAGCTGTTCCAGGACAAGCTGGTTCAGGAGGCCCTCCACACTCGCCTCACCGCTGCGCTTCAGAGACGGGTAAGCTTCAGTCAAGGAAAACTCAGCTCATGCTGCACCCCAGGACTCGACGGGTTAGAGAAAATTCTAGACAGATACACTCCCAGATGAGAACAGTCTTAAGTAGATTGGTCACCCCTCTGCTAAAGTGGTATATAGTCTACCCAGTGGTGAGGGTATCAACCTAAGAGTAGGAAACTAGACACAGAAACGCAGCAGGTCCCCCTGCCTTCATCTGTAAATCCATTCAAGTTAATGATTCTTCTAGAAGAAAGAAAGAGCTACCGGGATAATCTTATCCCATCAATAGTTCTTGTTGGGGAAAATAAGGTGAAATCTGAGGTTATTTTTCCTTAATAAAACATATAGACTGCAGTTGACTGTTCAGGACAAGCATGCATCTCTCGACATGTCCTGGGTTCATGCTGGTTTCGTGTTTGCTGTGTTATACATCCCGGTGTAATTACATATATTATTGTGAACATGCTCTCTCAAGTGAGTTAATAATCGAGAAAGTCATAAAGTCTCTCAGCAAGCAGCAGTGGATGAAGAAATCATGGCTTGGAAATGCAGACAGCAGGCAAATAGCAAGAGCTGCTGGGAGGCCCAGCACAGCTCTCAGCAGGTCTGTAAGCCTCTTGCCTCTTCCACAAAATCGAAGTCGCCATACACAAGCAAACAGCAAAGGAGGAAATTGAGTTCTGGACATTGACTAACAATTGGAAACAGAAAGAGAGTACACTTCCTATTTCCTCCTGACAAGCCCACTCTGTTTAACAAACATGTCCTTTGTCCCAAGTGAGACAGGCATGCCACAGTGGCAGGGAGGCAGTGGGACTGAGGTGTCAGGAAAGGGCTTGATGTTGAGCCCACCTGGTGAATATAGACATTCCATATGCTAAGTCCGGAAACAGTAGTGTGGGGACATCGTGAATGTGAGTAACAAAGGGGCAGAGGCAGGGGCCTGAGTGAGAGGGGCAGAGTAAACAAGGGGGCTCAGGACCCTAGGTCTCAAGACGGTACAGTACATCTCTGAAGCCAGCAGCTCCGCCAGGCACTTAGGGAAAACTACACAGACGAGGACTACCCAGAAAGGGTAGCTGGACCAGCACTGGCTGAGATGATGTCAGATTGGCCCCCATGATGCTTAGGGAGCCTTGCCTACCCCTAAGCCTAACCAGGACCACATGCATCAACTCTTCCTAGGATGCAGCAGCATCTGTCATCCCCCTTGTGTCTCCTTTCTCCTCTGGTCCTTCCTTCATCTGCTCTTTGATCCCACTTCCTCTAGGAAATGTTTCCAAGCCATCTTCTGTTTGAAAGGTTCTCCTGTGTCCTCTTCCAAGACACACTATATCTGGTGGTGTCGCCACCAGCTCGTGAGCCTCCAGGAGGCCCACGACAGTGCCAGGCTCCCACAGCTGCCCCATTATCAGTGCCTGACAGTGAATGAAAGCCAGCGAGCAGGCACCCCAGGTAGGTACCGTGGGGCCATGTTTCACCCTGGGGAAAGCCCAGAGCCCTCTCCTGAGAATAACCCAGCTTTGAGTCTTGGACTTCTGCCACTGCCTCACATGAACTTTGAGCAAAAAGCAAAAGCAAAAACAAAAAAGAACAACAAAACAAACAATGCCCTGAGCTGGCTTCATCATCTGTAGCATGAGGAGAACACTTGCAGCTTCACAGCTTCCTGAGGAGGACACGGATGCACCAGTAGATGACGCTCCTGCTGTCAGGAGGGTCCTGCTTGCCTCACCTCTGGGGAGTCCCTTCCCTGCCTTACTTCAGTGAATGAGTCACTGCCTTTTTGTCTCTATACCGAGGGATCCCCTCTTTTTCAACACCATCTAGCAAAAGTGTTTTGTTTTTCCCATCTCCCCTTCCCCCCAATCCCTACCCCCCACCCCCATGCTCCCAACTTTTGCCTGGCGATCTTGTCTACTTCCAATATCCAGAAGGATAAATATATGTTTTTCTTTGTGTTCACCTTATTATTTAGCTTCTCTAGGATCACGAGCTATAGGCTCATTGTCCTTTGTTTATGGCTAGAATCAACTAAGGGAGCCATTTTAGGGTTGCCAAGAGACTTGGCTCTAGAGTGGTTCCCAGGTGTCCAAGGGGATATCCCCAGCTAGGTCCTTGGGCAGCAGAGGAGAGGGTGCCTGAACTGGCCTTCTCCCACAGCTACACTGATGAATATCTTGCATATCACTATAGAACCTGGATGGAGATAGAGACAGAGACCCACATTGGAGCACTGGACTGAGCTCCCAAGGCCCAGATGAAGAGCAGAAGGAGGGAGAACATAAGCAAGGAAGTCAGGACAGCTAGGGGTGCGTCCACCCATGGAGATGGTGTGACTGATCTAATGGGAGCTCACCAAGGCCAACTGGACTGGGTCTGAATGAGCATATGATCAAACTGGACTCTCTGAATGTGGCTGACAATGAGGGCAGACTGAGAAGCCAATGATAATGACACCGGGTTTTGATTCTACTGCATGTACTGGCTTTTTGGGAGCCTTGGATGCACACCTTCCTAGACCTGGATGGAGGGGGGAGGGCCTTGGACTTCCCACAGGGCAGGGTTCCCTGACTTCTCTTAGGACTGGAGAGGAAGGAAGAGGGGAAGGAAAATGGGGGGATGGGAGGAGGCAGAAATTTTTAATAAATAAAAATTTTTTTAAAAAGTGTTTTTTTCCCCCATACATAATTCTTTTTTAAGGAGAGCCCTCCACATGCTGTCTCTCAATCTCATTACCACCCAGGGCAGGTTTGCTGAAGTGTTGTTATTATTGGCGAGCACTCTGCAATGCACTTTTAATCCTCGTGCTTGGTCCTGCAACAGTCCTGGGAGGGATTCGCCCGTTAGTTCAACAAGGAGGGATAGACAGGGCAGCCCACTAGGGATCCTGAACTCAGACTGCAACCCAAGTCTCAGAGGTCACAGGCATACAGGAGAGGGATGGTCTTGCAAACAGAAAACAATGACCTCCAGTAACACCCATCTTGGTCATGCGTTCACTGAATGAGCCAAAGCCAGGATGTAAACGAAAAGATGTACACCATGTTCCCAGCAGGCCTGCTCATGGTGCCAAAAGGTGGAAACGTCCCAAGTGTCCACTCTCAGATGATTAAATAAAAAGAATGCAGTTCATTCGCACAAGCAAATGCCATTCGGTCTTCAAAGAAAGGAAACCTGACACATTAGTGTGTGTCTCTTAAAGACAATCAGAGAGAAGCCAGGCACAAAGGGACAAACAAGGCACCTCGTAGTCATATCCATAGACAGAACCTCAAGTGCAGCCAGGGATTTGAGGTTCTGGGTCTAGTTCCAATTTGAGAATGTCAGAAGCTCCCAAGATACATGTGGGGGAAGCTGCAGTACTGAGTTGTAGGCTTCACCGTGTTAAGATGGTAAATTAAAGATAAATAAAAACATGCTGACAGAAGGAAGGGACTCTGCAATTAAGGAAAGGAGCTGGGGAGGACGGGGGGCTGAAGCCAGGTGCAGAAACTGGGAACTTGCCCAGTGGAAGGGACAGCTGAGCCAAGTCTCTGGAAGGGACCAAGGCAGATGCAGAGGGGGATGGGCCCAGAAGAAGAGGCAGGAGCCCAAAAGCAGTAGCAAAACAACAACTCCCCACCAGACCATGGAAACTGAAGCTTCCCTTTTTGGGGAATGTTCAGAGACCATTTAGGAAGCTGTGCTGCTGGTGTTTGCTGGCTTCAAGAACACTAAAGTCACTGTACACACAACTCAGTGGCTCTGGGGGCATCATTCTTCCTGAGAATGGTCCACTGCTGAGTCGATTTTCCCTAGCCACTCCAAGCTATCCTAACCAACAGTCTGGCTGAGGGTGCCATCACTGTAGTGAACCCCTTGTGGACTCTCCAGCAGTTACCCCATGTGGGATTTCCCAGCCATAGAATGTGAATGTAGAAACCAGGAGCATCCCTGGGACCACTCACACACTGTTGCAATTCTGTGATAGACTTGCTTACAAAGATGACCAAACATAACTTTCAAATCAGGCAAAGTGGTAGACCCTGTCTATAACCTCAGCACTTGGGAGTCTGAGATAAGAGGATCAAGAATTCTTCCAGGCCTGCCTGGCTACACAGTGAGACCCTATCTCAAAAAACCAAAACCAACTAACCAAACAAACAAAACAAAGAAGTAAACAAAGAGCAAAGCAAACAAAGAGATCTCCTCTTTCTCAGTTCCTGACCAAATCCCTGCTGGGTATGCTGTGACTCATTCTGAACAGATATGCAAGTTCATGTTGCATGCATGGGGCTTGCAGAGAGAACACATTTTGGCTTTTGGTTTGGGTTCGTGTCTCCCACAGAACTTATTCTCTGGATAGAGATCAAGTCCTGGGGGAGAAAGTACTCAGAGACACAACACTGGGGCCTGGTGAGCATCAATGGGGATGGGACACTGGTGGGAGCTATAAGAGCGTTACCTATTCTTTCGAGTCAGATGAATGATGCGCTTAGAACTGAAGAACCAGAAGCCATGGAGTTGAGCAACTCAGTGCTAAGCTACTTAAGTGATGGCACAGTGCCCACAGTGAGTTCCATTCTGATCCACTGGCTGAGCTGGTATCACACCACAACATCTGCAGAAAGGGAAAAGACTTGTTTGGTAGCATAGGTCTGTGCACTGGCCAAAGTCCAAGCTGAAAGGTGTGCTTTCTGCCAAGGCAAAATACAGATATGGGTCGCATGTTCCTACCATGGCTCTCAGCTGGAAATGGGCAATAGAAAGTTGCTATTGGAGTGAAGTTTTCCACCTATATTTTATATAATATAATTTACATATACAGATATACATATATTATACACACATGCATGTGTATATAATATATAAATATATGTACTATGTATTATATAACGTATACATATTATATGTCATATACACATATAGTAATATACACATATATTATACATGTGTGTATATTATATATAATATACTTAAAGTGAAAAAGCAAACTGCTATATCAGCATAGACTAGATAAAAACATTGAAAAAATAGACTGGTTAGCACTCATTCCACAGAGCAATTCTGAGTTTACATAAGGGAACAGATTAAAGAGGTCCCTGTGGGAAGAGGGGCAGGGACAAGGCAAGTGATAAACCAATTACTTTGCAGAAGTCTCTAACCATGTGCACCTACTTAAAACCATTAATAGTCACTTGAGTGGACAGCATTAAGACTGAAAGCTGGTGTGTGGACATCGCTTAGTCCCGTAATTCCAGTCTGAAAGAAGGAAACCTCAAGTATAAATCTCCCACACATTTGGGTTTAAAAATGCTCATTTTTGTGTTTGCTTCTTCCTGCTTTCCTTCATAATTCACCCCAAAGTTTACATTCTCTTACATGAGATTAAAACCTCAGAAGGTGGGACATTAGTTTATTTATTAAAAACTTGCACGTGGGTCTCAAGGTGGGCGGCAGCAGTGTCCAGAGCACAGAGCAGAGCCCAGTCCCCTGATGAACCAGGACGAGAGGAGAGAGGTGAGGAAGTCTGCGGGAAGCTGCAAGGCCACCCAGCGGCAGGAACCTTTGGCATTCACTCTACCTGTTTCTGAAACCATTTGCTTTCAGATATGAGCCACAAAGGGTGCAGTTGAGCTAATAAAGAATGATCCCTGTACACACCGCCTCTCTCTTAAATGCCCTAGAAGCCACCAAAGGTGTCTGGTACCTGAGCCTGAACCCACAAGTGGCCAAGCTGGTCAGCCAAGGTCCCTGCCTGTGATGCAACACTGTAGTTGGTGTAGTGCAGATGGTGGGGGCTAATTCTTAATATGCACATCTTGGCATTTGGGGCAAGAGATAAATTATGATGGTGACAGAATCACTACTGTTCCTGTACAGAAATTTCCAAGGTGCCTCCTATAAGAGGGGCCCTATGGTAAGCGTCTACCATGCATATTCTCAAATTTGGACTTCAGAACATGCTGGCTGTGGACAGGGACTGTTATTTCCACTTTGATGCTCTTTTGTTGATCATTTGGTCAGAATCACCCTCTATGTATATTTTTTGCTTGTTTTGTGCCATCCCCCATTTTTTTTTTGTAAAGATAGAGCCTTATTCTGTACTCAGTCTCACTCTGTAATCTGAGCTGCCCTTAAAGTCATGGCAATCTTCCTGCTCTGGCCTCAGCCTTCCAAGTGCTGGGATTACAGTGGGAACCACTATGCATTTCCAGCTCACAGATTTAAAACAATACACCTCCAACCCCAATTCTCAGGCCTGTGGAGGAAACAGGAAGGTTTGGGTATTAGAAAGTGAAAAGCTGAAGTTTGAACCCAAGCCGGGTGACCTTGGAGCCTTCAGTCTGCACAACGACTTCACACCCTTCTAGACATATAATGCGAATTCTTCCCTACACCCTGGAACCCAGGAATCAAAACCTCTGCTCGACTGTGAGGACACTGCTGCCTTCACAGGGTCCTATCAGGGCCTGTGCTTACAAACAGCTGAGACCGACAGCATCCTGACCTGTCCCTCCATCCGTCCTGAGAAAGCCGGGCAGAGAGCTCTCCATGGTGCTGAAGCATGATGCCTAGCTGTCACAGACAATCCCAGTGCCAAGAGAGTTTTTTCCCACAATCTGTGAGATGTTAGACTTTCCCCGCAAACCTTCTAGAACAGGAGCGAGTCTCATGAGTCAGGCTGTCCTCTCCAGTAATCCACAACTCAGATTCAATACCTTCCACAGGTTCCCCAAGAGCTGGGGTGCCTCACCATTCACACGAGCCTACTTGCAATAAGGCTCATAATCTATTTCTCAGAGACCCTCTGTGGCATCCTTTGTACCCATCCTTCTTGGAACAAAAAACTGGACTCCCTGTAACCAAGCACAATGAACACATCTCTTGTGACTTGCTTTTCCCTCCCCCTGTTCATCATTCATGCCTTCACATGTATGTGCACACATGTATGCTCATGTGTGTTATCCCAACAATTTGCTGTTCACTCTTCCATTTCATCTTCCTGGTTAGCACCCACCCATCTTCCAGAGAGATAAAGAAATGAAGAGTCTGCACAAACATCAACCAACTAATTAAGTAATAAATAATAATAAATTACTAATGGTAGTGGCTGACAAGAGCCTCTTTTGGTCTTTTTATGACCAGCACAGGTGACAGGTATGAATCAGTCACATAAGTGAGCACACTCCAATTCAAATGCAACACTGTGTAGCAGGTGCAAGATGTCTATTGGACAAGGTGGCTATAGTTACTATGTGGGGACAGCTAGGGGGGGTTCTGGGGTGTGTCTCAGACCCCATACCTCTAAAAGATGGGTGGGTACTCATGTGGAGAATGAGGTGAAAAGTGTTGAAGGCAGAGAGGAGTGAGAGCTAAGGCAGGAAGCGGGACAGCACATGTAAGTGGGTACTGTCCTTCCCTTGCCCCTAACCATCACGACTCAGAAGAGGACAGCACATGTAAGTGGGTACTGTCCTTCCCTTGCCCCTAACCACCACGACTCAGAAGATGTGTTCCATCTCATGTATCAGCGCTGGGTGAAGGGTTCCAAGTACGAGGATGCACCCCAGCCCTACTAGAGCTCAAGTAAACTATCAAACTGCCATAGATTTTATACTACTGGAAATTATACTACTGGAGAAACCCCTGCAAATGGCAAGCAAGCCTCTTATTTGGTTTTCTAATTTGCATCACCAACTTTTCTAAACATCAATGCCATTTTTCTCATCTTGGTAAATACCCTGGCACCTTGGCACAGCTCCCCATGCCAGTGACCAAACTGCACAGAAAATGCCCACAATGGAACATGCTGTCAGCTAGAGGTCCAGAGAGGTCTGCAATTGGTTCAGCACAGCAAGTCTTGCTGTTAGGCACATTCTAGAGCATCACAGAAAATAGACGCTGAAATGCATGGAGGGCAGGTAAGTTCATTATCAATTTATCTAAGAGATGTGGCCATCTCAGCAGCTCCTCTGAGTAGTATGGTTAATGGGAAGGCCATGGCAGAAGGGGAAGCCTAGACATGACTCCTACGGGCGATGAAAGCATAACACTAACAGCAGTCTGAGTCCCGACTGACTAGGTACGAGTCAGGTGACCTTTGGTAGGTGTGATAACCTCATGGGCCTCAATTTTCTCATCAGCAGCCAAGGGAGAAAGCTACATCAGAAAGCTATTTCACAAATCAACCACTCTGTCCATCCTGTAGGCCTTCTGGCTAAGATCAAGTGCAGTGTTTGTTCTTATCACTTCAATATCTGGTATGTCTTCTATCTGAAAACTGAATTGTTTTTTGCAGCTACACATTAACTTGGTATTACAGCATTTTCAGGAACGGCACAGTTGTGTGTGTGTGTGTGTGTGTCTGTGTGTCTGTGTGTGTAAGAGAGGGAGAGAGAAAGAGGCCTAAATAAATTAAGCAGTTTATGTAAATGGATCTGATCAATATCTGGCATCTAGTGAGTGTTAAGAGTACACAGACTGTGTGCATGTTCAACACATAGCCAGTCACACAAACAGAGTGAACACAGAGGCTTGTCAGGATGTTCATGGAATGTCATCTCATATATTCTCCAGTTGACTAAATATGAAATCTACACTGTCCATGTGTGGACCATGATTCCTTCCTGAGAAATTCTAAGGCACACACAGCTGTCATATTTGTATGGATGGGGGACAGCAACACAATTTGTGTCCATGCCGCTTCACTCCTCTGCCCATCAAGGGACAAACAGTGGGAG
>NC_022017.1:31245332-31253078 GCF_000317375.1 Microtus ochrogaster | reverse complement strand
TGAATCAAGTTATTACAAACAGCTTTGATAGCTGAATTCTCTGGAGGCAGATACCAAATGATTTCCTGCATTTCACTTATGATGATCAAGGAATCAATGATACTGATGGCAGGGGCTGTTTGTATTAGAATTCATTTAGATAAAACTATTTTTCCAAGCATGAATGACTATTACAAAAATAAAGTAGGATACAGGGTCTTAGAAGAGACATATTTAGAGAGGTTTAGTGTTTTCCAGGAGATGAGAAGACAGAGATCCATTGAGAAGCATCCTGGAGAAGCCAATTAGAAAGACTGAAGAGTCTGAGCTGCTCAGTGAAGCAGCTTTGTCCCCACTTCAGCATCAAGTGGGGGCAGGGCTACCACCTCTCCCTATGGGAAATGTAGTTCTGGAGGATGGAATAAAGTGAAGCACAGCCTGAAGTGGGTTGTCCTGCCTGGGATCAACAAAGCCCACAGCTCTATGTGTAAAACCCTTATAGGGCTGTGAAACCCAAGGAACCTTGGTGACCCTGCCAGCTTACACAGGGTGTCTAGTGTCTGCCAGACCATCACAGAAACTCTGAGTGGCATGCAGGTGGGGCACCAGCTACTCTCAGCCACTCTGCTCAGAAGGGTATCCTCTAAAATACGAGGCCCTACACTTAAGATTCTATGACAGGAGATTTCCAACAAACACAAGGCAGAGGGGAATGAGGGATGACGGCATGTGTGCTCCAGGCTTGTCCCCTAGCCTTGTTATTTTAAAATCACTTCATCTGGCCATCCGGGTATCTAGAGTGAGCCAACTAAGCCACAATGGCTTTTCTGTTGGCTACATCGCAGAAGTGAAAGCTCCACCGCACAGTTTCCCAGTTTCTACCCCTGTGTGCTGGAGAGCACAGTCTGTACTGGGGTCTGGATCTGACAGCGTCCATCACGCTGTCCCTAGAACTGAGCACAATCTCTGGCCCATACAAAGCCTGATGGTTAAATCTTCTGGAATGTTCTAGTCGAGACACACAGTCTGACCATACCCAGAGCCACAGAGTCCACACACAGAGGAGGTGATGGAAAGAAACCCATGTTAGAAGTGCCTTTTTCTGGCAGACACTCTCAAGAGGCCACTCTCTCCTGCTGTGCTGCTTGTGGGGCATTTCTCACCTCTGGCCCTTCGATAGACTTCCGCCCACTGCCAACAGTCTGACTCTGGTCACACACCTGGGTGGGTGCAGGGATCATATATGACTCCTTTTTCACAACGCAGTCCACAGAAAAGTCTCTCACTCCTCTAACAAAGTTCTTCTACATCTTGCTAAGCTGCACCACTCCATTTGGCTCCCAGACAACTGTATCCACATCCTCCATTGTCAGAGGATGGCTCAAGCCCTGTACTGATTGACAGCCATTAGAACCTGCCACTACTGTGAATATCAACACTCAAAAGAAACATGAGATCCAAAGACAGGACCACCACTGGTCCCCATTAAGACCTTTATCCGCTCGGAATCAATACTTCATTAAGTTGGGCCTCTGAAGTGTGACGAGGCTGAGAAAATGCCAGCCCTGTGGTCCATGTCCTGCCATGGCATTTAGAGCTGTCTGTAGTTGAAACTCAGTACCCATTAAGCACCTCTTGGCTCCCTGTGGGTGGCCAGAATCCCTAGTCAGGGTGGGTTGCCTCGGGACACTGTAAAGGATAGAATTCTCCAGCGGATGTCCAGCTTGCTGCTGATCTCCAGGCCTCGTGCCTCCTGCCTCTCTTCTTCTAGCTGCTTCAGATTTGCAAAGTGTCCCTTCTCTCCGGGGGATTCTGGGATACTTTCAAAGTTGAACTTGTCCACTTGAATAGCCATTCTGAGAGAAGAAGGAAAACAGTGGAGAATTAATCAGTGGGGCAATTTTTTCCCAGAGCTGTTGGAGAGTCAGCACATGCCAGCGTGAGACAGTCTGATGAACCATTATCGCTAGTAATTCCTAACAGATTCATTCCCAGAAAATGAAATAATGACTCCCAAGGTGGCCCTGACTGCAGAGCTGGCTCAACACACAGTTCCAAAAAAGCTACAGCTGTAGATTTAGACTTCTGAGAAGTCCTGCATCGCCCCAGGTGAGGGTTCCATTCCACACCGGGGTGTGGCAGACAGGACCCAGAATGCTGTTCACACTGTGCTCTGGGTCATGACTTAAGCTCCTTGTGGACATCCACAGAGCACCCTGGCATGACTGGACCCTGGGGACCTTGCTTTCTGCTCTAAACTCTGCCTGACATGACTCCACAGTGCAGCCAAATGGGCTCAGGAGCTGACCCACAAACCCTGCCCACAGCTGCCACAACCCCTATCTTCCCACTGCGGCATCCCAGCTACAGACTTGGGAGTCCCCTCTGTTCAGCTCTCCGACCAAAGCCACCTCTCTTCAACAAAACACTCTCACTGCTTACTGGGCCCTTTGACCTTCTAAGCATTTCTAGAATGCAGGAGGCTCTCTGCCTTAGTCTTTAGCTCTGGAATGTTCTTAGCCATGGCATGGCTGCGCCAGTCTATCCTGAAGCAGGAGCTGGAAAGCTCCTCCCCAGCTCACCCCAGCCACAGCAGCCTATTCTCTGTTCTCTCCTGCAACATTCCATTTGTTTCTGGCAGGGCATTTATCATGAGATTAAAGATTTATTTCTGAGTTAGTTAATCGTATCTCAATTCTACTAGGGGCAGAGATGCGCTTAGTCTTGGTGACCAGGCTCCCCAGGTACAGAATAATGTCCAGGACACATCAGTGACTCAGTAAATAATCAGCTACATGGATGAAGGAGCAGATTTAAAGCCTCCCCTGACACTGCAAGTCCAATGGTCTTCCTTCCCCACTGTGTCTGCACTCTGGCTTATATTCTGACCTGCCGTCTGTGCCCACCATGGAACAGGAGTTGGTTACCTGACATCTAAACTTCACCTCTTGGCCTGATTGGCACATAACAGGCACTCATACAGGTATGTCACATGGGTGTTAGTAGGGAGATAGAGAGAAAGGGGGCTTCTAAGGAAGTACTATTCATGAGGACTCCTATAAACTGTGACTCCAACCCAAACAGGACTCAGAGTCAACCAGCTGGTGGGTGAAAGTGGATGCTGATGGTATTGTTGGACTCTGAGTGGCCACGTTAGTCAGCAAAACCATGATCACCTTTGGGGCTTTTCCAGATGTCCATCATACCCAGCAAGGAGGTCTCAAGACCTATGCTGTCTGCAGAAAGGGCTGCTGGGGAGTCAATAAATCCATGACACTAGGCTCAGAGCCTGCCCTGGAAGGCTGATGGCCCAGGGGCCAGAAGCACCACTAGGTAAACACAGTCCACACAGATAGCAAGAACATCCCCTAAAGTTAAACATACTCTTGTGGTTTTATTCTAAGCAGTTTATCATAAAATCCTAGAAAACAGAAAAGCACAAAAAGGGAAAATGAAAGACTAAGAATATAAGATCCTAAAAGACTTCAGTTCCATAATCTCTTCCTGAAGTATTGTATTTTAATGTGATTATTTTATTTCTACATGTCCGGGTAATTCCGAGGAGTCATCATATCCACAACACACGTACACGGCTGAAAGTCATCCTAGTCGCGAGGGAATTCTATGAACATGCTCACACCATTAAAAATTAGTTCACCCAGCAAACTGTGACTCAGGTCTGAAATCCCAGCTCCCAGAGGACTGAAACAAGGGGACTGTGACTTCAAGATTAGCTACACTACAGAACAAGTTCAAGGACAGCCCAGACTATGTAGTGAGAGTATCTTTAAAAAAAATATGTGGGGGTCATGATGGTTAACCAGGTAAGAGCACTAAAAACAATTTTTCAAACATTTGCTACATAAATATAATGACCTGAGTTTGAGTTCTGGGTGCCATGGAGGAAGGAAAAACTAACTTCCAAAGGTGGTCCTCACCTCCACAGGTGTGTGGGGTATGCACCTGGACCCACATACATAGCATATAAACACTAAACAAATAAATGTGTGAATCTCGTTGACACAACATTAGCCTAGCATATACAAGGTCCTGGTCATTATAGGGACTCACTCCTCTTTACTCACTATTCAGGGCTGACTCCATTCTATGATGTGGAAGTCGCCAGCACAGAGGTCTGTAATACCCCCTTAGGCACTGGTCAGCACTTATCTAAGGTTTGCACACACCTTTTCTGTATTCAAGGGAAAACATACTCCCTGTCTCCCATGGCCAGCCTCTGGTGCTGCTCCCACAAAACCCCCTGGGAAGTATGAGGACAAGGAGGTAGGAACACCTTGGTGAGAGAAGCACAAGCCACTACCTCACATTCCCACACGTGAGTACCAAGGAAGCAGCTTTCCCATTGGGGCGAGGCCACTGGCTTGCAGCACAAGAGGGTACCAAGCAAACAAAGGTAGAGCAACAGGACATGGCCTTGCTCCCAGTCTGTGGTGCAGCAGAGAGAGGAAGGGACATGAGTAGACAGGAGTTCAAGTGTGTGAAGCAACACCACAGATGCAGCGTTGTTTCTCACGAGAATGGAGGGGAAGTGGGAGACCCGGGATCACATAGGCTGGACTCCAGCTCATTCCACATAGAAGCTGGGTTGCCAGAAATAGCCACACAATTGTCTTCATTCCTCGGACTTCCTACACTGCAGGATCTGGGAGCATTCACTTGGCTCACTTGATCTAGCTGGTGCTCAAAAACATTATAGCTGTTATTCTTCTAGGGTAATGAAAATGTTTTGAAGTGGATTGTGGCAATGGCAGCACAGCCGTCTGGATGCATGGGAATGTGGTACACTTCAGGTAGATGGATGGGATGGTATGTCAACAGAGCTTTTATAAGAAATTATGGCTACTACAGGAACTTATGCTAATGATCAAATGGACTAGCCAAAAGCTGTTTTGTATGGTATAAAATGCCACACAAATGCTAATGGGCCTGTGTATTACTGCCCCTCACTGTCCTGCAATTGTCCTACTGAAGTTCATGTCGGGTGTCACTTCCCACTGTGTCCACCCTTTTCTCAGGCAATACTGTTTCCTTCAACTTGGTGTTACCAGAACCCAGCACGGAGCAGGTCCTGGGAAAAGACGGCTCAAGGAGCAGCTGGCCACACAGTCACAACTATTGTGGGCCCCTGGAGTGATGGACATTCCCTCCACCATCACCAGAAAACCCCCCTGCATTCCCCAGGTCTGAGCTTTGTGGCTCTCTCCAGCCTGCTTGAGGATTCCACAGATGTCCGTATGGAGATTAAAATGTCACCAGGATTCTTGGCAGGGTTTCTGTTATTCCCAGGAAGTCTGAGAATGTCTGGGTCTACTTGAAATTCATCAAGCCTTTGGACAGGTCACTGGTCTGTACCGGATTCCTGCAGAGTCATTTTGCCTAAGTGAGGCCAGGCCAGGGCCTGTGCAGCTCAGCAGAGATGTCCCTCCTGCTTCTGACTGACTATAGGAAACCAGCTGTTTGCTAGGACTAACTAGATCAGTTTCCATGACGAGAAGGCAGACTTATCTTGAGCCTTGTGCTGATGCAGAGGAGGAAGTAGCTGGAATGGGTTTAGCCCACACCAAATAGGACCAGGACAAACACGACACACCATCCTCTCGTAATAAACCCAAGGAGATTGAGAGAGGAAAGACCTAGAGAGCATCCGGTAGATTATTCCCTAAGACAGTACTGAAGAAAGAAGGTGAGTGTGTTCCATGGAAGATTCGGAGCTCTGGCTTTAAAAACCTGTGCTTTCCTCCTCATGTTAATGAGAAGTCAAAGAAGCAGTCTGGTGGGATGGCTCAGCAAAGGCACTTGCCACAGAGCCTGACCATCTGAGTTCAATCTTTAGGACCACATAGTAGAAGGACAAAACCAACTCCTACAAGCTATCCCAAGTGCTCAAATCACATTTGTGTGAGCTCTGTTTCTCTTTTAGACAGATGGAGTCTTGTGGATCCCAGGGTGGCCTTGAACTAACAGATCCCTCTGCCTCTGTCTCCAAAATCCTGGGATTAAAGGTGTGTGCCATCACTCCCTGGCTTCTAGTGGCTTAGCTCTACACTCTGATCGTCAGGCAAGCTTTATTTATTAAAATGCAAATAAAATATCACTACACACCGCCATGGATATTACTCACTAGAAGAGGAACTGAGGTCTAAGTTGTATGTGGTACACAAGGAATCCTTAGAGCTCTGAAGAGGTGGGCATTTTCCTGTGCTCGGTATGGCAAAGCCCGCCCCCCCCCATGACACTTGGCTGTGCCCTGATAGCATCACAGGGACCTGGTCAAGGTTCACTTGGTCCCTAGCATTGAGCCTAGATATGCACAGGGCCTCACTGGTACCCCTCCAAAAGAATCTCAACACCATCCCAAGTCTGCTTCTCTCCAGAACCCTAAGCTTTCGCCTGCCGCTGCCCTCCACAGTCAGCTGGGAGCCATGGTTCACATTGGCCTGATGGTTCTCCTTCACCTCAGGCACCAGCTGTGTGCCCCTGCTGTATCTCACCTTTGTGGGCCTGACCCCTACCCACCTTCCTCCTCCCCATGCCTGGCACAGGCCTCAGCCTCCTCCCTTGCAGTCTTCATGAAAGTCTCATCATGGGAGCCCTAAGCTCAGGCCTCCACCTTGACGGCCTTTTTTTACATAGCAACTCCTAATTTCCCCTCAGCAGAACTCAGGACACATACGTGATTTGCTGGCCTGGGTTGGGGATGGGGGGGTGATGGAGCTGAGAGAAGAGGACACATACTCCAAAGGGCCTGGGCAGAGACCAATCTGGAGGCCTTGCCGAGGCCCATTTTCAACCAAAATACCCCAAGCCTTGAGATTCTCAGAGGGATCCACAAATTGGAAACTGCCTAATTAGCATGTGTACAAGATAGCATACTCATCACCATCAACAAATAGCGCAAATACCAAATATATTTATAGGATAGGGATATGTAGCAAGGCGATACAGATTTAGAAAATATAATTTTGAATACACTTCCAGAAAGTCAAAAAATTCATTTTGAGAAGCATGGTGCAAGGGAAAACTTAGACTGAAAGGAGACTCCATTACTGAAGTCTTTCACTGTCATACACTGGCGCTTTCTATGGACCAGGCGGAATTAGCTCTTTTGGCACATTCACCATTCATCCCAGAGCTTGGAACAGTCATCAGGTAGGATACTATATGGTCACCTCCCTTACTCAGCTCACTGAGCCCCAGCGTGGCAGGCCCTGCCACACCCCCTCTTTACTGTGGAGGAAACCAGGGCTCCTGAGGATCACGTAACTATGCAGGAACATGGTGGACAGACGAAAGCTTCCTGCAGTGATGGCCAAGCTCCCACGAGGGGCAGGCTGGGGAGGAAGAGTTAGACCTGGCAGACAGTTTGTCCCAGCACAGGCTGGATGGAGTCCTGAGCCGGATGGTGCTCTGCAACAGGGGGCAACAGCAGGCAGGAGTCCACACTGAGGCCTTGGGGCAGTATTAGAAGCCCACTCCTCATTATTCCATTTCCCACTTCATATCACCTGTATCCTAGACCCTCCCCTATCACGGTCCCCACACATTTTCCTGGCCTCTGTGGTTGCTCCACGTTGTATAGTCATAACTGAGGATGTGGAGCTAGGAACCGCAGATGAGAGGGAACACCATTGCTTGTCTTTCTGAGTCCGGGAAACGTCACTCAACATAATCTTTTCTAGTACCATCTATCCATTTGCCTGCAAACTTTGTGATTTCACTTTTCTTTACAGAAAGTCTGTATATGTA